>NW_024412421.1:35016246-35093064 GCF_014898765.1 Herpailurus yagouaroundi
CCACCCACCCACCCACTCACCCACTCATCAGTCTGTCCATCCATCCATCCATCCAACCATCCATCCAACCATCCATCCATCTCTCTATTTATCCATCCATCTGTTACCCATCCATCCATCCATCCATCCAACCGTCCATGCATCAATCTGTCCATCCATCCATCCATCCATCCATCCATCCATCCATCTAATCTAGCTAATCTACACCCATTAGAATAACAAGGGGTTTGGGAAAACATTAACCAAATATTGGTGGTGTTTATGTTGGGTGGTTGAATTTTGGGGAAATTATTTTTCCTCTTGCTTTTCCACATTTTGGAAATTTCCTACAAGTATCTTTTATCTTTATAAACAGTAAGATTTTAATAGGAGGTTACCCTAAAATAATTCAATAGTGGAGAGCAGGGAAACAAAGGAATAAGTACATGAAAAGAAGCAATTTACAGAATTCCATGGAAATTGATCCTTATATCCTTTCTCAACTTCTCAAAAACATTGTTTTAAAGTTTTATTCATATAAGTAATCTCTGTGTCCAATGTGGGGCTCAAGCTCAGGACCCCAAGATCAAGAGTTGCATGTTCCTCCAACCGAGCCAGCCAGGCACCCCCTTTTCATTTTTTTTTTTTTTTACAGAAAATGCAAACCTTTAATTCTCCAACAGAAGGCAAAATATATTTACATCTGATTTTTTTTCTTTCTTCTGCACGAGTTGAAGGAAAGAGCAAGTTCATTTCCCTGTCATCCTACATTCCTTGGTTAGCTGCTGACTCAGCATTTCAGAATTGGAAAGTTTTCATTTTCATAAGGTTAATATTGATCATTGAAAGAGTACAGCGAATCTGTTTTTTCCTATCGCTGAAAACGTTTTTAAACTTTTTTTTTTTTACTGTGCTAAAACATACACAACAGAAAATGTCCTATTTTCACCATTTTGAAGCGACACTCAGCACATCACACTGTTGTGCAGCCCTCACTACCGTCCGTCACCAGGACCCTCTCCTCTCCCCACACCGAGACTCTGTCCCCGTGAGACAGCAGCTCCCCTCCCCTCCCCCAGCCCTCATAGTCATCTTCTACTTTCTGATTCTATGGATTTGCCTATTGTGTATCCAACGTACGCGTGGACTCAGACAGCGCTTGTCCCTCTGTCTGGTTCCCTTCTAGTGTCAGGTCCTGGTGGCCCATCCATGCTGCAGCATGAAGTCAGGATTTCATTATTATTTAATGATGACTAGGATTTCACTGAGTGGTTGGACCACCTTTTGTTTCTCCAGTCATCTGTCGATGGACGTTCGCGCCGTTGCTGCTTTTGGCTATCGTGAACGGCGCCGCCCTGAACGTGCATGAGCAGATGTGAGCATCAATTTTTAAAAGGCGTAAACACAAGAAAGATTCAGTGTATAGGGGAGGGGAGGAGCAAGGGGCAGGTCGGGGTCCCCAAGCTCCCCTTTGCAATTCTTTTTTTTTTTTTTTTTAAGTTTATTTATTTATTTTGAGAGAGAGTGCCCGAGCAGGGGAGGAGCAGAGAGAGAGGGAGAGAGACGAAGCCAAGCAGGCTCCGTGCTGTCAGCACAGAGCCTGATGCGGGGCTCCATCTCACAAGCTGTGAGATCGTGACCTGAGCCAAAATCAAGAGTTGGGCACTTAACCGACGGAGCCACCCAGGTGCCCTTCCCCTTTTCAATTCCAAGCAGAGGATGTACTCAGGCATGCGCACTCAGAGTTGGCCGGATGCGATGCCTGCAGGGAAAAAAATGTACTAAGAATTAAAATATGCAAAGGCTTGATGGCAGACCTAAACTTCTGTAATCAAAGAATTGTGGTTCCTTTCCAACGTAAGAAAAATCATAACCCTCTCCCCAAGGTCTTGGGAACTTGAGTGGAGCATTTTGCTTTTTCCCGACCCGCAGTCACCCCTGTTAGGTCGTGTGACCCAGAAGGAAGCACGTTCTCCCAGGTCACGCTCAACCCATCCTGGGATGTGCAGGAAGGAGCCTAGTTCCCTGCTGGAGCCACACAGTCCATGGGAGCGAGGTCAGCATCTTCAGAGCAAGAGTTTTCGAGAAGTAACGAAGAGTGTCACATGTTTTTACAAAAACAAGTTACAGAGTTTCAGAACATGACCCTGGAGATTTCCCCACCGACACCATTCAGCCGCCTCTGACCTACACCTCCGGGAGCAATCCCAGGAGGGCTCCTGGGAGGTGGTGTGCTTGGCAGGTCTTGTATCCTTGAGGGTAGTCTCGGCGATGAGGATACCAGCTTTCCCGAAAGGGGAATTCGGAATCTGGCATTCTCAACACAGTGAACACTAAAATTGTGAAGGGACAAACATTGTCTACGAGGGGGTTCAAGCGGAATATAAATTGAAGTGGGACAGCAAGAGAGTGTAAAAGACGGCAGTGTTGTGGGTGAGTAGCTAGAGCTAGGTGGATGTGAGACGGGTGTGAGTGACTATGAGGGACCGAGCCATGTCCTTTGCTCCCCGCTTCTGGTCCTTAGCTCGCCACTTCCTCAATGGGTGCACGTACCCCTCAGTTTCCCCTGGTGCCAAGGATGACCCCTGGGTCCCCGAACCCCCTGTGGAACTGGTCTTCAGGGAAGGTGGAGGGACTGCGTGCTAGAGCCCAGGCCACCGCTGCCCTTTCTGTTCCCAGACTGTGTCCACAGAGCGTTAAGACGCAGCACGGGCCACTTCCATTGGTTGGAGGGATCTTGGGTGGGAGTTAACGTGAAGATAACCCGGGCTTATAGGAGGCATTTATAAAAACTGATCCCGTCGTGGGGACCCTAACCTTTCTCTTATCATGATACGTTTTTGGGTGTCCTGGAGAAGGGGTGTCCCTGACGACCGTGGTGCCATTCAAGCAGCTTATCGGAGTCAGTTCGTCGCGCAGAATGTGCAGAGGTCGGAGGGGTTTCCCGCTGCCCCCAAAGGCTGCCCTGGGTCGATCAGCATGTGGTCTCGTCCCCCTCCGAAGCCTTTGTTTGGTTCAGGACACCGAGGATGCAGACTTGGTGGTTGTTTGGGAGGGCGGCCCCCTGGGAAGTAGGACGTGGGCTCAGGCAACCCCCATGCCTGTCCTGGGCCTGCCCCTCGCCGTCCGACGTGGATCACTTTACTCCACAAAGTTCTCTCCTCTGAGGCGCGGCGCAGCGGTGAGGGTCAGGCGAGGTGACACGTGGCCATGTGACGCTCGTGCCTAATTTAAAATCTTCCAGAAGCCACATTAAAGAAGTAAAAAGAAAGAGGCGACGCTAACTTTCATAATATTTTTCATTTCGCGCAACGGGTCCGTGCTAGTAACGGCTCGCACGTAATCAACATAAAAGTTAACAGTGAGATAGTTCACGTTCCTTTTTCTCGTACGAAGTCCCCCAGACCTGGTGGGTTTTACACCCACAGAGCATCTCAGTGCAGAGCAGTCACGTCTCCCACGCTCGGGGACACACACGGGGGGTGGCTGCTCTACTGGATGGGGCAGGGGCGGGACAGGCGGGGAGACGTGAGGGTGTGTCCAGTAAGTGGCACCGTGGTTCTCTGTCCGCTGCTTCCTCCCTCTGTGACTTTGCGAGGGCCAGTGGCCACGCGCCGGGCCACTCCCGACAGCACGGTGGCTGTGTCAGCTTCCTTGCTGGGCCGCAGGCTGCCAGGGACTCGTGGCTCCCGGCAACGGCCGTTTGTCGTCTCACATTCCGTAGGTCAGATGTCCGTGTGGACTCAGCCGGGTCCTCTGTTCAGGGCCTTGTGGGCTGCCCTCCTGGGGTCAGCCAGGCTGCATTCTCTGCCTGAGGCTCGACTGGGGAGGCCCTGCCTCCAAGCATACTCAGGCTGCTGGCAGAATTCAGCTCCTTGAAGACGTGGGCCTGAGGTTCCCCACTGCCGTGCTGGATGTCGTCTGGGGACCAGTCTTTTCTTCTAGAGGCCACCCACATTCCTCCTCATGCTTTCCATGTGGCCCCTCAGGCTTTGCCTCTCTGACCTCCCCTCCTGCTGCCGGCTGGGGGAAAAACTCTCTGCTTTTCAGGGGTGCATGTGATTAGATCCGACTCACCAGATAATCGTCCTTTTGATTTACTCAAAGTCAACTGATGAGTGATCTTAATTACAAAATGTCACGTAACAGACGTAATCAGGGCATGACGTCCCGTCGCCTGCACAGGCCCCAGGGATCAGGGCAGGGAATTGGTGGGGGGAGGGGGCGTTGGGGGGGGTGCGTTTTCAGGCGCTGTCCAAGTAGAGGTGATGTGGACAAGGAGAGCTTGCCACCACAAGCCACTAAAGGAAGAGGAGGGTGGGAGCATGAGGGTCATCTGTGCTTCCCTGGCCTGGACGTCACAGCAAGCTTTATGGGTGCGGCGGGGGCGGGAGGGGGGGTTGCGGCCCTGGCTCCCTGGCTCCCTGGCAGTGGGGCAAGGGAGGTGCTAAAGGGGTGAAGGCTTCTGTAGATTGCACACGTCAGTCTGATCTAGTGCTGACCCTGGGGATTCTTTCTTTCCCTCTGAACGAACAATCTTCCCAAGTGTTTGACCCGGGGCGGCTGGTGGCCGGTCTCACCAAACCTGTGCATCAGGGGACACGGTGATCTGACACGAACACTTTTGGTCCTTTCGGCTTTCTGAGGTTGAAATGCGCCTTGAATGTTTTGGAAGCAAAAAGCGCTAGTCTCTGAAAGACCGGTCATCAGTCCTCCCCCCCCCCCACCCGCCACCCCCAAGTCATGAGGCTGGGACCCCGTTGCGGGCAGAGCAGGCTCACTGCGGGCACAGCTCGGATCTGAGCAGAGCCCGTGCTGGAGGACCAGACCCCTCAAGAGTCTGGGGTCATTGCTCCTGTCCCCGGAAATCAATGCACGGTGAGGCTGGAAGACTTTAAATGGAAGGCGTGTCACAGAAATGTTTTGTATTCCTTTGTCCCTTCTAAAAGTCATCGTTTGAGGCTCTGTGTTTCACACGAGTCACTCGGTCCCGAAGCCAGGCAGTGCCGTCCCGGGCAGTGTCCGGGGCAAGAGGCCCCCAGACACCGTTGTACCTGTATCTGTATTTAGCAACCTGGGAGTTGCTAAATTAGCAGGGTTTCTGGATAGGGACAAACGCCAAGAAATTCTCCAGCGAGAACCATAGAAGTTCCTCCTTGTTCTTCACCTGAGGCCCACGGGGCCAAGAGAGAAAGGTGCACTGCGATGCGATTGGTTTCTTCTTCAACTATGTACACACACTGCATGATGTGGCTCCCCAAACCATTATTCTCGACAGTGCCCTGTCATCGGGTTGCCGAAGGAATCTGTATGGGTGTCCTGGGGCCGTCACAACAAATTGCCAGAAAGCGCGTGGCTGAAAACAACAGAAACTCGTTCTTTCACATTTCTGGAGGCCAGACGACTGAAATCAAAGTGTTGGCAGGCTTTTGGAGGAGAACCCATTCTGTGCCTGTCTCCCAGCTACTGCTGGCTGCCGGGGACCCTGGTGTTCCCTGCTCGGTCCGCGTCGCTCCGATCTCAGCCTCTGTCTGCGTGCGGCCTCTCCCTGGGTGCCCGTGTCGTTTCTTCCTATAAGGACCTCCTACGTCTCAGGTAATCTCATCTCGAGATCCGTAATTTAGTCATATCTGCAAAGAGCCCCTTTCCAAGTAAAGTCACAGGTCTTAGGGTGTGGACATATCTCTTCGGAAGGGTCACCGTCCAGCCCACCGTGAGGTCCACGACCCAAAAAAGGCGGAGAATCCTTGTGACCTCCCTAGGGGATTACTGACGTCTCCTGTCAAAACCTTACTTTTTCATGATTTTTGCTGCTGTAACTTGCGGGCATTCCTGACTTGCCCACCAAAAATAATGCTTCCCCTCCACCTTGAAAAGCTTCTGAACAGGATCAAGTTATACTGAGGACTGACAAATGCATTTCCCCCACCTCCCCTGCTTTTTTTTTTTTTTTTTTTCCTCTCAAATATTGTCTAATCAGGAAACCACTGGATGGAGGTGACGTGAAACCTCTCCCACATACATTCTACAGCGTGACGCTTGCTAAATGGCTTTTCGCCAGGAGGAAACTCCCGCCGTGCTTGGGACAGCACTTCTCAGCTTTGGGCCCGGTCTCAAGTTCGACACCCACATCCCCTGTCCCCTGTCACTTCTCCCGAGACACTGGAAACCACTGCGGGGTCAGGGCTGGCCGGGCGCCCCGTCCTTTACAAACCACTTTCTCCCACATGACTCCATGTGGCCACGACGCTGGTTTTCCTCCAGCTCACACAGCCGATTTCTCCGCATTTCTGTTCTTAACTGAAATGTCACCTCCTCGGAGCTGCCTGACCACCCTCTCTGCCCTGAGGTGCCTCCCATTTCCTCTTCTCTTTTCCCTCCCCTGTTGTCTCCTGAAGATGTCTGCATAGCGAGCAGACAGCAACCTCAGTGCCTTTGAATGACATACTTTTTAAATTTCCTCCAGTCAAAACCAGAAGAGAGAAGCGGAGAACACTGGGTGAGAACCGTGTCATTCGATAGCTTAGGGTATGCGCACAGTGAAATTTGGGTGATTTTAGTTTGAACGTTCAAATGACCTTTTTTCCGAAAGAGCGCGGCAGCTAGAACTTGACCCCCCGATCCCCAGCTGCAAACGTTTGCGTGCCCAGACCCGCCACCGCTACCGTATGTTTGCTTCTCTTCATTTCTTCTTACTGGGGCAGGATTCACATGCCCCCAAACCTGCCATTTTCAGGTGGGCAATTCAGTGCATTTTAGTCCATGCACAGGGTTGAGCCAAGCCGCACCTGGGATGCTTGGCTATTGCAGAGGCGAAGGGTGAAAAACATTTTTTCTTTTTTTCCAGTGTGGAATTTGTGTAGCGCCTGTTAAGGTGTTGAAACCACATTAAAAGAACTTGGGTGTGTTTCTGTGTCGTCTGGTGCAGGGCAGCGCGTGAGGGGCAGGACTGTAGCAGGGGTGCTGCCCGGCTGGAAGGCGGGCGGAGGGGGTGGACGGGAAGCCGGGAGCCAGGCAGAGAGGGAGGTGGGAAGCCGTGAGCCAGGAAAGGAGAACTGCCTGTCTGGAAACCCCCAGGTTCACGGTCAGGGAGACCAACCACCCACGGAAAACTTTTCTGAATGACACAATGAATTCTTTCATCCTGCCACCCACCGAGGCGAAGATGCCCACGGAGCCCTCCCCTCCCCCCTCCCCCTCCCCTCTCCCCCTACTCCCCCTCCCCCCGCCTTCCCAAGGGCCATCTGTGTCTCAGCACGTCCCTCGGGTTCTGGCGTAGAAGGCCCATTTCTGCATGGCTCCCACCTCCACCCACGTGTCCCTTACTCTCCCGTCTGTAACCTGGATGCTGCTACCCTGTGGCCACCAGCGTCCCCCGGGCGCTGCCACACAAGGCGACCAGATTCCAAGAGATGAAACCAGGCTTTCTATTGTCCCAGGGGTCCCCGCCACAAGTTTCTCTCCCGGTTAGGTCTTTTCTGCCTCTACCTGTAAAAAGCCCTTCTCAACCCCTAAAGCCTATTTCAAATGTGGCTTCCTCCATGAAGTCTTTCCTGATTGCTCCAGTTGGGGTGAATTTGGTGCAGCAGGTAAGCCCTACTTCCTTCACGTCAAGAGAACTGGGTTTTCTCCTTCTCCAGTTTGCTGACTGGCCGACCCTTTGTGCCCCGATGCATCCACGTTTCTGCATGTGTCCAGTGGGGGTGCTGGTGTTCAGCCTGACCCTCCATCCCCCCAATCAGACGGCCGAGAAGCTCCAGCAGACGGCCCGTGGCCCGTGAGGAAGGGCTTCATCGACTTTACCAGAGTGTCCTGCGTGGGTCCATTGTTATCTTTCCCTATGGACCCGCACGTGCTGGCCCTGCCCAGGTCCTTCTAACCACATGCATATTTTACTTTGAATTATAGTGATTGTGCACTTGTCCGATTGTCCCTGCTAGAGAGGCCCTAGGCGTCCTGAGAGAGGAGATTATGATTATTCTTTACTCCTCCTAATCATTTAGTATATGCTGTGTGTGTGCATTTTCTCCCAACCACCCCCCCCCTTTCTCTTTTGTGTGGGTACATTTGCTAACCAGGTTGAAAAGTCAGTCCTGGGTCAAGGGACAACATAGGATCCCCTCCCTGTCCCAGCTGTGCCTTGTCTGCATTCCCTTGTGAGCATACTGTTTCTTGCCTGAAACCCCTCTTCCCATCTGGTTCACATCTCTGGATTTGTCCTTCTGAGTTCTGCTTCTGGTGCAAGCTGTTCTGGCCATTGGCTGTCACTCCCGGGTGCCACATCACATTTCCACACACATAGAGCAGTTTCCGAGCTGACCCTGTGGCTTCCATGACTTTCAGTCTCTGCCTGGGCTGTCACCGCATTCCCTCAGTCCCAGCCACTCAGTGACAGGACTGGACATCGGGCAGGGCAAGCCCCCCACATCGTTGTGCAACACTGTCTTGGCTCGTCTCTGTGATGTTATGTGCTCCCATCCATGAACATGGTATGCTCTCTGTCCGGTCATGTTCTGTTTTCTCACTTCCAATAACAGGGCACTTCCTGATTCGCAAAGGACACCCTCTGGCCGTGTCCTCACATGGTGGAGGGGCGAGGGGTCTCTCTGGAGCCTTTCATAAAGGCACTGACCCCATTCATGGGGGCTCTATCCTCATGACCTAATCACTCCCTGAAGCCCCAGTTCCTCATCCCATTACATTGGGGGTCAGGCTTCAACATACGAATACTGAGGGACATGCACCATTCCAGGAAGTTCATGTATCGAAACAGTAAATAACCCAAACCAAGCAGCAAATGAGGAGGTAAGAGCATTCGGACGGTCTGTGGGGGGGAAGAAACATGGCATCCGTTGCCTGAGAGGGTAAAGCACCTGCTCAATACAGGGGGGTCTCCGTGGGCATCAGCAGCACACGCTGCCTCTCTGGAGTCCTACCTCCTGGGATGAAACAGGTTTCCATCTACTCGCATCCGAGAGAAAGAGTCCCTGGAAATTACTCTACGAAGAGATAGTCCCCAACGCTCAGGGGCCCGGAAAGCAGCCCCAAGGCTTGGAAGCGAGCAAGGAGAGGGTGTGCGCAGCTCCCGAGGGTTGGTGTGAGCTCGTGCGACCCTCCCGCAGACGCGACCTTCACACCTGCTCCAGGAGCGGAGGGGAAGCAGGTGGTGTTCGCACACATCTCCAGTTTGACCCGCAAGTGATGATGCTTCTGTTTGCATGAGTAGGTGACAGGGGTGCAAAGCAAGAGCTCAGAGGAAGAAGAAGGCTGTCAGGAAGGAAATGACTAACTTGTAAAGAAATTTCAGCCACTTGTGTCCTCTCTCCAACGCCCCAAGTTCCCAGTGGGTGGGCATTGTAGCCTAGCTCTGCCGGAGAAATCAGTCCCGGAGGTCTGGAAGAAACTGAAGCACCTGGCCGGTTCAACCCTTTAATCTTCCAGCAGAGGAGACAGGCCCCCCCCCCCCGGGGCAAAGCGACGTGGAGGAGTGGGAGGAGCCTTGGGCTTGAGGTCAAGAGCTCTCAGCCTCCCTGGGCCTCACCGTGCACATCTGCCAAATGGGGACAATCATACCTGTCCCGCAGGGCTGTTTGGAAAACCACATGAGAAGGCCCGAGAGCAAGCGTTTTGTCAAAGAGAAAAGCAAGCTGCGGATTGAAGTTGTTACGGCCCACGAGGCCATTAAGCCCTCCCCTTCCCTTTCAGGCGGAGTCCTGTGATCCAGCGCTGGCCACCAGAAGGTCCCTGCGCTGCGCCTCCTCGGCCTTGGGCACCGGCTCGCGTTATCGCTTCCCTGCGCCCTTTCTCTGTTGCTAGTTAAGTGGCACATCACAGCCAGTGACTGTGTGGCTCCAGCAAAACGAATTACGACCGGGTGTGGATTTAACCGCCCCTGTTCCCGTTAGTGACAATGAACTGGAATCAGGATCTTTTTTTTTTTTTTTTTTATTTAAGTGATCTCTACACCCAGTGCGGAGCTCGAACTCATGACCCTGAGATCGAGTCACATGTTCTTGCTGTTGAGCCAGCCAGGCGCCCCTGCAATCAGGATCTTAAACTTGCAAGGGACCTGAGTAGTTTGGATTAAGTCCCTCTCTCCTGATGACGCCGGAGCAGTTCCCGCAAAAAAAAAAACTGCCACAGCCGGGAAAGCACCTGTTCCCTCCACGGTCCCCGGGGGAGAGGTAGCTCCCCAATGCACCGGGCATGTCATCTCATGTTCAGAGGGCTTATGAAAACACAGCTCACCCGTTACGTGGACTGCAGTGGACATGGAAGCAAGTCCTGCCACTGGCACACAGCCCCACATGCCACAGAGGTCGGAAAGAAGGTCACGTGAGGACTGTTGTCAAGTTTTCCGCCCTGTCTCTTAGGACCAGTGTGAAGACAGGCTTCTGGCTCACTGTTTTCAATGTCTCTTTGAATCCTCAGAGCCTATGGCTCTACGCAGAGGTAAATAACCACCGTCGTGCTAGTTCCCCTCCCCACCCCCCCTCCACCCCCCACCCCCCTCCACCCCCCTCCACCCCCCCCACCCCCGTGCTTAGTCGTATGTTTATCAGAGAGATAATTGTTGCAAGTCTACAAAGGTAGCTCAGAGACGGGATGGATCAACTCGTTCTACATTATTAAGCACTGCTGGTCGAGCGAGCAGGGTCCTGGCCCCAGCCCGAATGTACTACGCGCCCCGTGTTACTTACGCATATTAAAATTTAAAGACTTTCATCTACACTACATGTCAGAATCGATAGTTTTGGTAAAGCAGTATTTCCTTGCAGTAGCCCCAAGTGGGACAGATATTTTTGATCTGTGCTTAGAACCCGTTTACTCCAAAAAGCTCTTCTTTTCAATGAGTGTCTCAATTGGTGTGAATATAAAGTTTCTATTTGAAAGGCAAAAAAAAAAAAAAAAAAATCGAATGTTTAATGCAAGTTCTTTAAAGTTTTATATGCTTGCCCTCGCTCCTTTGGAGGGTGGTTATGAATTAGTGCCTGGCACATTGCAAAGATAATATATAATAAATAATGTATAATAAACATCCAGGAAGTGAGTAAACAGTGCATTTAAAAGTAATGGATTTTAGGGGCACCTGCGTGGCTCAGTGGGTTGAGCATCTGACTTTGGCTCAGGTCATGATCTCACAGTCCATAGTCTGTGGGTTCGAGCCCTGCATCCGGCTCCGTGCTGACAGCTCAGAGCCTGGAGCCTGCTTCAGATTCTGTGTCTCCGTCTCTCTGCCTCTCCCCTGCTTGTGCTCTGTCTCTCCCTCTCTCAAAAAATACACAAAAACATAAAAAAATAAATAAATAAAAACATAAAAAAAAAGTAATGGGTTTTAGGGTAAAAACAAACAGAGACTTATCTCAGATTTTTGTCATCCTTCCGGGGTAAAGAAATAAATTGGGGGCAATATTAGCGACTGGTAAATAATCATCGAACTCCACCTTGAACAAATAGACCGATTGATTCACTTAAAAGAGAAACTGCTTATAAGGACATGGGCTCAAAGTTCACATCCCTAGAGCAGACGAGTTGTGTCCAGGTTCTGAATATTTCCTTCCCAAGGCCCTTGAGTCAGCCCCGATTCGGCACCTTGAAGAAATCCCCCTTTTATGGAAAGACAGCCTCTTACACGGAAAAAAGATTGACCTCTTGCGGGTACCCACACGCGCACAGACGCACACACACGCCCTGTGTGTTTAACAACCTGATACACTGCAGCCATCTGTTCTGTGCTGGGTGCACTAATGAACGAATCTTTCCCTTATCTGCCTGGGTAAAGAGCCAGCTTTCAAGTAGTCTGGCTTTCTCAGGCAGAGCTCAGACTTCCTGCACTGTGGGCCCAGGGCCGCCCGTGCACACCGTCCGTCGGGTCTTTGTTCTGACCTCGCCAAGGTCTGTCGGGCGTCTCGGCTTGAGCCAACATCCCCGTCACTTGCTCGCAGTTGTGAGTGGCCCCTCTGCCACTGTAGTCACCTTGAACACAGCAGGACGGATTTTCCGTACGTTCACGGCCGTGTGCACCCCCCACCCCCAGACCAAGGTGTCGATGGCTCCCTGGTGACGGATCCCCATCAAGTCCCGCTCAAACCCCGCCCCCATGCCACCCTCCCCCCCCCCTCCCCGAGGTGACCTCTATTCTGACCTCTGCCACCTTAGTTAGCCTGTTCCTGAACTCGTGCACACGAAAGCACACACCGTAGCTCTGGCTTCTTTCACTCAGCGTCGTGTCTGTGAACCGCGTCCTCGCTGCCGACTGGAGTGACAGTGTGCTCTTTCTCTCTGTGACGCGCCGGGTCATCTGCGCGCAGCCCCGTCGGGATCCGGGCTGCCTCCGTCCGACACTGGGTGTTACTCTGCGTGAAGCTGCACTGAAGTCTCTGGCACGTGGGTTTTGGTGGACGCGCTCCCTGTGCTCATTTCTCTTGGGGACAGATTTAGGAGGAGAAGTTCTGGGCACGGGTTCCACCTGTGTTTTGCAAAGCGATCTCGCCAGGTTGCGCTCCTGCCAGCCGCGCATCATCGCCCTCAACCTTCCCCGTCTCGCCCGACGCCTGGATTGTCGGTCTCTTTATAATTTTGGCTGTTCCGGCGGGTGTATAGGGGTGTCTTGCTGTGGGTTTTGATTCGCGTTTCCCTGGCCGACGACTCTGTCCAGCTTCTCGTGTGCTGTGTGGCTACTTACTTGGTTAGTGCAGTGGCTGTTTGCTCTTTCTCTTCGCTTCATGTGTCCCGTCTCTTGACAGACGCACGTGTGAAGGTCAGAGTGCGAACATGACTTTCCGTGTTAGCGAGACTTCATCTCGATAGTCTTAGAAGAAGGACTGATTCAAATGTGTCCTTCGTTTCGTGCCCACACAAACCACTTCACATCAAGGAGCTCTCGCAAAGGGGATCAGCCTTGTGCAAGCAAGTCACGTTCCTTCCTGAGCGTTGGCCGGGGCTCCAGGGCATGAAAACGTGTCGCACGAAGACCGCTAGAGACACAGGTCCGGGCACTACGCTGTCACCGCGTCCGCCATGCGCCACAACAGAGCAGTTTTCTGTAACAGCCAAGCGGAGAGTTAACTAGGGGGCCGACTCACAGATGATAAAGTGCATTTCCACACAGCTGTTCCCACTGCCTTTCTCCGAAAACGGCCTGTGACGTCTGGCGGCACAGAAGGTCCAGGCACCCAACTGCCTCTGCTTTGGAGTGGAGATGGACTCTTTCTCTTACTGGTGCTTAGGACTTCTTTCTATTCTAGACAAAAGTCATTTCGTGAAAATGGGCGTGGTGAGTTTCTGGGCTCGCTTCATGCCGTCTCATAACGAACGTGAACTCCCGATTTTAGTGAAGCCCCGTGTATCTAGCGTTTCGTTCATGGCTTTGTTGCTTTCTCTGTCCTGTCTGAGGACCCTTTGCCTGCACCTACCCTCCCCCCCCAACTGTTTTCTTGCTTGTTAGATTATTTTTAATTTTTTTTAACGTTTATTTATTATTGAGAGACAGAGCGTGAGCAGGGGAGGGGCAGAGAGAGAGGGAGACAGAATCCGAAGCAGGCTCCAGGCTCTGAGCCGTCAGCACGGAGCCCGGCGCGGGGCTCGAACTCGCGAACCGCGAGATCGTGACCTGAGCCGAAGTCGGACCCTAATCGACTGAGCCGCCCAGGCGCCCCACTGAGACAATTGTTAGATTATTTTTAGCAAGCATCCTGTCCTGCCGGCGCTATGCTTCTGACCCACGGCCCGCCGCACCCCCGGCACATTGTGTTTTCTTTAAAGCCTTTCTTTTGTATCCACCCAGATGAATACTCTTCTGACTGTCCTGCTCCTCAGCCCGTGTGTCTGGTGCTATTTGGCTGGCCATTCACAGTTTTAGCAATTAACCAGCCTTTCGACAATTTGGCCTTGCCTGTCTTGGAGGAGAGCAGTCATGTCCTTGTGTGGATGTGGTCTTAAACAGAAAGTTCAATTCAGAGTCAGTATCACATCCTGAAGGGGCTCAACTCCATTAGAGTCATTGTTTATTGGTCTCACGGAAACACGCCCTCAGGAAAAAAAATCCGACGTGGTCCTTGTTTCCTAAGCCCAGGGCTGTACTTGGGGGGCAGTGGGGTCAAGCCTGGGAAGCCAGAGAAGCTAGAGAGGCACATCGGGGTCCCCGTGGCCGGCAGACGCAGCTGGCAGCCAGCAGGCCCCACGCAGCGTAGGCGATGCCGGCGGCAGGAGAGAGGCCCTCCCCGGAGGCCTTCCTCCCACCTGCCTTCACTCCCGCCTGTCCTGCGAGCTGCGCCCCTGGGCGACGGGAGAAAACGCAACTCACCCTCGTTCGCAAGTAAATGCAGGCAGCTGGTATCAGGGGCACAGCCACGGGCGCCTTTGGAGTAAGTGTGGCAGCTTTTGCGTGTCAGAAGCCCCTCAGAACTGGGAGCGTGTGCGGAAGTGAGCGGACGCGGCAGGGCTGAGACCGTGGGCCCCAGGAAGGCCTGTTGGCAAGGTCGGCCCTTGGCCGGCATCCGGGATTCGGGGAGGGTCCCCCACTCCCAGAACCGACAAGAGTGGCTCCCTGTGCCGACACTGTGCAAACGGTGTGGCTGGTGGTGAACACCTGCTCCTCTCCTGGGAGGCCGGGATTTGGGCACGTGCCAGGCAGAGGTGGGCGCACACGGGACCTGCCCCCCGATGAAACCCCGGGCGCTGAGTCCCTACCGAGTATCGTTGGGGGATGCCACGTCACACTTGCTGTCACAGCGCATTGCTAGGGAATTGAGTGTGTCCTGTGTGACCCTAGGGAGAGGGCTCCGGAAGCTGGCCCCTGTTCCCCCAGACCTTGCCCACGTGCCTGTGCCTTTGCAGATCGTGCTGTATGTCCTGTCCTTAGAATATTCTGGCCGTGAGTACAACTCTGTGCTGAGTTCGTGAGTCCTTCCAGTGAAGTACCACAACCGAGGGTTCTTGGAGACGCTCAGCTAAGAGGAGTGTAAAAAAATAACTCCTTTCCTAGAGCACAAAGACGAAAGAATGTTCCTCCAGCTTTCTCTCCTCTTGTCCCCCCGAGACCACCTCTTGTCTGTCTAAGGCCCCCCCCCCCCAATTCAGGGCTGTGCTAAGTAGGCGTGCTAAACCAGAGCAAGGTTTTATTCTTTATCTTAAGGAGAATTCAGCGCAATCGTTCATAAATGTGTCCCACAAATTATGTTATAAAGACTTCCGTGTGGCTGGAGTCCAGTGCGTTTAAAATGAGGGTCAAAGGCTGGAGGAAAAAAAAAAGGTTAGGCTTGAGTCGGATCTTGGGGATAGTGTGGCAGGCAGAGTAATGGCCCCAAAGACACCTGGATCCTAATCTGTGGAGCCTGGGAACGTGTCATTTTACACGGCAAAGGGAAAGTCAGTTTGCAGATGGGATTGAAGGTACTAATCAGCTGGGTGGGGACAGTGTCCTCAGGTGGGGACAGTGTCCTGGATGACGCCGGTGGGAAATGCATGTGTACCTGGTGTCATCACAGGGCACTTAAATGTGGGAGAGGAATGTCTTAGCTTCTTGGGCCTGCTATGACAAAACACGCACACTGGGTGGCTTATCTGCAGCACAGATTGGTCTCTTGCAGTTCTGGGGGCGGGAAAATCCAGCCTCAAGGTGCTGGCAGATTCCGTGTCTGGTGAGGGCCCGCTTCCTAGACGGCTGCCTCCTCTGTGTCCTCCCACGGCAAGGAGGGAGGGAAGTCCCTGGAGTCCTTTGACGAGGGCCCTACTCCCGTTCACGAGGGCCCCGCCGTCACGGCCCCATCACCTCCGCAAAGCTTCACCTCCTAATGCAACTGAGGGGTTATCCTAACAGGAGGGGCTGTCTCGCCTCCTAATCACCGTGGGGTGAGGATTTCAGCGCATGAATTTTAGGTGACAAGGGAGGCAGAAGAAAAGGGCAAAGTGATGGGGTGTGGCTTTCAAGATGGAGGAAAGGGCCCCAAGCCCAGAACACGGCGGGAAGAAGCTGGAAAGACACAGGGACGCAGCTCCGTGGACGCTTTGATCTTAGTCCCCCGAGACCTGGGCTGGATTTCTGACGCCCAGAACTGCAAGATAATAAATGTGTGCTGTTTTAAGCCTTTAGTTATTGGGGATGTCACAGCAGACACAGGAAATGAATAGAGATTTGGAGATTTTTTTTAGTGTGTTTAGGTAGATGCTGAACAGTACAAGGCACAGGCTGCGGGCTGTGACCCGCTCATCAGACGTGCTCGGTGCCACGACCAGTAGGTCTCCCTTGCCCAGTAGGTTTCCAGAACAGGAGTCAGAGCCCCGCCCCAGGCTTTCTCAGGAGGGAGTTGACACCTGTCCTCCCAGCGAGCACATTTCCGAGCTCTCTTGAACCCTCCTCTCTAAGCCTGGCTTGGAAAGTGCAAAGGTGGGGACTGGAAAATGAAAATCTCCCCCCCTGAGAAATCTCTCCACCAGTTCCCTTACTGAGCCCGCAACCTCCCTGGCGCCCCCCATGGTCTCACCAACCCTCGCTAATCCTAAGAGGCAGGCGTGACTAGGCTGAACCATGCGAAACTGCCCTTTCCGTAGAGCAGAAAGCAACTGAATAGCAGCGATTTCAAATGATTTAACATAACAGTATCATCAGTGCCATTATACAGACGAGGAAACTGAAGCTTAGGAGGGTTAACTCCTCTGCTCAAGGTCACACGTTTAGTAAGCCAGGAACTTGGGATGTGAACCGGGGCCGGCTGCACAACGTGCTGTTCTGACCGCGTTGGCAGGCTGCGACCCAGGGAGAGGGTTCAGGTCAGATGATGTAAGAGGTGATTTTGGAAGGGTGTGGTTTTTGTTATTTATTTATTTGATTATTTATTTAAATGTTTATTTTTGAGAGAGAGAGAGGACATGAGAGTCGGGGGGTGGGCAAGAAGAAGGGGGACAGAGGATCCGAAGCAGGCTCTGTGGTGACAGCAGCGAGCCTGACGCGGGGCTCGAACTCACAAACTGTGAGACTGTGACCTGAGCCGAAGTCGGACGCTTAACTGACTGAGCCACCCAGGCGCCCCAGGAGGGTATGGTTTCTAGATGCCAAGATGAACATCTAGACGTGCTGTGAAGCCACAGGGAATCCATCCTGGAGGGAGAGGCTTCAGCAGGGGGAACGGGTGGGAGACGCAGAGACACGGAGGACGAAGGTGCCCACGGCTGTGGCAGAGACCAGGGTGAAGTCTACCTGGATTATGGGGTGCTGGCAGGTCACCGGAGAGGAAGGAATGGTCAGAGACTCTTTTGTTTTTTGGGTCTTCGGTCCGTGGCACCGTATCTAACCCACAGCCGTGGCTCAATAAATGCTCATTAAGTAAGAACAAAGCTAAACAGCTAAGGTTAGAAATTGTCGCTAGGCAGTGAGGAATCACCACGGTGAAAATACGGGTTTCAGGCGCAGTTTTACGCAAGCTCGTGTATTGTGAACGGCTCCCGTAATGTATACAGTGACACCTACCGCCAGTAATGCATGCTGTGACGGTTCCAGGGCTGACTTCTCTATATTTGTGTGCTCCCGTCTTTACCCAACTGGGGTGTTGAGCACACATCTTTGTGTGGTGGGCAGCACTGATCGGTCAGTAACTCTGGGTAGCTTAAGGGGCACGTTTGTGAAAAGGTAGGACTATAAACATCCATGCAGCCTCTTTAAAGCATTTCTGAGCTCAGGAAGCTTGTCCCACATCCTAACAAACATATCAAAATACTCCCACAAAATTATCCAACTACTCAAAGAATTTCAGCTTTGAAAAAATAGCTTTCACTTGAAATTATTTGGTGACAGGGAACTCATCTAATTTTTGATTGCTGTGACTTCCTGGCAATCATGGTGTCAGGAAATTCTTACCAAGTGATTTCTAACTTACATGTGGTTTTCAAAGACGATGGAATGTTTATCAGTTAATAAATTACAATTTGATGTTGGCACATTATGTTTTGGGGGCTTTTCTTTGAGCATTTAGTAATTTTCAAACTGGCAGCGTACTTTTTGCATTTTGGGGCCAATAAAATTTCTTTTTCAGGCTCAAACATTTTTATAGGTTCTTGAAAAGCCTAATGAATAAATGGCTCGGAAAACACCGATGCTTGTGTATTAGTGGCCGATGAGGCCATGAAAACCAATGAAGGCTCTTCTTCTTCTCTATATAAGGCTGCCCCAGACCTGAGTGTGGGGAAACGTGTCTTTTTCCTTCTGTCTTCGAGGGTTTTCTTTGTCATTTCCGTCACCGCTGTTGCCCCCCCACTGCCCTCCCATATATGGTAAATGCCAGCTTACATCCACAAGGGGCTGGAAACTGGACACAGACTCACAGAGGACCCTGCCTCAACACAAGTGACATTTTCTGGGGAAAATAATTTATGATGAAAATTTCCCTAATTGGACATTCTAGCACTAGTACGCTAGACAATCCTGTTTTTATTTCTGATCTTCAGTGGGCAGTGGTTTCGGATACCTTTTTAGCTGGGCACTTTTTTTTTTTTTTTTTTTTTTAAACACTCCCGGTCAATTGCAAGCATTCGTCATCTAGGACCCGGTCTGTAAGTAGACACATGTCGGATGTAAGGTTGGCCATTGTTTGGACATGTTATTAGGGGCTTCCTCCGGGTGGCGGATGCCTCCCACGCAGCTCACAGAGATGATAGCCTGACCAGGGCTGGGTGGGCACCCTGGGGGTCACTCTGCAGGGACCCACAGGCCGTCTGCAGCATTGACCTCTGGGCCCCCACCATCCCAGCCGTGACTTCCACTGACCTCTGCCGTCTGACACCCATCATAAATCCCAGAGCCCTGACTCTGGAATCTGAACCCGGCCCCGGCCCCAGCCCCACCGTGTCCTGAAGGCCGCCATCTGACCCTCGCCCCAGCCCCGACGTGTCCTCACCTCCGCGGTCTGACCCCAGCATCGCCCCGAGAACCTGACTTCCGCCATCTGACACCCACCGCCCGCCCTGCCCTCGGCCTGGGCGCCTGGACGCCCCCGAGTCCCCTCGGGAATTCCTGCGGACACCCCCGTCCCGCGCCGCCCCCGGGACCCCCGGCGGGGACCCCGGAAGGGCACCGGGGCCGTCAGCGGCCGCCCCTGCGCAAAGTGATTTCTCGGAAAGCTGAGCGCTTCGAAGAAGGCGGGCCGGACGGGCCGCGCCCATTGGGCGGTCCTGGCGGCGCGTCCGCGCCCATTGGGCCACCCGGGAGGCCCCGCAGCGCCCATTGGCCTGCGCGGCCGTCGCTCGGCGCCCCGGGCCCGCCCCCCGTCCCTACACTCGCGCGGGCGCCCGATCCCGAGGCCGCATCCCTGGAGCGCGGCGGCGAGCGTGGGAACGCGGACGGCGGCGCCGAAGGCGGGCGGAGGGCCGGGCGCGCGCTGCGGCAGGTAGGCGGCTGGGCGGGAGCCGGCCCAGGCGGCGGGCCGGCCGGCTCTGTCTCTCCTCCCCCTCTGCTGGTCCTCCGGAGCTCAAACCCAAAGTCCAGGCGTTGAGCATGGGGTGGCCGCTCCCTAAATGGCTGATGCTTGACAAAAAATAATCCCACTTTTCTTAAAATCTGGTTTGCACGGAAAACTTTAGAATGGCCTGTCTAACGAGGGGAAGTATTGACCCCTTTATTGGCAAGAGCTGCCCCTGGGTCTCGCCCAAGTCCTGCTGCCTGGAGGAACGCTTGGAGGGTCACGACCCAGAAACTGCCCGGAAACTCGCCGAGGCTGTGTGTCCTGCATTGTGGAGGGGTGCGCCCTGGGGTTTTCTTCTGCCTGCCGAGGCTGTGTGCCCTGCATTGTGGAGGGGTGCGCCCTGGGGTTTTCTTCTGCCTGCTGACAGTTAGGATTTTTGAGTGGGTTTGCGGCCCTTTGCTCCTGTCATAGCCCAGTGGTCCCTGGCGAGAAAGGCTGTGTAGGGCTCACAGCAAACGGGAGCATTTTGGTGTAAAAGCTCCAGGGCCAAGGGGAGACTTTCTAAGGTGAGATATGTTGCTTCCCCAAGGTTGTGGAGGGTGTTGTGAATGGAAACTGGAGACTGAATTTTCCAGAACTTCAGACTATCCCTGGGGGCACCTGGGTGGCTCAGTGGGTTAAGCATCTGACTTCGGCTCAGGTCATGATCTCCTGGTTCCTGAGTTGGAGCCCTGCATCTGGCTCTGTGCTGACAGCTCAGGGCCTGGAGCGTGCTTCGGATTCTGTGTCTGCCTCTCCCCTGCTCGTGCTCGCGCTCTCTCTCTCTCTCTCTCTCAAAAATAAACATTAAAAGACCCAAAACAACCTAACCCTTCAACATATGGGGAGATATGACACTTTTTTTTTCTTTTAACCTAAATTAGGAACTGGTCCTTAAATGAAGCTTCTGAGCCTGTCCTTCGGGGTTGTGTCCGGTTCCTCCATGAACAGAATTGGGTTCAGTCATTTCAGAAAGATTGAGGCCCAGGCAAGAAATGGCTTTGATGCTTTTGGTCTGGGGTCAGGGGAGATGGGGATTTGTGGCCACCAGGCAAATGCCCAGGGGCCCTGAGGAGTGCGGGAGGTGAGTCCTCTGTGGCCTCATGGGCACATCCTGGAATCTGGGTTGGGTGGGGCCCGGGCTAAGCGTCTTATCATCTCCTGCCTGGGAAGCCTGATCCCCCGGACTCATTTATTGGGATGCAGATTAGCTCCAGATAGGACTTGGCCCATAAAGAGAATTATTACCTAAAAATCAAGGAAGAGGAAGTTATAAACATGTGACTGGACTTATACATTTTTTTCTGGCTTGGCATTTGGTGGAATTAATTTGTTAGCGTTCAATAAATCATTGCGGGTCGTCATCGAGCTCGAATCTTGGCTTTTACTGCTGTTTAGAGTCTTAGAGGTGATCTCAGTGAAAGTTTAGGTAGGGCGGCCCATGTGCTTAGATCTCGTGACTTAACCGTGGTTTTTCTCTGCAGAGTCAGTGAAGGAAGACGCTGGCCGGGGTGCCTGGGGGTCAGGGTGCCTCTCTGGGTCTCCATGTTCCCTCCTGTGAGCAAACCGGCTGCGTTAGATGGCTTCTGAAGTGTTGTCCCGCTTTAATGTCCCCTAATCACTTTTCCTCTTAGTGCCCCTCTCTGTCTTTTCTCTTTTCCTGTTCTTATAAATCAGCAAGGCAGTTGTTCCTAACAATTTTGGGAGTTGTGAATCCATTAGAAATCTCCATAAGAAGGTGTTGGTTCACTTTCTAGAAAAGCATCCGTACAAACAAAATCTTGCTTTTCATTTCAGGGGGCTCCTGGAACACGGACGGGGTTTATAAAAGCTAGTACTAAGAGGGTGAACAAAATACTCCTGAGTGGGCACATTTCATTGAATTGGCAGACCCGCAGAGACCACCCCTTCTATCGTGTTCTGGCCCCTCACCCTCCTCCTGCACACAGCCCATTCCTCAAGCGAGGGGACAGTCTCCTGTCTTTTCTCCAGGGGGGATCTGTAGGAATCAGTACTCTGCGAGGTTATTTTTCCGGGGCGGGGGGGGGGGTGGTGGTGCTTGGTGGTGTTGTTTTCTTTCTGTTACTAGGTGTCCCTCCTAAATCTGTACCTTCTTAACTTATACACGCGGGGACTGTTTTGGAATTCTGGGATGCTTGAGATGCACTCATTTTGCAGGCGAGGAGAGCCTCAGAGGCGTTCAGGTGGTTTTCCCAAACACCTTTCTCTAGTTGGAGCAAAGCCTTTGCTGGGTCTGCAGTTTCCAAATCCCAGTCCAATTTCTATCCCATGCGCTTCACTCCTTTTACGTCCACAGGTGGGCATGGAAAAGTTACAGCTGGCACTCGGGACTCACCTTCTCTCTGGGACCCGGACCCCCTTCCGGTCCGACAGCCACCTGCAGGGTGGCTGGTTTCCGAGTCATGTACGTTATGGACCAGCATGGCTCTGGATGTGACTGTATTCTGGAGGACATTGTGTCTTGTCTCCACTGATTGTCTCAAACCGATTTGCCCGAAGAGGTCACATTTTAATCAGAAGAGTAGAAATGCATTTTTTTTTTTTTTTTTTTGGTGGGCGTCTGTCCAACCGCCTAGGGGATTTCCACCCCTGTTCTTGTAAATGTGGGCTATGAGTTGATGTGGCATGACTCTTCTCTCTTTTTCTCTGGGCTGTTGGGAAAGCTGCCTGTTCTGGCAAGAATGTTCCTCCAAAGGATGTCTCTGGGCATCCTGGTGAGATCCCCAAATTCTGGTGCCTTCTGGAAGAGTCTAGCCCGGCTAACTTGGTCTGTCCAGTGGTCAGAGTCGGTTTCCTTGCTTTTGTCCCCGCTGGTCGTAGGACTTCCCGAGGAAGAAAGTTGGAAGAAATGACATCTGGTATTTAGAGAGAACCTTCTAAGGTCCAGGCATGGCCTCAGGTGCTTTATACACATCCTCTGAGCCCTCACCGCAATGATGCAAAGTATTGATACTTGTCCTGGGGCTTCAGCCTGGGTACCTGGCACCCAAGGTTAAATGATGGTTCAGGGTCACTCAGCTGGGAGATGGCGGGACTCAAGCGGGCCCCCAGCTCTGTCTCATTTCCAGACTCTTGGTCTTATCGTTAGCCCGGCTGTGAAGGAACCATCTCAGAGGGATAGCCTCGAGGATCTCTTCTTTCTTGGCACACACAGATGTCATATTTACTCATGAACACTGGTCAGACTGGGCATCGAGTAATGGAGCTTGCTCTCGGAGGGACGAGCTGCTCACTAAAGGGACCTGAGAGCGTAAAAGTGATTACTCCCCACCTCGTACTGCAAGTGGAAAGGTGTCCTTAGATGGGTCTGTCTGCCCAAACCAGGGCGAGGGGCGAAAGCTGGAAGGAGTACCAGGCGGAACCCTAGGAGGGGCTGACGTCTGGCTGCTGGGAAGCTGCAGGTTTCCCGGGGAGCTTCCACTTTTCCTTCGGGGGTTTGAGGCCCAGGGGAGGCATGGCCTCCCCTCGGCAGGTGGCCCGGCGTCCCAGGTCCGTGGGTTTCCCCGAGGCTGGCACCTGTGTGGCAACCCTCTGATCTTCCTGTCAGTGCTGTTTGGTGTGCCAGTACGTGGGGCGCTGCGATTAGCGGGACGATATTTGTAGTATCACAGAATGTGTTTTATTTCCTTTCCAAGGATGTGTGACCGGAACGGTGGCCGGCGGCTTCGGCAGTGGCTGATCGAGCAAATCGACAGCAACATGTACCCGGGGCTGATCTGGGAAAACGATGAGAAGAGCATGTTCCGGATCCCTTGGAAACACGCTGGCAAACAAGATTATAATCAGGAAGTGGATGCCTCCATTTTCAAGGTGCAGACTCGAACCCCCTCCCCGCGTCACCAGTGGTTTCTGTCTTCCCTGCAGGCCCGTGGAGGGGTTGAGTGACATCTCTCTTATTTGCTCGAAAGTTAACCTATTTTCTTAAAACAAACATCGATTGAGTGCCGAACGTGTCTCAGAAATATATACCGGGTGATTTTGCATCTACTGTATGTGTGATCGAATCCCTTCGAGGTTGTGTGTTGTTGGCATGCTCCCCCCGAGGAAATTGAGGGCACCTTTATCACCTGCGCCACCATTTATTTTGCACGAGGACTAGTGAAGCGGGAGTGAGGGCACTTCTCCGAGGCCCTGAGACCCCCGGACGCTACCGCCTACATCCACAAAAAATTCTAGGGAGGGCATAAGTCTTCATTTTTCAGGGTTATCTGCCTGGCAGTGTAGGGTCGGCTCAGATGAGAGAGACACCATCTGGCGTGACTTCCGGGGCCTGGGCACGTAGGGTGTCCTGAGGCGGCAGCAGATATCTAAAATAGTCTTCCTTCCCTTGAGAATGAGAAGTACCCAAGCATGGAGAGGCTCGCTATTTACCGCCAGCGCCCAGTGAGCGCTCGCCCCGTGCCAGGCCTGGCCCACGTGTTTGTTTTTCCTTCCACACACGGCTGTGCTGCTCTGGACTTGTCCAAGATCTCATGGCTCTTGGGTGATGCAGCCTGGCAGCCCAAGCATGAGCCCTTGCCCCCGAGCGAGCCCGAGCCGTACCCATAAGCAGAGGTGTTTGTCATTCCCCTGGGGGTCGTCGTCACCTGTGGGTTTCCCTGAGGCTCCAGGAATGCAGGCTCCCTGCTGCGTTCTCCCTGGGAGATTTGGATCCCTTGGTCAAGGTGAGCCCAGGCTTCTGTGTTTGCAAACGCACCGCAGGTGGCTGACCCTGAGCTCTCCCTTGTTCTGTGGGCATGGGGGTATGGGAGTGAGTATGGGGGAGGAGCAGGACGGGCTGAGTTGTGGAAGGGCGGAACCGGACCCTGGGCCGTGGTGAGGGAGGGAGCGCAGGCCTGCGGGACCCCAGCGCAGCGCCCGGATGCTTCGCCAGGGATGACCGATCCGCTGGCCCAACCAAACAGAAGCGACCGGAGATCATCCCTGGCCCCAGAGCGGAGCATAGGCAGGTCGCAGCTGGCTTCAGAGGCGTAATCAGTGCTTCTGGGCTTTGCGGGGAGGCTCCGCATCTGAGCAATTCTGTCACCTCTGTCATCCGGGGGCGTGGGTCTCTTTGGGAATCTGCTGCCAGTTACTGGCCCTCTTCCAGAAAAGTGGGCACATGCGGGCGGACATGAGTGCACTCAGTCGCCTTCAGGGGGCCCCATGTAGCCTGAGTGTCCAGCAGATTTCTTCCCCTGGAGGACCCCGGCTCAGGAGCCTGGCAATGGTAATGGCTCCCTTATCACTCTTGGTGGTGCCTTTTGCCTTTGGGGCTCGTGGTGGACCTCTCTTGGGAGTGGCTCTGGCTACATTTAAACAGTGTCCAAGGTTCTCTGGGCCCGCTGGGAGTTCTGGATGGTAGATGGCTACAGGCCAGAGCCCCACAGCCTTGGCCCTGTTGGCATCTGGGGCCAGCTAGTTCCTCCTCGGGGGGCCGTCCTGGGCACTGGGGCACGTTCAGCGGCACCCCTGACCTCAGCCGACTACATGCCAGTAACGCCTCTTCCCAGTGTGACGACCAAAGGCGCCCTGACATTACCAGACCCGCCTGGGGGGGGGGGGGCACGTTCCCCCCCTCCCCACTGAGAACCCGGCAGGCTGCCGACCGCGGCCAGACTGAGCAGGTTTAAGCAGACGCGTGGGGTGCCGAGGACACGGTTTCAGGGTGACCATCACGGCAGCCTCTTCGGGAGGGGAGGAGGGGCCCTGGCCGAGGCCCCTGGTGGCCTGCCAGGCCTCTCCCTTCACGCAGCTCCCTGTTTCAACTTACGCTCTGGGGGCAATGAAATAAAGCCCCAGATTTATATGTCTTATGCAATGCCCTTCATGGCCGTTTCAACAGCGTTGAGAAAAATGTGTAAGATTCCCAGTGTTTCCGTTCATTTCGCAGTCGCCCAGTGTGGCAATCTGAGAGAAGCCCACAATCTCAGCAGGAGCCGGGTGGGAGGGGGGCGCGGGCGGCCCCCAGAGCTGCTGGCCACGGGGAGGGTGGCACGCGGGTGCGAAACAGGGGGAGGAGGCCACGTGGCTCTGCCCTGTGCCATGCTGGCTGGCTCCCGTCCTCCGAGGGCGCGTCCCCGCGACGCCCACGGGAAGAGCCCGCAGTCGGGCCTCGGTTGGACGGAGCCATTTTATGGATCTTCTGGTCCCGTAGAGAGACTTTTGTTCGAAGCATTCGAAGAAGACCTTTAAAAAAATCCATGAGTTAAGAGGATAGAGTGGAGCTTCAGAAGGCATTTATACCAGAGCGTTCTTCATCGCCTGCAGATATGATTCTGCGGCCGGCCTCGTGGGGCAGGGCCAGAGATGGGGAGTGAAAAAGACGGGGCTCATTTGGTGCCGTCCCTGGGTACACCGAGGCCCTCGTATCCACTCATGGCTTTTTTTCAAAAAGCATTTTGCCTCCTTTTCATAAACCCGGGGTGGTGCGGTGGGTGGAGTCCTTGTTAACTGAGGCTTGTTTCTCTCCTCGACCAGCCTTGTGACAGGCCTGAGTGAATTAGAACTTACTTAGTAGCACAGATATTTCAAACCCGGTAGGCCTTCGAGGAAAAAAAATATAGTGCTTGATTTTTTAAAACACGAGATGGGGCAGTAACATTGAGTCAGGAAGCGTGTGCGGTCAATGCTGGTTGCTGCTGAATGCAGTGCCTGGGCGGGGGACACATGTGGTGGTGGTGGGGTGGGGGACACTGACCGCCGTGCTGGCTGTTGTCACTGGGCCTCAGAAGCGCTCTGTTCTGCCAGATGTTAGCTCGGGAAGAGTCTTGAGAGATCAGCCAGCCAAGCTGGGAGGTTTAGAGCCCAGCAGAGAGCCCACGAAAGGGCTCAGGGCAGGGCTGGAAGCAAGGCCCCTGATACGGACCCAGGGCACTTCCTGACCGCGGGGCCGCGCTTTGTTCTATGATGTCCTGGCTTTCTTCTCTGGGGAGTGCGAGCCGTGGACGGATGATACTACCGTCGGCTGTGCAGTTCCGGCTAAAAACCAGCTGGGCCCAGCATGCCTCTAAGCCCGTGCTCCTCGGGGTCCGTTTGCAATGTGGGTGAACCAGTGGTTCTCAAAGGGGGGGTGGGGCGGGGGAGTGTGAGTGTGTCGCAATTTCGCCTCCCCGGGGACGCGCGGCAGTGTCTGGAGACATACTGGGTTGTCACAACAGGGGCGGGGGTGCTCCCGGCATCCAGCGGGTGGAGGCCACGGATGCTTTTGGACAGCCAGCCACGCGCGGGACGGCCCCCGTCACAAAGTACGATCCGACCCCAAATATCAACAGTGCTGAGGTGGAGAAGCTCTGACTTAACGTAATGGAAGTGTGAAATTACCGCTCAGCGGGTGCGTGACGGGCCTTCCTTGGAAGAAATAAATCAATGCATGGTCTGAGCTGCAGTTAATAAATCCTTGAGCAAAAGATCGGAAGGGACTGCAAACCATTTGCTTTGGGACACATTTCCGGAGGGGAGTTTGCGTCTGCGTCCGAGCAGGAGGTGACCCTTGGAGTGTGTTTGGGATTCGCTTTCTCTCCGCGCCCCCCCCCCCCCCCCGCCAAAATAAATAAATAAACATTTAAAGGAAAAGGTGCAGATTCTCAGACCTAACCCACAGTTAATGAGAATCTCAGGGGGCAGGGCCCAGGCATCTGCATTTCACGAGCTTCCCAGGGAGCCGGTGTCGGCATTAAGCTTCAGAACTCTTGCTGTAGTGGAGTTTAATTGGGCCGGAAGTGAGGACAGTGGTGTTTAACCCCAGGCTGGGTCACCTTGGGGAGGTCACCTTTGGAACTGCATTTTCCTGAGTGGGACTGGGGATTCCCCCCGGATGGCGTGCTGTCCCAGGCTGGAAGTTGCATCTGGTTTCGTCTGACAGCGAAGGTTATTTTCACCTGATAGCAGCGATCTCCTCATTGGGGTGTCTGGATTCCAGTTTTGAAATCTTCACACCGTGCCGTTCGCATGCTTGTCTGAATTTTCTTTTAGGTCTGCCCCATTCTGCACTGTGGCTTTTGGGTCTTCAGCTTTCAGTTTCTCGTCCTTGTTCAGAGTCTAAGGGGTTTGGAGAGGTCAGAAGCAGAGCTGTGGAAAACCAACAGAGACAGAATGCATTTCATTGCCCTTTTAAGCAGGGCCCTGGGGGTGGGGTGGGGAAGGTTGGAATAAACGCCAAAATGCAAAACAAAATTTCTATTAAAAGTAGCAAGGCAGCTGATGACCACATTCAGACTTCTTGCAAATGTTCCCCTCTCATGCTAAATTTTAGCCAGGGGCAGATTTGAAAAAGCAACAAATTGTTCTTTGTTTTGAACATTCTAGTGAAACCATGTGCGACTGACTTCCTCTTTGTGCTGTAGCTGACCTCAGGCTTCTCCAGACCCTTTGGTCCCAGGAAGGAATGGCCCAGAGACAGATCCAAGATGTGTGCTGTATGGGAGCCAAGGCCCTGGGCCGGATTCTGGCTCAGCTGGGTGATCCCCGGGGCCCCTTCCTGGCCCTGATCTTTTCACATCCGTCACAGAAAGTTGTCCCGAAAGTCCTCGAACGAGAGGTGATGGCCAAAAGTGACCGTCAGGACTGGCGAGAGAACGTGCTGGTCTCGCCCGTGGCCGTGGATGCCTGTGGGCAGGGCCGGTGGGGGTGGGCGGCCATGTATTTTATGTGCTGCTTTCTGTTTCTACAGGCCTGGGCAGTGTTTAAAGGGAAATTTAAGGAAGGGGACAAAGCAGAACCAGCCACTTGGAAGACGAGGCTACGCTGTGCTTTGAACAAGAGCCCAGATTTTGAGGAGGTGACAGACCGGTCCCAGCTGGACATTTCAGAGCCATACAAAGTTTACCGCATCGTCCCCGAGGAAGAGCAAAAATGTAACTATCCCTTACAGGTTTTCAGCCCAGCAGAGGCTGCCCGGCCCGCAGGCCCCGCCAGAGAGCCCGGGTCTGGGGTGGGAAGTCTGGGCGAGTGGTTTTAGCTCAGCTGCCAGTCAACTCCTTTGCGTAAGCAGATGTGGAGAGCCCTTTCCCCTGACCCTGGCCACCATCCGCTGGCCGAGTGGCAGCTTCCGTGGGAGGAAGGGGTGGGGAGGCTGGGGCTGTCAGACCGGGAGCTCACTGTGGGGCCTCCCCGAGGCTCAGTAACGAGCAGGGTTAGACAGGAGCGAGCATCCTGGACGGTGTGGATGAGGCATCCCTTTTGTTTTCCAGCAATGCCCAGAGGGGGGCCAGGGGCCAGTCAGGTGGTCGAAGAAGGGATGGGTGACAGGATGGAGGATAAAGTTACGAATGCGTCTGGGGACGATGGCACTGTTAGCTTTGTCGCCGTAGATCAGATACGCCTCGGCACACGGTTACATCCCGATCGTTCTGTGGGAACTCTGGGATGTGATGATTCCCGAAAGGTCTTCCAGCTCTAGCTAGAATCCCGAGAGAGTGTTTACCAGGAGATTAAAGCAGGGATGGCGGAAACCCGCCTCCCAGCCCGTCGTCCTGATTCGGCGCCCTGGTCAGACATCACTAATCAACCGGGATGTGCTGAGCTCCGTCTGGCCTCCGAACCTTTTCCAAAGTGGCAGCCTGTGTAGCTGCTGGGAATCAGCAGAGTGGGCCCGGCCCGTGGGATAAAAGCTAATCACCGTCACCGTCACCGGTTTGAAGCGTTCTTTTGACACGTTGATTAGCCGCTAGATGTAGCAATTAGACCCCTGCAGCCTTACCCTCTTCTCCTTACCTGTTTTTTAGTGGTCCAGGAATGCCCTGGGCATCTACAGATAAATGGAACCCTCAGAAACTCCTTAGGGCCCTGCAGAAATTCTGAACTCGAGCCCTTCCCACTGGGGGGAAGGGTGAGAGGGTCCACATGTAATTTCAAAAACAGTTAGAACTGTGAGTCTTCCAAAGAGATAGTGAGCCTGGGTCTCAGCCCTTTAACTCACCCACGAGGGAGCCAGCATAGTGATAAAGACTGAACAGAGGACAGGAAGCATGGGTCACACATGGTCGGGGAGCCCAACCCGTGGATATTCCCCCCGACCCCAGTGTGGGGGTTATCTGTGCTGCCGGTCATTTGGAGCTGAATTGTCTGTAAATTAGCACCGAACTTGACTGAGTCAGAGCCCTAATCGATAGTCAACAGTAAGTCAAACAAACTGACCACCCCCCAGAGAATCTGACGGCCCTTACCGGGAGACTTCTTAGATAACCCTCCGGGATGGCTTTGAAAGGCCAAGTGTGCATCGTTTCTGCCTTACTTACCTCCAAGTTTGGGATAATTTTTCATTGTCACAAATCGAATTGTGGTTTGAAGGAATGGAGAAGTTTCTGTTGGTCCCTCCCACCCTGGGATTGGCCGAGCTTGAGCTGGCAGGTGACCCTAGCTTGTTTGTGCGGGGTGCAGCCAGCATCACCTGCAGGGGCGGGTTTTAAAGAAGCAGTAGGTTCTCAGGGGGCAGAGGGACGCTGCATTTGCATAAAGTCTAAATGGACCCACTGTGCTCTGTCCTTCAGTGGTTTGCAGGCAACGTGGGGGTGGGGGTACCCCCCCACCCCCTCCTGCCCCCATCAGCAGCTTCTAGCCAATTCTTGAGTCTTTCAAAGTAGAATCCAGATGCAGTCAGGACAGAGCGATGGGTCAATCAAGTGTTTGTGGCCCTCTGATCACTTCGTAAGGCAGGTCTGTGGTGGGGGGATGGGGAGGAAGTGGGGGGCTTGCTGTCGGGTCGCTCTGTGCCTGCAGCCATGCCTGACGGAGCCTGTGGCCCCCCCCCCCACCCCCCACCGCCGGGCCCCCATGTGTGGGCCTGCCGTGTGTGCACAGATGCATGCTGTATATTTGGAAAGGCCACGGAGACGTTTCCTGTCAAGTAACTTTAAAAAATGACTCCAATCTGCACACGCATTTTGCCGGGAGATCTTTGAGCGTCTTCAGAGAGCCTGACTTACGAATGGAACCTGGACCCAGGGTAGAGGGTGTCCGATGGGAACTCGTTTTCTATCTGGGCAAACGGGGCCCAGCCGCACCACTGTCCTTGTCCTCTGAGTGTTAGAAACCACGAAACTGACTTCTGCCTTTGACTTTGCCCGTCAGAGGACTGAAGCATCACGGGAAATAGTTTCCGGGCCTTTTTCCAAACCAGCGAAGACACTCAGTGACTTGTATTTCCTTCAACTCGGCATTTAAAAAAAAAACAAAAAAACAAAACCAAAAAGCACGACACGCTGATTTTGGCCTCGCGGAAGGCTGCAGTGCCCCAGTGCCATTGGTCACGCGCCTGTCCGATTTTCCGCAGGCAAGTTAGGCATGGCGACTCCCAGCTGCGTGAGCGACATCACGGAGATGGAGTGCACGCGCTCTGAGATCGACGAGCTCATCAAGGAGGTGAGTGGCCGGCCCGCGGCACTGCCGGGGCCCTGGGAGGAGCCGCGTGGGTCCCCGCGAGGAGCGGCACCCCTCTTGCCCTGGCCAGGCCTGCAGAGCCCTGGGCTCTCTCGGGCAGCGGCACCTGCTCCCCCGAGACGGAAGGCGAGGCCAGCCTCTGCCGTCTGGCTGCCCCGTCGCCTCGTTCCCCGCCTCCATCCCGAGCGCCGGGGCTGGGCTGCCGGCTCCGAGCCGGTGCCGTTTCTTCCCGCCCTAAACTTGCCATATTTTAAACATTTCGATTGGCAGTCTTAGAAAAAGTGCACCCTGCTTTCTCTTGGCTTCTTAGACAGGCTACGATGAAAGAAAGACTTCCCTTGCAGCTTGGGGTCGTCGTGACCACATGGATGCTCGAGGGGGGCGCTCAGGGCAGGCGGGCTCCCTGTTTCATAATCTGCGGCTTTAGGTCTTGATGGATCGGAAAGGCGGGCCTTCGAGCTTGTTAGGTCTGCATATCAACTCCGAGTTAATGGGCTACGAGCAAAGGCGTAATGGGGTCTCCAGAGGCAAAACACACGGTTTTCGGATTCCAGCGTTTGCTCTGCAAATACCCTTTTCCTGTGGCCATCTGCTTCTTAACTCCCGTTTTTACGGCCAGTACAGGGCAGACGTCGCCTCGCTGAAATAATCCCGCGGCGTCCTCGTACACGGCGGTGTGGGTGCTGTGGACGTTCTCCTTAATACCGTCGTGGCAGCACCAGAACTTTTAAGAGTAGCGTGGCTGTCAGGAGGCGCAGATAACAAAACGCCGCCTCCTCTCGGCTGCTGAGTTTTCTGCCGATGGCAGCTGTTAAGTTTCTGCGTGGTCTCTGGCAGCAGGCCAAGTGGACTCCGGGCTTCGTGTCTCTCCAGCAACGTCCCGTTTTCTGCACGAGGCTTTTCTGCTGACTCAGCTGAGAGAGGTTGGGTTGGCGCAGCAGGATCCCAAGGAAAGCAGATTTCAAAATGCTTCCTACCCAGATTTATCCGCATCCGTTGAGGAGTGGGTCAGAGGTCGGAAGCGTGGGCGTGGAACGGCGCGCGGGGCCTGCCCGGTCGTGGCCGAGTTTGTCCGGCGTCGGCGTCGCCGTGCCTCGGCGTCCCAGCGCTTGTCTGCTTCCCCGGGGCATCCGGGCAGCTGGGCGACCCGTGGCCATTTGGTTTTGCAACTGGCGCCCGTAAGCTTATTAGGGGTCCCGCAGGGGCCGGTAAGTCGGGCGTGTGGTTTGGGCCGCTCAGCCTGGTGGATTTGTCTTAGGCCTTTCAAGAGGCGAAGTAAAACGTTCCCTTTGTCTTGGGATAAAAGGTGACAGTGTGGCTTTGGTTAAGTCTAAACCGTTTGCCTTTACGAACACCGGAGCCCCACTTTGGAAGCCCGCCGACCACAATGCTGTTCTCTCTCACCCTGTTCCTCCAGCCTTCCGTGGACGATTACATGGGGGTAGTCAAAAGGAGTCCTTCTCCGCCAGAGGCCTGCAGGGGCCAGCTGCTCTCAGACTGGTGGATCCAGCAGCCCAGCGCAGGTGAGGAGGGGACCCCCAGTGCGGCCGGCGTGCGGGGCTCGTTCGAGTGGTCTGGGCACCGACTCCTTTCAGCCTTCAGGCAGCTGGGGGCAGGCGGGGCGGTGGTTCTACCGTGAGCCCTATTTTATCGAAGGTAACTGAGTCCACAGTGATGCCCGTGGCCCCTTCGCCACTGCTTCTCGGGGGGCACGTGGGCCCTCCCCGTAGGAGGGGTTTGCTTGTCTCCTGCGCTCCTGGAGGGGTCGGAGGGGAAGGAGGGGGTGTGCAAACGTCTCCGAGGCCAGAGGGGAGATGGGGGTCTCGGCCACACTCGTGCTCGCCACGGATGTCTGCCAGCCACTCCCTTGGGACATTAGGGACCCCCTCAGAGCCAAGGGGAGCACAGGGCGTCAGGAGAGGAGGAGGGCGAGGGTTGCCCGCGTGGCGCCCTGGATTTGAAGCCCCCTGGCAGGGCGGGGGCCTGCAGATCTCATTCACGCCTCAGCTTACTCATCTGTGAAATGGAGACACCAGGACCTGTCCCATAGGGTCATGATACCCCTATTATCATTGGGATTAATAAATAATCACTTACTTAATAAATTACTTAATTAGCTTCTGATACCACTTCCCCCCCCAGCCCGCTTCCTTCTCGAACGACCCTCCACGAGCACAGACTTCTTTGCTTCCTCCCTCCGCCTCTTTCCCCGACTGTTCCTTGTGGGAGACTGGGAGGTGACTCTGGCCCAACTGACTTCACAGGTCTCCGGGCTGCGGGTGGCACTTTTGCCTCAGGGGCCCTGGGAGAGCCCCCTCTCCCTGCACGGTGGCTATCCCTCCCGGAAAGCGAGCCGAGGCCTCAGTTTCCCTCCAGAGACCAGGCCTGGAGGGTGGGCGCGCCGTCCAGGGACGTTTCGGGAGCAGGCCCTTGGGTGGGAGGAAGGCATCACCCCGGCACTTGGTCAAAAACCCCTCAGCACAGAGGACGTTTCCTCCCCCTCTGTGCCGGTCGAGTCGAGGCCTGGCTTTCCGTGTTTTTGAAACGTGGGTCATGGCGCTGGGAGGGAAAAGCACTGAATTGAGCGGAAGCCTGTGGCAGGGCCTCCGAGCCTTGGGAGCACACCCCGTGTGGCTTTGAAAGGAACTTTTTGGGGGGTGCGTTGGGGTCGGTACCTCACGCTCAACTGGGCCTTCTCTTTCTCCCACAGGCTTGCCGCTCGTGACGGGCTACACTGCCTACGATCCGCACCACTCAGGTACGCGGGTGCTCGGGGCTGGGCTGGCGCGGTGGGACGCGGGCGCTCCTGGAAGGCAGAGCCCAGAGGGCCGAGTGGGCTCACAGGGGTCCGTGGATGAGCCGATCGCACGTCAGAAGGCAGGACCCCAGTTCATCCTTGTCGCTGTTTGCTTTTTGAGCACGTCAGGGGCCGGCCGTTTTGAGGCTCTTCTCAGAACGGGCCGAAAGATGGGTCCCGAGAGCTCTTTGCAGCGTGACTCTGCAGGAGAGAGAGCAGGGGGACAGACGGACTCAAGGCCCAGCCCTGCCTCTCTTGTGTGACGCCAGGCAGAACCTCACCGGACCCTTGTGAGGATTAGACGTAGCGTTAGTTTTCTGGTAGGAACGTCACTTGTCAGCGAGCGTCCCCAGTGCCCATTTCCTCTACTGTCTTCCACACTCAAGCTCGTGATAACGATGGTCCTAATTAATGGCGACGATGGGGCTGGGGCTGGGGCTGGTGGTGGTGACGACGGTGGTGATGGGGTTGATGGTGGCGGCTGATGCTGAATACTGGCGAGGCGCCAGGGTCAGGCCTCGTCCCGTTACATCTCCCGCCGCATCGTTCCTGCCGCATAGGCTCAGAGGCTCTGGGTCACACAGCATGTGGGCCGCAGAGCCAGGACATGGCCTCTGGCCGTCCTCTCCAGGCTCCCGCCCCTCGTGGGCAGAGGTGGCCTCTGTGCCACGTTTTTGTCTGTTGACGCTGGGGACTCAAACCTCCTGCCGTGGCCCCTGGAGTTTGCATTCTGGCTCACTGATGGCCTCACTGACGGAGCAGAGAAAGCCCGTGTCCTTCCTGATAGTTCTGTGAGAAGTGAACAGCCTGACCCATCAGGATGGACCCCAGAGGCCCCCCGGTGGCGGAGGAGGAAGCGGGGCTCAGAGAGGTGTCTGGACCACGGGCCTCGTGGGACGAGTGTTCGGGGTGTGGCGGAGGCAGGTTCTCACCCAGGCCCGCAAAGTGCGGAGAACCCGCGTTCCTGTTCGTCGCACTCCTGTCACCGCTCCGGGACGCCCTGGCTCGCGGGGCCAGGCCTCTGACCTGGTCAGCTCTGTGGCCCGGGGAGTCTGCTGACCAGTGCTCTCTGGGGGCGGGAGAGGAGCCGGGGGCAGGGCCGAGGCATCCGGGTGAGGAGGAAGTGTGCCGAGTGGCTCCGGACTCGTCCCAGCGCACAGCGGGCGGAGCGACCCACAGCAGTGCTGCGTGCACAGAAAATCCTAAAACCTTCTTCTAGGTATTGCGGACTTTGGTCCCTGGCCCCACCCTGTGGAAACAAGGTGATGGCGAGGGTGCCCGGTTCTCAGGGCCGCGGGGACGAGGTAGTGAGTGAGCGGGGCCGCAGAAGGGTGGGCAGGGAGCGCTGGAGGCCACGGCGGAGTGCAGGGCCTGCCCCTCGGCTGCTCAGCGCTAGACAGTGCCCTGCGGGCCTCAGACCTGCCAGGCTTGGTGTCCCCGCTTTTCTGGAGGGATCAGAAGTCCAGACCTTTATGTGAAACCTCCCCGTGTGGAGTGTTGGCAACAGAGCTGTGTGGATGCCCCCCCCCCCCCCCCCCCAGGGGGGGCCGCTGCGGACCGCGCGGGCGCCGGGGGGGGGGGGGGGGGGGTGGGCTTGGCGGTGTTTGCAGTGGTGGGGCAGGGGGAAGGCCGTGTCTGGAAATGGAGGGGGCGGGCTCGGCGCTGCAGGACGCGGGTGCAGGGCCGGCCTGCCGGGGAGCCCCTCTCCCCACTTCGTGGTTGTGCCATCAGAGCAAATGCCTTCACCTGCCGACACCCGACTCCTTACCTGGAAAAGGCGTCGAGTGATCAGCAGCCTCCAGCTCGCATCGTGAGCGTTAAATGTGCCCCTCAGTTCAGTGCACTGAGAACAGCGCCTGGCGTGTGCTGCCTCGACCAGGAATTAGGGCTATGACTCCGGGAGTCTCATCTACGCGGCTAGCTTCCGGTCCTGTTACCCCGATTTCTTCAGGAGCCGCCCACGAGCACCGCACGACACACGAGCTCCTGCTCGTCCCCAGCCGCCTGGGGAGCTGGGTGCCACCACGATCTCTGCTTTGCTGATGGGGAAACTGAGGCACAGAGTCACAGCTGGGCTCACACGTCGTCGGGGAGTCTGTGCTCCTGGCATCGTTGCTCTGCTGCCGTTGTGGGGCGGCTGTCCCCCGGTGGCCAGGTGGCCGTGTGGGGGCAGGGCAGGTCCAGGTGGGCTGGCCAGAGCCACATGGTGGCTTTGGTGGCGGCCTCTCCGTGGGTCTCTGCTGGCCGCTCACCGCGGGTGCAACGGTCGTCGCTCAGGCCTTCCCGGCTCGAACCGGCCCCAAGCTAAGCTGCCCTGTGGCACTGGGGTCCCTAGGAGGCCTCGTCTGGGCCTCTCCAGAGCACCCATCTGTGGCTCCCTTGGGCCGCGAGGCGCTGGTGTGAGATAAAGCGTCGGCAGTGGCGGGGCGAGGGTGCGGAGTGGTGACAAGAGTCGTCTGTAGTGTTTCATCCGTCTGTGACAAAGTTCAGAAATGTTCTGGAGCGAAGGAAGTGGAGCGTGCCATCGGGGGATGCAGATGTCCCAGAGCTGGCACAGTGCGCAGGATGGGGAACTGGACGGGACGAGACGTGTCACTCACCAGCTGGGTGACCTCAGCTGGGCCTCAGTTTTCCCACATGTCATATAAATGAATTGGACCGGAATACCTGAAGCTCCCAACCCAGAGTGGTTCTAGAATGCCGTTTAACCCCCATGTGGGGGAAGATGGAGCCTGTGCCCACAGCAGCGGGGGGTCTTATTATTTGATTGAGCAAATGATTCTTAATCAGAGCCCAGTTGGGGGGGGGGCAAGAAATTATAAGTGCACAGCAGTATTAACCTGGGTGAGGAAGGTGGCCACCCACAGGGCTGCCCCTGACTGTTGTGTGGGTGGTGCACTGCACAACTCGAGGGGTTGCCATGGGGGTGGGCAGCTCACAGTTTGTGTGGCTCTAGAAGGCAGCCCTGGACTGCTCTGGGACCCTTAGGAGGTGCCCCAGACTCACCAAGTTTGCTGATAGTGCCTGTAATCCTTGTAGTTTAAAGCTGTCAAAATGCAGATTTTTCTGGGACTGTCGCAGGAGTTAGCTGTTGTCTTCATTCCTGCCTTAGCTTAAAGGTTCCCAAATTTCAGTTACTGGAGCCCCACTTGCACGATGGTTTTCCATATCTGGGTACCACCTGGTAACGTGCTCTTTTTCTCTAAATGTCATTACAAAAAAAGTTTTTATGTCTTTTAAGAGAGAGAGAGAGAGAATGCGTGTGTGTGTGCATGGGGGAGGGACACAGAGAGTGGGAGGCACAGAATCCGAAGCCGGCTCCAGGCTCTGAGCTGTCAGCACAGGGCCCCCACTTGAGGCTTGAACTCAGAAATCGCAAGATCAGGACCTAAGCCAGTTCGTCGCTTAACCGACTGAGCCACCCGGCGCCCTGAGAATTGAATAATCCTTTCATTTACTTAACTCTGGGTCACCGCCCTGCCTCCTTCCCCGACCTCCTTAAGTGTAGCGCATCTGGGGAAACGTTGACTTAACTTGAATGATTTTTCAGACTCTTCTAAGAACAGGCTTAGATGAAGGGTTTGGAGGGATTCGTGGTTTGAAATCCAAGGGACCCCAAGAGGGCTGTGAACGTGTCAAGGAAAAGAAGACGTGTCTGTTCTCCCTGGCCTGGAGTTCCAATCTCACACTTCTGTCCGTTGTGAATCCGGTCACGGGCCCCGTTGCTCCATAGCACGAGCGACGGTGTATCTGTCGGGTAACGGATAACACGGCGTGTCGCTTACGGGTATTATATGACGTCGTATGACGGTCACAGAGTGCCGTGTGACGGGGCACTTCTACTGACTTCTAAACCGTACCGGTCCCTGCGACCTTCCCCGGGAGAACGGAGAGCACGAGAACACTTCTTTTGTCTTTCGAGTCACTGGCTTCCTGAGTCATTCTGCGTATGTCCTCGTGCTCACAAAGACACCGGTTCTGGAAGGGGTGCGTGAACTTCCCGCAACGCCGAGGGGTCCCAGGCACACGAGGAGCCAACCGGCCTGCTTGGGAGGAAGGAGAGCGCTGGGCACCGGCCCGGAAGGGACCGGGGACCCCCCCCCCCCCCCGCTCCTGGCGGAGCTGACCTGTCGCCCTCCTCCTCCCCGCAGCCTTCTCCCAGATGGTCATCAGCTTCTACTACGGGGGCAAGCTGGTGGGCCGGACCACCACCACCCGCCCCGAGGGCTGCCGCCTGTCGCTGAGCCCCCCGGGCCCGCCCGGCGCCGGGCTGCTCGGGCCCGAGGGCCTGGAGCTGGTGTGCTTCCCGCCGGCCGACGCCATCCCCAGCGAGCGGCAGAGGCAGGTGACGCGGAAGCTGTTCGGGCACCTGGAGCGGGGCGTGCTCCTGCACAGCAGCCGGCAGGGCGTGCTCGTCAGGCGCCGGTGCCAGGGCCGCGTGTTCTGCAGCGGCAACGCCGTCCCGCGCAGGGACAGGCCCAACAAGCTGGAGCGGGACGAGGTGGTGCAGGTCTTCGACACCAGCCAGTTCTTCCGAGGTCGGTACCACCGCCGGCTGGCCTCCCCCGGCTCGCAGAGACCTCGCCTCCCTCCCGCGGGCCGCGCCCCCCCCCCCCCCCACGCCGCCAAGCTGGGGGCCCCGGGGGGGGGGGGGGTCCTGCTCTGCGCTTTCTTGCTCAGCGATCCTGGGGAACCGCTCCGTGCCTTGACTGCCCCGTGTGTTGAATGGGCGTGTGGAGACCGCAGCTTTCCCGTGTGGCCCTCGGGGGGATGAAGGGACCCGGTAGCTCGCAGGTACATCACCGAGTGTGCCCGTAACCCGGGGGCCGGTCAGAAGTGCGGAGTCTCAGCCCCCACCGCGCCCCCCCCCAAAGGCCTGCGGGGTCAGACCTGCATCTCGGCAAGGCCCCCCGGGGCTTGATGTGCACATTCTGAGGCGCGCTGAGTCCGCGGACGGCGCTCGCGCTTGTGGGGTAGCTGTCGTGACTTATTCTGTGGGGCATGTGGCTAGGATCCCGCCCCGGGTGCTCCTCCTGGAGGTCAGGGTGTCTGGAATGGCCTCCTCCCAGGTCACCTCCAGGTCAGGGTGTCTGCAGTGAGCACCTGCAGTGCCGTGGCCGCTGCCTTCTCTGCGTCCCCAGAGCTCTCTGCTCCTCTCCCCGTGACCGCGCCGGCCCAGAGCTGGGGTCAGGCCTCTCCTGCCGCCCGGCCTGAGCAGTCCCGGCGGCTTCCCTGGAGAAGGGGCCCCGGCAAGGTGGGCTCAGGTGTGACAGCCGCGGGGAGCACCCCGGGGACAGAGCGTGGCAGGGCCCGGCGGCGTCGACAGGGGCCCCTCCCCCTCCTGTCTCCCCAGAGCTCCAGCAGTTCTACAACAACCAGAGCCGGCTTCCCGACAGCAGGGTGGTGCTGTGCTTTGGAGAAGAGTTTCCAGATATGACTCCCTTGCGATCCAAACTCATTCTCGTGCAGGTAGGAACAGGCGGCCGTGGGGCTTCTGGCCACGGGGCCGGATCTCCTGGCCCGCACGGCGGGACCCAGTTTGCGCTTGGGCTGCAGAACAGGGAGTGGGCTGCTCCACCCGTGGGCAGAGGCAGGCCCGGGGCGCACGGTGAACCTCCACGCGGGGCTGGTGGATTCCTGCCATCTGCCATTCTTGCCGTTCCGAACCATCTTCCCACGTTCCGGGACTCACAATCTTTGTGTTCTCTCCCTGCCTTTCTTGTTTGTCTGTGTTTGAAGTCAAAACCCCCTTCCTAGCAAGACGCTACCTTTCTAGCAAGGTTCAGTTGCCTCAAGGTCTGAGGAACGGATTCGGGCTTTGCAAGCCCTTGTTTAATCTAGTCAAAGGAATGAAACCCTAATGGTGGAGTTCTGGCCACCGGCTGCCAGGTCGGGACCCTGTGGGGAGGCCCCTTGCCCTTTCCTTGCACCGCCTGTTTGGGGCTCATTCGTGTGGGACTCACGTGGAGGTTCTCCATGTCAGCTTCGGCCTGGGTAATCCGAGATTCTGGCTAGGGCCAAAGGCGGGGCCACCGGGCTTCCCACCTCCACGTCTGACCTGTGCCCGTCCCTGTAGATCGAGCAGCTCTACGTCCAGCAGCTGGTGGAGGAAGCCAGGAAGAGCTGCGGTTCCGGCTCCATGGTGCAGCCTCCCGAGGAGCCCCAGCCGGACCAGGTCTTCCGGATGTTTCCAGACATCTGTGCCTCCCACCAGAGACCTTTTTTCAGAGAAAACCAGCAGATCACGGTTTAAGTCTCTCTCTCGGGCACCCCGTCCTGCCCGCGTCTCGCGTTTCGTTATTACAATTACTGTCGTAATTATTTAAGGATGTGGCTCCCTCTGACCTGGGGCGGGGCTTCATCTGCTCTTAATTTAGTAAGGGCGTCCCGTGAGGGCTTGATGTTCGACACAGAGTCGCGTCACGCCTCTTGTTCAGGTATAAACGTAGGAAAGCGCGCCGAACGATCCAGATGCTGTAACTACATACAACCAGTGATTAAAACATGTATTCCCTGCATTTCCCCTAATTATCATCAGTTGCTAGATTCTTTCAGCATTTCGGGATAATCAATATTTCCAAAGACTCGGCATTCAGTTGTACTAGCAAATAGCTGCTTCCAGGAAAAAAAAAAAAAAATTGGAGTAGGAGATCAACTTGTCAGAACAAGTCTGCTTTTTGTCTGTACCTCGCGTTAGAGCCATAGATTCGTGATTTGATAACGCTTGATTCTGCGTGGAGCGTCTCTGCTTTTAAGCACGTTAATAAGGTTTAGAAAAACTTAGATAGCTGCCCCCCTTTAGCAAGTGAACACAGAACTCTTGGCTTGTTGCAGGACTGCACCTCTTTCCTGGGATCTGTTGCCAGGAGGGCACTTCCATCACCAGGTGAGCTGGTATGTTTTCACCTCCAGACAATGAAGATTTTTCCTCTGCGCCCTTGTGGCCTGGAAGCTTCGAGCTAAGTGTGTGTGTGTGTGTGTGTGTTTTCATTGCTGTAATTCAATCACCCCAGAGCCCTCACTTTTTCTTCTTTCTAAATGGTTTTGACCTGTTTTTAAAAAAACTCATTCTTTCAATTGTCCTACTGTAAACTGCTTTGATGTATTTTTTTTTTTTTTCACATAAAGTGAGCAGGATAGAAACCACAGATTCAAAAAGTAATTGTAGATTGTACAAGCATTTTGGTTTGTGCCTTTGACTCTGTCAACCCATCGACGAGCCGGTGGTGGTGAGCGTGTGGGCGCGGCTCGGGTGGCTTGGGGACTGCGGATGAGAGGTGTCGGCTTCTTACCGCTGCCCTGGTCACAGGGTGGATGGCGGCAGGGACAAGGCCTTCCCCATCCCTCGGACTCCCTGGCCTGGGGCCACACCAGATTCTACTCTTGAACGGAGTCCTGTGGTGGGACTCCAGGGGAGGAGTCCCAGTTTTAGCCCCAGAGGAACGTCACGCTATTTCCTGTCCAATCAGACGCATTTATTGCCCCACAATGTGTCAAAACGGCAGCGGCAGGCCAGCCTTCCCGTCGACCTTCCCCGTCTCCACAGCCGCTCTGAAATCACTTTCATCATTGAAAAGCACTTAAACGTTTTTTTCTGGGAAAAAAGCCGGTTGTATTTCGCTGGATTGGGGTGCCCCCTCCCCGCCCGTGTGTCCCGTGCGATGTGTCGGGACTGGCAGAGGGCGGCCGGGTGCCGGCCCTTGCCAGTGGAAGTCGGCGGCCGGGGTGAGCCCGTCCCACTTGCAGTGTGGACCCCTGGCAGGGTCGGGGAGGGTCTGCGGGCTTTCCCCCCAACTCTCTGTGGAGCGGGGGTGGGAGGGGGAGAAGAGCCGTCACCCCGTTCTTTCTCCTTCATAACCCAGCCTCGTGGCCACCAGCCCTGACTGACAGCGACGGGGCACGAAGGGACCTCGCCTGTCGGCTTTCACCTTGAGGTGTGGGAGGAGCCGGGATCTGGGGGACGAGATTGCCAGCCTGGCCCCCTTGTAACCATGAGTCGCTGGTTTAAAATCCAAGCCGAGGAAGACTGGTTCACTTTCGCGGCTGCTTCCATGAAGGTGACGCAGGCGTGGCATATGTAGTGAGACTTTATGGTCGTAGGCCCTATAGGTGTGTTTGAATTCACCTGAAAATATAGGAAAGTGCGCAAGAGTGGCTTTTCCTCTTTGGCGGACAGAGCCGGCCTCACATTGTTGGGGGTAACAGACCCGTTTTCTGAAATCCGGTTTCTAGCTCAAACGAATGGTAAAGCGTGTATCTTGAATATGCTAAATGAATATTTATTTTTGTATCCATTTAAAGCGTATATTGATCTCTTTTATTCTTTATTAAAATAAAGTGCCTTTTTAAAAGCTGGTTCACGCTCCGTTTTTTGTTGAAGTCACTGTAAAATATTTCATCACTGTTACTCGGTTCTGGGTTCTTCAAGGGGGCGGGGATTAAAAAACAATGGTGCGCTGGGAGTTTAAGGGTTTTTTTGCCTGTCGATTTGTTTTGTTTTGCTTTTCACTCGTCCCCAAAACAGTAGCGAAAAGGTACGGAGGCTCACAGATCATATAGGTTATCCTGGAGAAAACGTGGGACATGCTATGTTTTTATTAGAGCCCGGGGTCCTGTTTGGGGTCCCATGAGCTGATGGAGGGGAGTGTGGGGAGGGTGTGGAGCAAGTGGGAGGTCGGCAAGGACAGCACCCGCTATCCTGGAAAGTGCTGGGCGTGATCTGCACAAGGACCCCGGCCTGGGTCGGCTGCACACGATGGGGTCGTGTATCCTTCCATATCCTTCCACTTACACACATGCTCACTGTGCTGGGTCCTTAGGGGACACGGGGGGACCCAGTTTGGTCCGGTTGGAGGTTGCCTCATGAGACACGCCCCATGAACAACCCAGGACCAGTCGGTCCATTTCAGGGAGGCCCAGACCCCGGCCAGCCCAGGGGGAGAGGGGTCCCCCGCCAGGCTCCGTCTATGGGCGACGTGCACTCTCTCTGCAGCCTCAGACGAACCACGCGGTCCTGGGACTGTCCTCCTCAGCGCAGAGACAGGGGAAGAAGGCACGGGCCCCTCCATGCTGGGCAGGCCGGGGCCGACTCGTGTCCCGGGACAGCTCGGTGTGAGAGGCCTTCTGACAAGGCCTGTGGCTGGCCTGTGACACCCGGGCAGGGCGGCTGCTGGGCCAATCGCTGGCTTTCTAGAAACCTTCGAGGTTGCAACCAGACACTTTGTTTATCAGCAAGTCCTTTTCTGCCCAGGATTCATCAGGGCCAAATGTGGAAACTTGACTGAGTCTGCTTCTCCCCCAGAGTTCCACTCTCCCGTGCGGACGGTTCACAAGACGCTTCTCACTCAGCTGCTCGCAGGGAGAGGAGGGAGGCCTGAGCACTTTCATCCGCAGAGGACGGGGTTCAGGGACGAGGTGCTTCAGGAATAATCGGGGGCTTAGAAAATGCCGTTAGGGGGGCGCCTGGGGGGCTCAGTGAGTTAAGCGTCCAACCTCAGCTCAGGTCACGATCTTGCCGTCCGTGAGTTCGGGCCCCACGTCGGGCGCTGTGCCGACAGCTCGGAGCCTGGAGCCTGCTTCGCATTCTGTGTCTCCCTCTCTCTCTGCCCCTCCCCTGCTTGTGCTCCGTGTCTCTTTTTCTCAAAAATAAATACACGTGAAAACAAATAAAAATAAATGAAAAAAGAAAAGAAAATGCCGTTAGGGCCCTAGAGCTGAACTGACTTTTGAGGTGTGTGGCTGCCTCTGGACAAGTAGCTGCTGGGACCTAAGGGCAGCCCGTGGGAACGGGCTCATGAGACATTCTGTCACACGAGCAGCCTTCACACTTTGTTTTCTAAAAAACATTTACACAAATTAAGATATTTCAACCATCACTTTCTGAGTGGTTGCCCCTTAGGAACACCAACTTTTGCAAAATCCATGTGGGATGGAAGATTGTGGTGAATTCAGATGTCGGCCCCCCTCTGATAAGCATCCACTGGGTCTGCTGGGCCTGGGGTCCTAGGAGAGTCCTCCTGGAGGGGTCCCCCGGGCACGCACCCCTATGTGCTCCTGGGGACAAGTTCTCTCCATGAAGAAGCCAATGTGGGAACCAGGAAGAAGTTCGTGTGAGTGAGTCAGACTCTCCACAAGAGAAACTTTTGCAACTCAACTACTCAGAAATATTTAGAAATTCTTTCTAAAGAACGATCTATAAGTAATGACTGTAATTTTTAACAACAGCTCAGTGGGCTGAGGGAGGGGGAGGGGTGGTTTCTCAGTGGAAAGTCTGGCTCTTTTCACTAAAAGTGGGGGGAGGCAGTAAATGTCTTGGCCCGCTCATAATCTCTGTCTTCCTCTTGGGCATGTATACTGCGCGTAGAAAGTTCTCTCTCGTGCTGAGAAACTCACGTGATCCAGCATTTTCCAGACTTACTTGACCTGAGGTTGCTCCTTGCAATATGTCTGCGGGGAAACAGTGGCTGATATGGCGTGACCAACCTCGGGGCCCTATTCCTGCTCTGGCTGGGCTGCCTTTGCATCTAGATGGAGCCTTTCAGGGATGGGGGCGGCCACCCCTCACACTCACTACCTTCAAACTTTCATTTTGTTTTGCTCATGGATTTTGTGGGTCAGAATTTAGACAGGGCACGATGGTGTGACCTCCCCTTGTTCCACGAAGACTGGCGTGTCAGCTGGGAAGGCTCGGATGGTGGCGGGTGACTTCGGCGTCTGGGGGTGGGGGGGGGGTGGAATCTTCCGCAGGCCTTTTCATCCATGTGGCCGGTGCCCGTGGCCAGGAGGGCTGGGAGGCTGGGCACAGCTGGGGCCGCACGTGGCGTCTCTGTGTAGCTGGGACTTCCTCACAAAATGGCGGCCCCGGGGTAGCGTGGGGGACCCGGGGCGTGCTGGATGGCTGTTTGTGACCCGGCCTCGGACACTGTTGAGAGTTTCTTCTGGCACGTTCTGTTGGCCAACGCAGTCACACGCCACACAGGCGAGGAGCATGAGCAGGGCCCCCGCCTCTTCGTGACAGGAGTGTCCAAGTGCTGGTGGCCACGTTTGAAAACTGCCTCCGGGGCCCGGAAGCATCTCCTTTCCTACGCATCCCACCTGCCCTTTATTTAAACAAGTCTTCTGCCCCCGCCCGTGCAACCCCAGCTCCTTCAACCCCAGCTCCTTTCTGCCCTGATTCCCCAAGTCCCAGGCAGATAGACCTCCTCGCTCCGTCGTGGTCGCTGCCCTTCTTCGGGAAGTAGCCCTTCTCTTGGGAGCACTGATCCCCAATCAGGGCGTGACTCTGGTGTATTTTACTGTGTAAAAAGGACCCTGTCCCCACCAGACGTGAGGATGGGGCCTGAACGGAGCTTCTCAGAGGGGGTTAACCTGGCCGCAACGGCAAGAGCCTTGAGTGGTGTCTTCCTGATTCAGATTCATCCCCTCCTTCTTTTTATTTTATTTTATTTTATTTTATTTTATTTTATTTTATTTTATTTTAATTTATTTTATTTTAATTTTATTTTATTTTATTTACATATTTATTTATTTTATTCTTTTTTTTTATATAAATTTTTTTTAATTTTTTTTTTTTTCCCAACGTTTATTTATTTTTGGGACAGAGAGAGACGGAGCATGAACGGGCGAGGGTCAGAGAGAGAGGGAGACACAGAATCGGAAACAGGCTCCAGGCTCCGAGCCATCAGCCCAGAGCCCGACGCGGGGCTCGAACTCACGCGAGATCACGCGAGATCTCGCGAGATCGTGACCTGGCTGAAGTCGGACGCTCAACCGACTGCGCCACCCAGGCGCCCCTATTTATTTTACTCTTAAGTGAGATAACATGCAGTGTCGTCTTGGCTTCAGCATTCGAATTCACCGATTCATCACTTACATGTAACACCCAGTACTCATCCCGGTAAGTGCCCTCCTTAGTACCCAATCACTCTTTCCCCTCCCCCCCCCCCCCCATCAACCCTCAGTTTGTTCTCTGTATTTAAGGGTCTCTCATGGTTTGCCTCCCTCTCTGTTTTTATCTTAATTTTCCTTCCCTTCCCCCGTGATCCTCTGTTCCGTTTCTTAAGTTGCACACATGAGTGAAATCATACGATACCTGTCTTTCTCTGATTTATTTTGCTCAGCACAATACCCTCCAGTTCCATCCACGCTGTTGCAAATGGCCAGATTTCATTAATTTTCATTCAGGGCCACCTTCCTTCCTGCCATCCTCCGTCTGCGTGACCACAATAGCCATAATGAAAGGTCATGCCGCTGGCTGTGTCTCTGTGGGGCCGGGAATGGTGGGTCGAGCTTCCAGCTCTGGAGCTGAGTGAATGAAGGCGGGTGGGGAAGATCCCCCAGGCCTCAGTTTTCCCATTTGTAGGCTGCTTATGGGGGGTAAGTGAGTTAGCACCTCAAAGCCACTTGGAACAGTGCTTGGCGAGCGGGTGGCGGTTTATTGGTGTGAATGGTCATTACCGAGAAGCCGTGCGGGGTCCTGCTTCTGATGCCCCCAGAAGCAGAGCCTGAAGCAAGGATGGAGTGTAAGTAGTCTGTGTGCGGAGTCCTGTCAGGAGAGGCTGGTGGGGGGGACAGGAGCGCACGGAGGTGACCCCATGGCTACTGGGGAGTGCTCCTGCTGGACTTGGAAGGGCCAGGCCCCTGGGAGGGACCTGGACCCGCACCCACCTTCCTCCCCCAGGTGCCCGTTGAGGCTGCTCCCGGGGGCATTAGCGACTGGTACTTTCCCCCTGCCTTTCGTGCAGGAAGAGGGGGCTCTGGCAGCGGGGGACGTCTCGGCCACCCCCGCAGCGGCCGGCAGGTGGGGGTCGGCTGTGTGCCCCGGAGCAGGAAGGGCCAGGGGACGAGCTGGGGCCCCGGGAAGCTCTCCCAAGTGTGGTCACCCTCTCAGCAGAGGCATGATGTGCCAGAGAGCCCAGGGTTCAGCTTCCTGCTCAGGGCTTATTAACTGTGTGTCCTAAAGAAAATCACTTACACTCTCTGTTCCTCAGTTCCCTCATCTGTGAAACGGGGGTAATCCCCTATTTTGAAGTGATTGATCACCTCACAACCACCGATTGTGGGTTACAAGGGCTTATGATAGCACCTGGCCTCAGCAAGTACTGGAAAAAGCATATTTATATTTATCGTTTATGTAATTAAATTCCTTTATTATTACATATTGATAAGTCTTAGAAAGTAGTGTTGTTTACAAGAACTATAAATGATAATATGCAATTATTTGCAAATTCTTACTCAATAATGTGACAAATTGTTTATGTACTTGACCTAATTTTAGAATTATTTGATCATCTCTCGTTAGAATCGCGTAACTTTATAAATACAATAATTATTCATTAGATTATATAATGATTAAGAGTTTGAAACTATGTTATAGCATATAAATATGGAAATAATTATAGCATAATTTTTATTATACTGTAATTTCTTTAAAAAAATTGTTTTTTTAATGTTTATTTTTGAGACAGAGAGCATGAACAGGGGAGGGGCAGAGAGAGAGGGAGGCACAGAATCCGAAACAGGCTCCAGGCTCCGAGCTGTCAGCACAGAGCCCGACGCGGGGCTCGAACTCACAGACCGTGAGATCGTGACCTGAGCCGAAGTCGGAAGCTTAACCGACTGAGCCACCCAGGCACCCCTAATGTAATTTCTGTTTTGAACACTTTTTATTTTTTGAGAGAGAGAGAGAGCGCGCGCGTGTGCGCATGTGAGTGGGGGTGGAATAGAGAGAGAGGGAGAGAGAATCCCAAGCGGGCTCTCCACACCCAGCGTGGAGTCCCGCGAGGGGCTCGATCCCACAATGCTGGGGTCATGACCTGAGCCGAAATCAAGAGTCAGACGCTCAACCGATGGAGCCCCCCCCCCCCCCCGCCCCACCGCTGGTGCCCCGAATTATACTGTAATTTCTTATTTACTGTCTGTTCTTCAGCAAAGGCAAGGACCATGTGAACCAGGGCCCGGTGTGCAGAGGTGTGCACTCGGCGTTTGCTGAGCGAGTCCCAGATGTGTGCATGCGGTGGGTCAGGGCTCTGATGGTGCAGGTGGGTCCGTGGAGAGGCCACCGTGGCACGCAGACGGACGTGGGGGCTGCCTCTCTCTTGCAGGGGAGGCGAGGGCTGCAGAGGGCAGGTGTTCCAAGCTGCCTGGCCCACAGTAGGTGCTCAAGACACGTTGGCTCCCCCCCCACCCCGGGTCTCCTCCTCCCCCCACCGTGCAGGGTGGAAGGATGACGGTGCTCTCTGAGGGTTCCGCGGGGTCACGTGAATGCACAGGTCTCTCAGGTTCAAAGCTCTGCTTGGAGGCCCAGGGTCACTGGCTTCCCTCCCAGACGGGCTGTCTCCCCAGGGGAGAGGAACCATGTGGGTCTGCAGGGAGAGAGGGGAGGGACAGCAAGCCGCCCCGGAGTGCGGGTGCGTTGAGCACGCGGGTGGTCTGTGCTCAGGACGCGCAAAGGCTTTTCCCGATGCCGGGGTGGGTTAGCCGTGTGGATCCAGATCAGGGTTCTCGACGGTGATGGGGGGGGATCTGAGCTGCCCTGGATCGGCCTGTGGTGTGGAGCTAGGTTTCCTTGGGAGGGACGTTTCTGAGACGGCCCGGCTCCTGCCTTTGCACACGCGCGCGCACACACACACACACACACACACACACACACATGCTCACATCACCCGGTACCTGAAAGGCACCCTCTCCTCCTTTTCACCCAACCGTAAGGACCCGAGGGAGCTGGAAAGAACAAAGAATCTGGAAAAGAACAATCTCTCAGAGACACACAAGGGCTTCCTGTGTTGTTTTCTCGAAGAGCTTCTGGGGGCAAAAATCACGGAGCGCCCGGCCGCCCCAGATGTGCCCCTCCGCTCGGCATTTCCCCTCCTGCAGCTCCTACACGAGACCTTCCTTCTGACCTCGTCCCCGCTACTCGTCCAACACGCACATTGAGCAACCCGGGCCGGTTAGAAATCCCGAGCCCAGAAATAAAGAGACTGTTGCTTTCCTGCCCTTGCTCGTTTGCCCTGGGGTCCCGACAGGGGCAGGGGCGATGCTTGCAGGAAGCAGGCGGCCTGGTCTACTGTACATTTCGGAATATTTCAACTGCAAGTCTGGCCGGGCTGTTGCATCACTGGGTCAGGCAGGGCCACAGGACGGAGGGGGGCGGGGAGCCTGGGGGCTGGGCGGCAGGCCAGGAGGGGCCAGGAGGCTGGGTCTGGAGACCAGGAGGAGGAAGGGGGAGACGGGTGGGGAAAAGGGCCCCGCTGTCACCGAGGTCCGCGCGCCAAGGGCACATACACGGACGGAGGGCTCAGATCCTGAGCGGGTTGCTGAGTAGCTGTGAGACCCTGGGGAAATGACCTCCCTTCTCTGAATTTCAGCGTCCTTGGCTCTAAATGATCCGTCACTCCTACTACAGGCGGCTGCTGTGGGGGTAACAGCCCTGACCTCGGGGGAGGTCATCGATGCACAGCGCTTAGGCCTGGCCCGGTGCTCAAGGTGGTGCATTTGGGCCAGCCTCTTCCTGTGGGCAGGTGACAATTTGGGGGACTGCTTAGTGGGCGTGGAATCAGACAGAGGGAGCTAAGAGAGCCCCCAGAGGGCCTGTCTGCTCAGTGCCCACCTGCTCGCTCCCTGGGAAGCGGACCTCCATGGTCGCGCTGGCAAGCTCCCCCAGCCCCCCCCTTCCAGCCGCGTCAGCCCCAGCAGGAAGTCGGAGGGAGGGAGGAGAGAAGCCAGGGTGCGCACACCCCCGTCTTCTCCCTGCGTCTGCCCGAGTCAGCCATGCTTCCCCCAGTGCAGTGGTCTGCCTGTGACTGTCCCTGGGCTCCAGGCACTGTTCCTTCTTCTTGTCCCTCTGGACGCCGCCACCTTGGTGACCGCTCTGCTCCTGCCAGTCCTGGCTCCAACGCCATCTTCTGGTGCCCTTGGGCCAGGGGTCAGCGAGTCTGGCAAAATCTGGCCCACTGCCCGTTGGTGTCAATAAAGTTTTATTGAAACGCAGCTGCGCTCGCGTGTTTCCGTGCTGTCTCTGGCCGCTTTCGTGCTACGGAGACAGAGGTGAGCATTTGCAACCGAGACCGCACGGCCCCCAAAGCCAGCAGTGTTTACTCTCAGGTTCTCCTTAGCCTTTCGGAGCCGCTTGTTAAGCTCTGCGTCAGACCCACCCGCACGGGAGAGACCGGGCCTTCGCTAACCTCCGCAGGGCCCTCGGCTGGTGCCCGTTTGACCACCGGAGTCCTGTTCGTGCAAAGGACTCCTCTTTCCTGAGGATCTGTGTTCTTGTGGGTGTTGATGACACTCCTCTCTTGGAGGAGCGGAACAGGAGACACTCTTCCTCCCAGGGCCGCAGGAATCGGACTCTGAGAGGTGGCACACATTTCACTACGGGAGCGCCCCAGTTCCGTCACTCACCAGGGGCTCCCGCCAGGGGGCCGGAGGTGCGTCCTGTACCCAAGGCAGCGTGTGGACCCTGTGGGACACAGGCCCCGGGGGTTCAGAGGATGGAAATGGAACGTGGGGTGCGGGCAGGACGGGGTAGCCGGGGGGCGGGGCGGCGTCTCCGGCTGGGGCCTGGGCTTGCGGCAGGGGGCAGGTGGGGGCCCGTCAGGAGGCCTGGGGATGCCACGGGGCCTTTGCGCACGACGAAGACGGGGGGGGGGGGGGCAGTAGCCGCGTGGCCCACGGAGCGGCAGGACGTGAGCCAACACACAGGTGACTCAAGAGGGTACTGTTTTCCGGGAGTTTCGGGGGAAGGTGCGGGACACGGGCCGTTCTGAAAGTCAAGGTGATTCCCTCAAGGGTGCCTTTCGCTTCCTGAGTGTGATGCGGGCCTGGATCACTTCCCTTCCCTCGGGCTGCAGGGCCGTTGGCACCAGAGGTCAGCAGGGGGGCCCTGCCTCCCCCCCCACCCCGGCCCTGCCCGGTTTGTGGCAGCACGACTGGGACCTCTCATGCTCAGTTTCCTCCCCTGGCAAATGGGCGGGAAGCCGCAGAGAGATGGTCCTGGGGAGGGGGCCCTGGACCCTGCCCAGTGAGCCCAGGGTAAACGCGTCCTCGCCTTGGCGGGCTCCTGGCTTCTGGCTTCGTCTGCGCCCCTAACGCCCTTCTCTCCCCCACTGAGAGATGGTGTCCTCACCAGCATCACCGGGGGCCTCCTTACCCACTATGAGGACCACACGGGAGACTGGCAAAGGGCAGGAGGACTTTGCCCTGGGAAGGTCAGGAGGGCAAGGGTGGAAGAGGCCGAGTGGAGGGAGGCGAGAGGCGGCCGGGACCCCGTGGCGGCGGGTGTGATCTTTCTGCCTGGACTCTGTCCTACCTCAGTGGCTCACTGGTGGCATCTCCGTGGCATCTCAGTGACCTCCCTGCCACCTTGGCTGCTCCCCTTGTCCCGCTTGGCCACTGTGAGTGAAGCGGCTACAACGTGCGTGTGCAGGTGTTTGTGTGGACGTTAGCTCTCAGCTCCTCTGGGTGGGCACCTGGGAGCACCGATTCAGGGCTGTAGGGTGAGCCGACGTTCAGCTTCGCGAGAAAAATGCCCAACCATCTTCCAGAGTGGCTGTACCATTCTGTATCCCCACCAGCAGTGGGTGAGAGCTCTTGGGGCTGAGAAGCTTGATTCTCAGACCTTTGGTCCATCCTGATTCGACTAGGTGAGTGCGGTTCCCACCTTGGACACGAAGCTGGTGTTACGTCAAGGTGGCTGAGGGCTCGGACTCTGGCAAGGTGTGGGTTGCGATGGCCCGGGCCTTCCGTTCTCTCCCGTGTGAGCGTGGACAGGCCAGCCAGCACTCCCCACCCGAGCCCGACTCACCCCTCTGTGGACAGGTGGGGACGGGGCCTCACTGCTGCAGGTCACGTGGGACAGTGCATTGTGGGGGAGGAAGGCCGCCACAAACATTCGCCGCCATTGTCACTGATGGTGTTTGGTAGAGAAGACTCCTCTCCCTTACCAGAATCTTAGAAGGTTCAAGAGGGAAGGAACTTGGGGTAGGTGGGGAAATGCCCCCTGACGATGTCCGTATTTTTGTGCTCAGAAGGAATTTGTGAGGACGATCCCTTCATGGCCAAAGGCGCTTTGCCGGTGTGGCGGGGTCAAGGGCCTGGGGATGGGGCGGTCCTGGATGATCTGGTGGGCCCACTGTCCCCGTAGGGTCCTCTAAGGGGGAGAGGGGAGGAGTCAGAGGGAGACTGGAGGGACCATCCCGCTGGCTTTGGAGATGCGGAGGGGCCACGAACCAGGGAAGTTGGTGGTCTCTGAAAACTGGAAAAGGGGAGGAAACGTGGTCCCCGGAGCCTCCAGAAGGAACCAGCCCGGCTGACGCTTGGGCTCGAGCCCAGGAGGACCCGTGTTGGACGTCTGACCTCCGGACGTCTGGCCTCAGTGTGCACCGAGATGTCAGAGAACAGAGGAGGACACGGTGTGTTGTTTTCAGCCACTGGGTTTGTGGTCCTTTGTTGCAGCCTCGGGAGGAGACCGATTCAGAACCCGCCTGAGCGGATGGGGAAACCAAGGCTCAGCTTCCACAGCGGGGGCCTGCTGCCCCACATGCCTTTCTCAGACCTGCCTTGTCTCCCGTCCTGTCCCATGAGTCCAGGGCCCCGCCAGTGTCACACGGGAGCCAGGCCGCCCGGTCGCTTTGGGGACAGGGGGTGAAAACCCCAAGGTTGAAAATAGCTCTGTACCCTGTGTGGTTAAGTTTCTGCTTCTTGGCCTGCCGTGAGGTCGACAACTCACAAAGCCACTTCCTTCCCACTCGCTGTTGCCAGCCTGTCCGGACGGGTATTCCCTCCTCTGCCTTCCCTCCGTCTCCAACCCTGCTCGGCCAGACTCTGGCTCGGCCAGCCCGGGGCCCGCCTTCCAGCTGTCCTCGGAAACATTGGCGACGGGCTCCCGGGGCCGCGGCCCCCGCGGCTTCTGGCTCAGGGGACTGCTTCTCTGCGTGTGACTAGTACGGCCTTCCTCGTTCTGAGGTTAACGTCGGTCCTTCCTTTCTCTGGTGCGAAATTCAACCATGATGCAGTCACAGCGAAGACCGTATTTCCACTCAAAACCGCTGTGAGCGCAAGGCTTTCTCGAGACGTCTTCCTTAGCTTCCTCCGGGTTCTTGGGCTTGACCTAAAGGAAATTCGTAGTTGGAAAATCTGAACAACATCGTAGGCTCACGGTGTAGCGTGTGTGGGAGGAAAGGAATTATTTTCTAAATGAGGCTTACGATTTCTGTTTCATTTCAGACAGGAGTCCTTCACAAATGCCAAAGACGTTTTAAAAAGCCTGTGTGCTTACAGCAGAGACCCAAGCTGCCAGCCGCTAGCTGGGGGTCCAGTTTGCTCCCTGGCACGTCACAGGTGCTCAAGGGGGTGTCTGTTGAAGGAACAACCAAAGGACTGTGTGAGTGGGGCAGAATTCGGAAGTGGCCGGAATGTTCCAGAACTTACCGTCACACTGTCCCTCTGATACGGATCCTTTGTTCTTACTTTGAACCTTTCAGCACACGAGAGTTTTCTCGTCGCCCGAACGCTTGCTGAATGGGGACCGAGGCGCACTTTCTGGGAGTCTGGAGGAGACAGATGACGCGTCTCCCGCTCCCGGACTGGGCCGTCGACGGTGACGGCTCTGTGGGGGGCGTGGCATGTAGGGGAATAAATGTGTGTCCTGTGGATGAGCGGGCGTCATCCCAGTTATGAAGGGAACTCGTATTTGTTGAGTCGCTCCCGAGAATCTCAGCAAAACACTATTCCCGTTGCTCAGATGACAAAACCAAGGCTGAGTGACGTCCAAGTGAGCAAACTGCCCGAGTCTGGGTGAGCGACCTGGATTTGCCTTGAAGCTGACCAGTGACGGGGACAGCGTGGTTCGTCAGCGGACGTCCATCCGCCCACTTCTCCCGTGCTCACCGAGCCCTTAGTGTGGTGGCTCTGTCACAACCAGTGGACCAGTGTTGACAGGTTCCTGTTAACTAAGCCTGTGCTTAGTTTCCAGCCAGTGTCCTTTTCCTGTTCTAGGACCCAAGTTGGGGTCAGTCGTCCTGTGTCCTTAGGCTCCTCTGGGTGGTGACAGTTTCCCGGACTTGCCCCGACAGCACTGAGGGGAGCCGGCCGGGCGCTTTGCCGACTGCCCGTCGGTTGCGGGTCGTGGGAGGAACCCGGAGGTGAGGGGCGCTTCTCAGCATGTCGTACAGGTGACTTCTCGCTGTGGGTCCTGACCGTGGTCACCCGTCAGGCTTCCCGGACCCCTTTCCACGCTCTCGAAGAAAACAGGTCCCATTTTCCCGACACTGGGGGTCTTTCTCAAGGTAACCGAGGCAGGAGCCGGTGGGGTGGCACTGACCCTGGCCGCTCTGCCTCGGGCACCGGGTCTGCAAGGAGAGCCGTGGCCGAGTGGGCTCTGTGGCCCTCCTGGCACTGGCCGTCCAGCGGTTCGACACAGCTCCTCGAGGCGTTCATTAGAAGGTCGATCTGCGTGATCTTTTCACAAGCCCAGGAGCATGGCGCTCTACCCCTTAAATCCCTTCGTTGGCTTCTGATTGCTTTCAGGGGTGTCTGTAGGACTCTGAGTGCCCCGCTCCAGCAGCGCCTCGAGCCCTCTCTCGCTCCACGCTCCTCCTTGCCGACCCAGCTCCGGGGACGCCGGACTCGTTCCAGCACGCCCCACCCCTCCTGTGCGCCCCAGGGCCTCGGCGCATGCCGCGTCCTCTGCCTGGAGTCCGCTCCCTTTCTCCCTGGACTGGCGAACCCCTGCTTCCTTCCTTCCTTAAGTACCGCGTCTTTGGGAAAACCTTTCCCGATCGGCCTCCAGATTAGGACTGTTGCCCCGTCTCACCCTTGCTGAGCGCACCACCTCGTGGAACACTTACGTACTCATGCGTGCGAGTTTTTCCTTTTGGGGGGCCTGTCTCCCCTGCCAGACACTAAGTTCAAGGGGGATGGGCCCATGTCTGTCTGCATCCCCAGAAGCCTGTGTCACAAAGCGCGGGCTGCCCCGTAAATGCCTGCGGGACGAAAGGCGTGAACGCAGGAGACCTGGCTCTTGCTGGGTGGGCAACACAGACAGCAGGTTTCACCAGCAGAGCTCACTGCTCACACTGTCCTGACCTTGCCTCCCCCTGCCCTGCCCTCGGAGGGCACACGAGGGTGCACTTTCAAATGGGAGGAGGTGAGATTTTCGAGTCGGCAAATTTGGGATTTCCAGTCTTCTGTGTGTCCCAGCCTTATCGATCTGGGTCTTACCAAACCGAAGTGAGTGAGATTTGGAGGGCCTGACCCTGTCGCGGCCTTGCCACGCAGCATCATGGTCTCGAGGACCACACGGCTCCTTCCCTCCTCTGCCGGGACTCCCCCCGTGGCCTGTCCCAGCTAGAGCTGGTGTCCCAGCTAGAGCTGGGGGGGGGGGGCTGCTGCTCCCTCTTTTACCCAGAAAGGTCTGTTCCATTGTAACAGGACTCCTGTGTGAGGTGTGCCTTTTCTGTAGAGAGGGTTCTGGCTGCCTGATGTCCTACACGTTTGTCTGGGCCTGTCCCCCCCGAATCCCCAGAAGCTGCAGCCTCCCCCCAAGGCCAGGTACTCAGAATCCTGCCTCCCAGCCTCACCCAACAACTCGCTTTGGCTCATCACCATCTCTTCTTGTCTCCTGTCCCACACAGGGCCCTGCACTCTCAGCACGTAGCCTCTCAGCTTCTTAGGCTGGGAGCCTCCTGGACTGGCGGTTCCATTCCTTGGTGATGGTGAGGGACTGGGGGCTCAGCAGGTGAGGGCAGGGTGGGAGTGCGTGTGAGTCCCAGACCTGAGGTTGTGAGCATTTCAGTCCCAGATCTGAGGTTGTGAGCGGTTTCCTCTTGGGCTGGCTCTGTCGACTGTCAAGTGATGGAGTTTTTATAAACACACTATGTTCATTCACTCACTCCTACACCTGCCCACCTATTTACCTGTCCAGCTCCCCCTACCTACTCACAACCCATCATCCACCTACCTACCCACCCATCATCCATCCACCCATTCATCCATCCATCCATCCATCACCTAACCATCTACCCATCCTCCATCCATTCATCCATCCATCCATCCATCCATCCATTTGTCCATCCACCCATCCTCCATCCATCCATCCACCTGTGCATCCATCCATCCATCCATCCATCCATCCATCCATCTGTCCATCCATCCACCTCTTCATCCATCCTTCCATCCATCCATCCACCTATCCATCCATCTATCCACCCACCCATCTGTCCGTCCATCCATCCATCCATCCATCCATCCATCCATCCATCCAACCATGCATCCATCAGCCAACCATCCACTCGTCATCCGTCCATCCATCAAACCAAGCATGGTGCCAGGTTCAGGACACAGGGTACAAGGAGCTGCCCCTTCCAGGCTGGAGCCCAAAGTATTGGCGATTGCACACAGTTCTAGGGAGCTCCCTTTTAGAGTTCCTGAGACTTTGGGACTTGGCCCTCTCTCTCCTGAGTCTCTGTGGCCTCCCTGGGCAGGGTACAGATGATGGTTCAAGGTTGGACCAGCACATTTGCATTTTTTACCCTTTTGGTCTCAGTTTTGCAGAGGAAACTTTTCTGGAAGTCTTAAAAAAACTGAAGAAAACACACATACACAGGAAACCGTGTCTTGTGTTCTTTGTAGCGAGTCTTGTGCTAATTTTGAATCAGTTTTATTTTTCTTTATTTTTAAACCCTGAGTCTCGAGTGTGAAGAGAGAAGCTTCCTCCAGTGAAGCGGCAACCACCGGGGCTGCAGGGTGTGGGGGGGACGAGAGGACCCCCGTGGGGTGAACAGCACGCAGAGGCTGGGGCAGGGGCCGGCGGCCCTTACTATCCCGACGCTGGTGTCATGATCGGGGTGTGACTGTGGGGCTCGTACATGCTGGAACACGCCGGAAGCCTGGCCCTGCCACCTCCCTGCTGTGTGGCTTCAGGCAAGGGCTTAAACTCTCTGTGCTCGGCTTCCTTGTCTCTGAACTGTGGGTGATGCAGTTGGCACCCCTTTCTCAGGGTTATTGTGAGAGTAATGGCAGCGAACACACACACACACACACACACACGCACACACACACGCTGCCCCCCCGGGGCACGAGTTCCCTGCTCATCTGGCCCAGGCAGCGGAGCAGACGCAGGTGCCTGGAGGAAGCTGCCAGGCGAAGAGACACGGGGCAGCTCGTGGGTAAGAGGCTGGGGCCCGCGGCTCCTGCTGTGCGGGGGGTCAGGGGCAGTGCCCCAGGTTAGGGGAAACTCCCTTCTTGGTGCTCAGACCTCCTCAGCACCAAGCGTGGTCGGGTCGGGTCGCCAGGTGGCAGTTTGTTACTTGGTTTGCCGCCTGTTAAGGCTGAGCTCTGCCAGGCCAGGCCTGGTCTCCTTGCCAGGCCACCTGTCCCGCCGTGAGAAAGCGGCCACCGCAGGCTGGGGACGCCTAACCCACGTCTTCACACGGGCCTGACGGATTCTGCAGGTATCTAAGAAACGCCCACCTTGGTAGAAGGGCCACAGACACCTCAACTCAGCACATCTCAGACCAGGCTCCTTATCTCAGCCGCTGCCCATGGCCGCCTCCCTTCCTTGCCCCTGTGTCTCAGCCAAGGAGGCCGAAGACGCTGACATCTGAGCCTCCCTGGCCAGCTTGCCCCCTCCCGGCCAGCAGCTACTGTTGCCTGGACCACTGCATATGGTGGGGCAACCTCTCCCTGCAGACACCCGGCCACCCTTCTGATCTGCTGTCTTCATAGCAACTGACCGTCACTTGGCCTCACAGATCGGACGTCACGAGCCTCCCCACCGCCCCAAGCCCTGTAGTGATTTAGAGCCGGGCTGTCGCATGCGGTGGCCCCTAGTCCCATGTGGCTATTTAAATTCAGAGTAATTAAGTCATGATGGCCTCCCAGTGGGTCTCCAGGCGGCCTGCTCTGCCCCATCGTCTGCACAAGAGCCAGAGAGAATGTTCTAGAACCCGGCTCTTATGGGGCCAGTACCCATCCCCCACTCTCTGCTCACACGCCCGTCCACCCCTCTTCTCCCACCTCCCTCCCAAGTGCCTCTCTCTTGGCCCCAGTGTCCCACACCCCTGTGCCTTCTGTCCCCATCCGTATGCCTCCCTTACTCCTCCTGCAAGGCTCCAGGGTGACAGAGCACTTGGTCCTTGAGTGTCCTTGCACGTGGTGGAGGTCGACGTCCAGGCGCTGGACCAGCCGGGGTTGGCTCAGCTGCGCATGAACCACGGGGCTGGTGATATTTTCAGCTCTATGCCGTGTGGATCCCTAACCGGCTGGGTGTCCACTGTATACTCTATCTTAACGAGGGACCCCAAGTCAGCAGCAGCAGGTCTGAAGCCCGGACCCACTGGCTCACCGTACCGATCGTGTAAGGAGATGGGGAATAGTGCTCAGAGCACGACAGGAAGGCCGTACCGAAATGCTGGGTCATATTGTGTGATCGAAATGGGTGCTCGATACATCACGGTTATTATCAGAATCAACGGCCCCGGCGATGGGCGTGCGCACCTAGTCCTCTCTAACCTGGTGGGGTGGGTGGTACCGTTGCCCCATTTCACAGACGGGAAGACCGAGGCTTTAGGGAGGCGAAGCGGTTGTGTGTCCGGCAGCGGCCGCTGGTGGGGCCGGGTCTGCGTGGCTGAGAAGGGGTCCGTTTCCGGGATGGCACTGTGTCCCCAGCTTGGCCATCAAGAGTGGGCTCTGCGTCCAGAGGAGGGCCCGGCCCAGGTGGGGGGGGAGGGGACGGCAGCGGCTCCCGGGGCCGTGGGACCCGCCCGGCTCTTCTCCTTTCGGTTGCAGCTCTTCTCGTTCTGGATTTCGTTTCGCCTCAGGCTTCTGCCCCGACACGCGTACACGAGAGACCGGAGAGGTTTCGGGGACCCCGCGCGTCCAGGCAGCTCCACGGCGGCAAGGTGCCCGGCTCCCGGGATGAGTCACATGCACCTTTCTGATAAGAAAAGTGAAATCGCGAAGTTGGGGACGGAAGGCGCCCGGCTCGGCGTGTCCTGCCCTAGGGAACAAGCGACTCCCAAAGAGGAATCGCTAGTGGAAGTCCCGCGTTGTGTGGGCGGCGGAAGGGGAACTGGTCGGGGGTCCGGTTTCGGGGTCTCACCTCGCTCCCGCCCCGGGCCCAGAGTCCACGCTGTGCCGGGGCCGGCCCGTCCCTCTCCGGACACCTGTGCCTGCGTCGGGGGCCCGTCTTCCTGAGCAGCCGGGCGGCGGGGCCGCCGGGTTGCAACACGGCCGGCTGAGGTTTCTGCGGCGCCTCCAGTGAGAGGGCGGCCCAGGTGCTGCGGGCGGCCCGTGTGGGAGAGACCGAATTAGAGCCCCTTGGAGCCCCCCACCCTCCACGCCCGGCCCGCGCCCCTGCAGGCCCGGCCCCCGGCCCGCACCCCACACGGCGGAGCCCCGCTCGGACACCCTGCCTCCTCTGCTTACCCGCTGGGCCGTCTCGTAGGCCACTGGCCGCGGCGGGCCTTGGCTTCCGTCTGCGCAATGGGTGCGTGGACGGGACCCGCCTCTCAGGGAGGCCGGTGGCTCCGAGCGGCTGGACGCAGGCGGAGAGCTTGGGGACCCGCGAGGCGAACGCTGACGGCCCCCTTGCCGGAGGGGGTATGAAAATACTCGGCAGCGGCCTCACACTCGTGTATCCACTCAACACGGGTTTGTTGAGCACGTTCTGTGCGCCGAGCCCGGCACCAGGGCCGGTGGCTGAGACAGACTTCGACACAGACACAGCCCGTTTGTTTCTAGGGCTGGAGACGGGGCGAATGGAAACCCGAGGAGCCCGTGTTACTCACAGCGTGGAAGGTGCTAGAAAAGAAATCAGGAAAGGGCCGCTAGAGATGGTGCTGGGAGCTCAGCTCGCCCAGAGTGAGGACAAGGCTTCCGGGCCGAGGGGGCGCCTGGGAAGGGGCGCGGTTCGTGTTGGCAGCCAGAGGGCAGGGAATAGGCGAGGGGACAAGCCGAGGCCTCGGGGTGTGCGGGCTGGGGCCAGACCGCGTAGGGCCCAGTGGGGCTGTGCCTTCAGAGCCTCCATAGTTCTCAGGCGCGATGCTGAGCCCTCCCACATGCTTTAGCCGGCAGGCCTGCCCTTAAGTGGTCACGGCAGCACCCCGTCCACGCGCTCAGAAGCCCCGCACACCGGTGCTACGGAGTATCTGCGACGGGAACTCGCTGTGAGGACTCCCTGGCTCCCACGGATGCCATTGTGGTAGCTTCCCCCTTATTTCTGCGTTTTATAAACTCTCTCCCACAAGCTGCCCAGCTTCCAGAGCGGACAAAGAAACTTCAAACTTTGTTTGTAGTCAAACTAAGCTTGAAAGTACCCCAGATTTTCCCTGTGCATTTCGGGTGCTTCGGAACACATTGAAGGCTCTGAGAAGTCCTGCAGCCGAAGCCCGGTTTTTCCGAAACTAAATAGTGCAGGGAACCCTTGTCTTCCATGAGACCCTGGAAACTCATGAAACTAACGTGACATAAAAAAATCCTTTGGAAAACGTGGCTTCATTCTGCGCATGAGCCCGTAGAGGTGTGGGGCCCGGAACCGTCTCTTAAGACGCCCGGCACGGAGGGGGTGGCCAGTGTGAAAAGCAGGGATTGCGGGATGTTTCTGGAAGGGCTCACTCGATTACTCTTGAGGAAGCAGAGGGCCCCTGGCCCCCCGGGCACGGTCCTGGCTCCTGGCTGGGCGCAAACCGCCTCCCAGGACACCAGCCTCAGACAAGGTCGCCCAGAGGCCAGTGCTGGGGAGATGGAACGGGTCACCGTGTCACCTGCGAGATGGCAAGCACTCTCCACTCTCGGCTCAAATGAGGGCTCCATCTGGGCTGCCCCCTGCCCTGCAGTTAGAGGAGCAGCCCCCCCTTGCTGAGCACCCAGTCCAGAGGGGACCCCACGCTTAGACCCTCCCCAAGCCGCCCACCCAAGGCTCTAACACCTGCTCAATGCACGGTTCCCACGGGAGGGTCCGCCCTCCCTGCAAGAGGAATAAACCGGATTCTTCCACCCCAGGGCAGGCGGGCCCCCCGGGGCTCTTGGCTGGAGGGTCCACACTCTCAGAAACAAACAGTTCTCTGAGCGAAACTCCATCGTTGTTTTTTTGTTTTGTTTTGTTTTGTTTTTATAAATGAAGCATCTTTTTGAAAATCCATGGAGTGTATTTTGCCAAGATACTGGTCGTGAGAAAGCCTGACTCAGGGGGCCTGTGTTTTCAAAGGAGCCGCAGGCCAGGACGTCCCACAGAGAGTGATGCCCAGGTGGACATGACCGCCCTCTCCTGGGTCCGACCATACGCCCGGGCTCCCCAGACCGGAGCGGGGCTCCGCCTGACGACCCAGGCCTGCGGTCAGCGCGCTGCAGGAGCGGGGAGGGCGGGCTTGCCCCGCGGTCCCGCGTGGAGCTGGGTGAGGACTTACACATTATCGCTAAAGGGGGAAGACGTGGGTGAGGGCGTCGAGTTCAGGCTCCCTCAACAACGGAGCCACCTTGGCCGAGCTTTTCCGTTCCTGAACCTCACGCGCTGCATGTGCACCTGTTCGCCTGGTGCCCACAACCCTGCGAAGCGCGTGACTTAGTCGGCTGTGGCTCCTGTAACGTTGGCACAAACTTGCCGGCCTAGAACCCGCGGATGTGCTCGCTTACGGTTCTGGAGGCCAGAAGTCTGGCACAGGCCCCCGCCGACCCGGGCCGCGACCCGAGCCGTGTTCCTTCTGGAGGCTCCAGGGCGAGAACCCGCTGCCTTTGCTCCCAGCTCCTAGAGATGCCGCCTTGCCTGGCCGGGGCTCCTCCCGCACCCTCAAAACCCGCGTCGGGTGGAGCCCCCTTTACCTGCATCACTGACTCTCGCCTTCCCTTTTAAGGACCCTTGATGATGTTGGACCCCCCTGGCCGACCCGCCACTCTCTGTCTTCAGGTCGGCTGACTCACAGTCCCGTCTTCAGCCATCACTCCGCGTTGCCGCGTAACCTGACATATCCACGGGGGATTCGGGCGTGCGTGTCTCTGGGGGGGGGGGACCCCTGGCGACCACTCCTCAGTCTAATCATTGTTCCCGTTACACAGTTGAACAAACGGAGGCCCTGAGTGGCCAGCTGGCTTGCCCAAGACCACACAGCAGGTGGGGGCTCTGGCCGGGTCCCTGGACCCTTCGTGTGGAGGCCAGGGGACCACCCTGCTCCACCCCCAGACCCTGCAGGCCTGATCGGACTGCACACTTCTGCATTTTTGCTCTCCATGACCCCGCAGCCTGAGCAGATGCAGTCTCTGTTCACTTAATCAGACCCCTTGCGCGCTGAGTGGAGTCCAGCTGGGAACACAGAGGAAGGTGAAAATAGGAAACCGTTAAGATCTGGGACCCAAGCGAATGGTTCTTGAAGGCCATAGGCCACCCCTTCTCTTATCCGCAGCACCTGGGCACCTGCGCTTTGAAAATCTCCTCTGGGGACTGGAATGTGTGGCGTGGCCGTGGCGTGGCCATGAACCCCCCACACAGGTCCTCTTTAAACCTGGCCGACCCTTCCGAGGGCGGGTGTAGAAATGAGTCCGCTCGTGGGTTTCGTCTTTGGATTTTTTTCTCTATGTTCTGAATTTATTTTTGCAACGAGATTTAAAAAAATACAACAACAGGACAGTTTATTTCCTATCCTTGTTTGGGAGACAAAGACCCTCATCACGTGGAAAGCTGCGTGGGAAGGCTGGGGGAGGAAACCCACCCGGCCCCGTTCGGGCGCCAGGGGACCCGGTCAGCCAGCGCAGGCCCAGAGGTTGCCGGTCCTGGGGGCTCACTTAGCAGATACCAGGTTCTTTCTCTGCCGGCGAGTATCCTGTCCCATGACATAGAAGGCAAATGGGTTCCTGGGGGCTGGGGCTGGGGGCTGGGGGCTGGAGGCTGGGGGCTGGGGCTGGGGGGCTGGGAGCTGGGGGGCTGGGGGCTGGGCTTGCCTGGCTGGTCCCTCCCCACCAAGCCTGGACCGGCCACCTCTCCCCAGCCCACAGTACCATGGCTCTCTCAGCGGGGGGCCGTCCAGGTACTCCTGCCTATTTCGGGTGCCTCGTCTGTCCCAGGCTCACATGAGCCCCTCTCCCACTCATTCATGCTACCTTTTCTCTAACCTGGGCTCGCTCTTGCACCATGGCCTGTGGGCTGGCATCCCAGGGATGTGTTTGGGGGGAAGGAGGCAGGTTCTTCCCACCCGGCTGGTCAGGACGGGTGCTGGTGTGGGCAGGGGGGGCCTGGATGGGCTCCTGGTCCTCGCTGGGATGTGGTGAGGTCAGGGAGGGCTGCTTGGAAGAGGGGACGTCTGAGCCGATGTCAAGGGCTCAGCCAAACACAGAGCTGGGTGAGCAGGCTGCCTTCAGTCCAGAGAGCAGCAACGTCCTTCAGGAAGCAGCAGCCAGCTTGGCTGGGCGGCACCTGGGGAAGGAGAGAGGTTTAGGCGAGCTGGGGGGCAGAAGGAAGCAGGAGCTTCCTTGTGAGTCCCCTCCGGGCCTTGTGCCCTGCACCGAGGGGGGGGGGGCGGGTGGCCACGCAGGGCATTTGTGCCTCTGACTTGCCTGCAAGTGTGGGGACAGCCACAGAGCGGCTGGGGGGCTGTTTCACTCGGGCTGGAGGCGGTGAGCCCGGACCCCAGGCTGGCCTTACGTGGGATACGATGTGAGGGAGCGCTGGGCTGTCTCCACTGGGGGCTCGGAGGAATCCCTGTGGCTCAGATGAGCCTCACGCGGTGGGGTGTCGGGCAGAAGCCGGGAGGTGTTTGGGGGCAAGGTCTCTCCAGGTCATGTGCCCTGTTCTAGAAATCTAGCTATGCTCAGGGGCAGGACTCCCCCAATCCGAGGAAGCCCTGTGGCTCTCTGGGGCTGAGCATGGCGTCCCCTGGGCTGGCTGCGTTCCAGAAGGCCCCGGTGAGAAAACCCGAAACATCGGTGTGTGTGTGTTGGGGGTGGGGGTTTGGTATCGTGAGGAAGGGAAACTAACCTTTCTCGTTGCCTCCCTCACTCTGCCATTGGTTTGGTTGAGACACATCTTTCACCTTAACTTTTTTGAAAATTATAAAAATAATATAGCGACCGCATTATATAAAATTTGAAACAGGGAAAAAAGAACTGCTCCCCACATTTCCCCTCCCGCCCCCCCCCCCCCCCCGCCCACACCAACAGCTTTGGTCTTCATTCCGGCTTGAGACCATATTCTGAGCTGTGATTAAAAAAGTTCTGTGTTTTGTGTGTTTTTTTTTTTTAACATTATATCATGCAGGTTTCCCCCATTGTTACAGAATCAGCCCGACAGAGCCCGTATGCCGTCCTCCATTCAGCTGTCCGCGTGTGGGTGGTCGTCGGGGTGGTCTGGAAATTTCTGATCCTTGTGGACAATGCTGCATGCTCTCTCTTTTGGGATGACGTCCAGGACTGGCTTTCCTGGGGGACAAGCTCTCCATCCCCTGTCCCACCCCTCACCCCATGGCAGCCTCGTAGGGCTCCTTGCTGCCCTCAGATGTGATGGGCGTGGTCCTACCTCAGGGCCTTTGCACTGCCCCCCCCTCCCAGATCATCCCTCCCAATCGTCCACATGGCTTTTCTTTTACTTCGTCCAGGGGTCTGCTCAGATGTGACTTCCTCAGAGAGCTGTCCTCACTCCGCTGTTGTCCAGCCTTGTTTTTCTTGGGAGCACTTGCTACACTGTGGCATTAATGCCGTTGGTGGCTTCCTGCTAAACGTAAATGCCATGAGGGCAGGGACTGTGTCTTGTGCATGTCTAGCTTCTGCAGGTGCCTGGCACACAGGAGGAGGTCAGCGGCTCTGGCTGACCGAACATTCAAACCCAGGGAGGGTGGTGGACATTTCCAGGTGCCCTGACGTGGGTGCCCATGTTGTTTCTGGAAGGTGTGGCCGTGTGCCAGCGCTTGTCCGTGGCTGGCTTCCGTGAAGGCGAATTTCCCCTGGGGATTTCCTCTGGTTCATTCACGCTCCAAAACCACAGATATGAACATTCCAGGGTGTTAATTTGATAGGCACGAAGTCAATTTGGGCCAATCCCAGACCCAAGAAGTGCCGTTTTAGGCGTTCTTTGGCCCCCTCGGTCCTGGAGATGTTAGGCTACATCTACGGATGGAGACCCAAGCGATCCACGCGAGGGTCTATTCAGTCCCCACGGCGGATGACCCCGCGTTGGGAAGCAGAGCGCGAGTGGTCCGGGCGATGCCGACCTGGCCCAGGGCAGCCTGAGCCGAACGGAGCTCCGGGGCCTCGATCCTGAATCTGACGCAGACGAGAAAGTAAGAGAAATGAGCCAGCTTGTGCGGCCTGGGCGAGAACGTCTTCTCGGGGGCCGAGCTCCCCTCTGGCTGGCGCTTTGCTCCTGACGCAGGAGCCTGGCCGGCTGGATCGTGCCAGAACCAGCAGAGGAAAGCACCAGCCCGCGTTCTAACACAGACTCGGACAGCAGCTCGCTGTGTGACCTCGGGCGTGTCCCTCGCCCTCCCTGAGTCCCGGGGGCCTCCCGTGTCGACTTTCCAGGCAGCCCCGGGTTTGCTCAGAGCTCACTGCGCTGCAGGCGGGATGGACACACGGCAGTCTCACTTCCAGGCACGGCCTCGGTGCCACCCGGTCGGTCCCTGCCGACGGTCTCAGCGAGGTAAGATGACCCGTGGAGAACGCTTCGCGCACAGTGGGCTCTCAGTCTCGGTGACGCTAGTTTCCCGGTTAGATTTCTGGGCCAAGCAGTGGCTCGGGGTTCATTTCAACAAGCCTGTAGCCTCAGCCCCCCGGTGCCCGGGACTCAGGCCATGGCCAGGTGATGGTTAAGGGCTTGTCCTGGCTTCCAGTCCCGGCCCAGCTGTTTCCAGTCTGGGTGGCCTTGGCCAAGTGGCTTCAACAGCCTGAGATGAGTATCCTCCCCTCCACCAGGGCTCGGGGACAGTTGCTGTTTCCCAGGGCCCCGAGGACAGAGGTGAGTGGGAGAGCCCAAAGTCCCTCAGTGGAAGTGACCGGTGGTGATCCCTGTGGCGAATACCGGGCAGATCCACTCAGGAGGGGAGGGGAAGGTGTCTCCCACTGCATTTTAGCTCCTGGCAAGTAGCCGGGTGGGTCGCTGAGCCTGTGTGGCCTGGGTCACTGTCGGCCACTCCGAAAAGGAACTGATGTGTCCCTGCCGGCAGCTGGACCTGTGTCCTTGAGAGCCCAGGTCCCCGCGGGGGCCCCTCTGTCGACAGAGATGAAATGCCTGCCCTGGCTGGTGGTTCAGGCTGGCGGCAGACTCAGAGGAGGAGTCGCCCCACGAGCGCGGCACTGAGGGGGCTCCCAGGGGCTGTCCCCCCTGCTGAGGGCTCACGACCTGCTGACCTGCCAGCCACGGGGTGTCTGGTTGAATTGTCCCGAGAAGGGGACGGTCACACAGCACAGCAGAGGGGGGCTCGGGCCCAGGCTGTGTAAGTCGGGGGACAGCTCTGGTACCTTCATTGAGCTGGACGGGGCCCGGGTCCTCGTGCTCTGCCCCCGGGCCCCCCCCCCCCCCCCCCCAGGCACTGCTGGCCCCTCCCCACCACCCCCCGCACTGCTGGACTGGGCACCGTCACCTGCAGACAGAGACCTCCTTAAGGGGCTCATTCCTGGGGGTGATGGGCCTGGGAATCTGCATTCTTGTGAACTCAGCAGGTGATCCTGATGCAGGTGAATAAAGATGTGGAGGGTCGGGACCCCCCTGGGCTCCTCTGCGCCCCTGACCACCCCTGTGCAACTTTGTTACAACCAATGAGCCACGACTGACCGGTCCTCGTCACCCGAAGTCCCTCGTGCAGCACAGTCTGTGGGTGGGGACAGATGTCTTAATGAGGTGCCCCTGGTACTCTGGCACCGTACAGAACTGAGGCACTGCCCTCAGTTTCTCCTCAGCTCCACCTGTCCCCGCTTCCTTTGCCCAGGCTCTGTTCTCCAAACGGGAGAAGCCGGGTGCGGGCGGACGTAAAAACGCACAGGATAAACCCAGAAGCCTTCTTGGAGCATTCATTTCGATAAGGGATTAGGGAGGGGTGGACAGAGTAACACAACGAGCCATTAAATGTTTTATTAACAGAAAAGATGATGTTTTCTGGGTAATTGCAAAACACAGAGGGATCTTAAAGAGAACACCGGATACCTCGAAGAGATTTGGATCTTTTAAAGCGGCACACCAAAAAGGTCCTGCTAGAAATTTAACTCTTTTCCAGAAGCAACGACAACAACAAACCCCACGTATACCGATTTCTGTGGGGTAACCACTCCCAGTGTGGCTGATCCAAGCCGCCAACGTGAGGTCCACGGAACGCGAGGCTCGTCGTTACCTCTCGTGGGCTGGCGCGGTGCCTTCCAGAACGTCGCCGGCCTCGTAAACCTCTGAGGAGCGGGGAGGGCGCTCAGATTTCTCTGTGGGATACAAAAGATCAGGATGCAGAGGCTAGGGGGGCAGGGGGAAGAATTGATTTTACGTCTCAGGGGATCAGCAGCCAAGTCAGCAGTAGAGCCCAGCTCCCGAGATGCACAAGCGGATTCGCGGACCACGTGCTGGGTCCTAAGTTGTGAGTAGCCACCGAGAAGCTCACGTGTCCTGTGTAAACGAAGGTCATCCTCAGTAAGGTACCACCACGGGCTCTACGCCCGCGCGGGTCACCTAGAAAATAACAGTCTCTACGCCTAAGTGCTACGCTCGTTAACTCCCTCATCCACTTGCCCCCTCACCGCTTCGTGGGCAGGTTAAGAAAACCGTCACCGGTGCTACCTTCGTAGCATGTGTTGTACACGACGGGCAACACAGAAGTGAGAGAAACAGCTCTCCAGCGTCCACTGAGTGGGGCTCCGACGTGTGCACGGCCTCAAGCAGAGAAAACGCAAGGAAGATGTACGCGGAAAGCGAGACCTGAGTGGAACCTTCTGGGTTTCGTCGGAAAGTCCTTGGCCCTCGCTTGGGCTCTCGCCGCGCCGTTTTGCATTCGTTCATGACTTGCGAGGCTGCCTGCCGGGCAGAGCTTCTCGGGGCCAGGCCGGGTAGGTCCTGTTTTGTCTAGAACTCCACACCCAGCACCAGGCCGGCACGGGACAGGTGCACGGTGGATGTTCACGGAAGAGGGATGCTGGATGGGTTTCTCTGCCCCGTGGCTCTGGCCGTCCTCACATCGCCAACACTGTGTGATTTGTTCGCTCCCAAGTTTGACGGCCAAGGGCGAAGCCTGGTCGTTTACAAAGAGCCGTGCAGGGCCCGACGGAAGGCACCTTCTGGGAACGGCTGCATCTGGAGCCTGATCATTGTGGGCTCAAGCCCATCTCTAGCACTCACTGGTGTGGCCTTCTCGAAGTCCTTTCTCCTCCCCGAGCCTCAGTTTCCCTGTCTGCACAATGGGAACAAAATGGCTTCCCCCCCAGGGCTTGGTGTCAGGATTAGAATAATGCACTTGGAGCGTCTAGCTGATGTCCGGCACAAGAGGGGCTCACGGTGAGGATACAAACGTGAGTCGACCTCCCAGTCGACCTCCCTGGTAGCGGAAGATTCTCAGCCTGTCGAATTTGGGAAAAGGTACTCTGGAGATGATGCGGCTTTCGACTCTGAAAGACAGTGAGAACAGAAAGGGGAAGCCTCTTGCCCAAAGTCATCCAGCACGTTAATATCAACACCGGAACTCGACCTGGGGCCCGCTCGCGGCCTCTCAGGCAGCTGTGCTGGGCACCCACAGCTTAGAGGCAGCGGGAAGGCGGAAAGGGGGCAGCGAGGGGCACGGAGCCTGGAGCCAGGTGACCTCCTGCTTCGGGACAGGTGCAGCCCACCTCTGAGCCCCAGCAGCAGCTATTTAGGTACTAAGGTAACACAGCCGCCATAGTGCTTTGCAAACTGGAAAGGGCGGTGAACTCTTACCGGTAACCAGACCCGTCTCCGGATGCTTACGCCAGGCCCAGGGGGTGCGTTACATCCCCCTTTCCTAGACAGCCAGCAGGACCAGAGAGGTGAAGTCACACGTCCAGGAGCAGGCACTGCTGATACTTGAACTTGGATCCCATGGACTCCAAACTCCCCACCTCCGACCACCAGCCCGAGCTGCCTCTGTGGGGTGTCCTGGGCTCCTGGAGCTGGGAGAAGGCCAGCCAGTGTGCCCGTCTGGGTCTCGCGGAAGCCTGGGCAGGGTCCGCACGGTTCGCCGTGCGCCAGCAGTGGGATTCAGCCCGAGTCAGAAGGGGAAGCTGACGCGGTCTCCTTTTAGAATGGGAAACAGAAGTCGAGGGCCCGGCCACCTCTCGCACGGAGCCCCAGGGGTCAAGACCAAAATACTCTCCCGGCCCTTGAACTCCATCCTGCCCCCCATCCCCCGGGGCCCCACCAACACCCCCTCGCTTCCCAGGTCAGCGAGCCCAAGCCCTGGGGGAGGCCAGCGGGCAGAGGTTTGGATGCACTTTGGAAACATCTGGCTCCTGAGGATGTTTCGTGGGAAGCTTGTATCCGCCCGCCTCTGAGTCCTCAGCTGAGCCAAGAGCAGGCAGGGTCTCAGAAACTGTGAGCTGGCCACCGTGACGGTCCCCGCAGCCCCACCGGGTTGGGTGCGGGGCGGACGGAAGGAGGAGCTCCCCCCACAGCCACGTTTCCAGGATTTCCAGGAGGGGTGCTCACGGGCCACTCTGGTTGGAAAGGAAGTGGTGGGGGGGTGCTTGAACAGCTCTTTGGATAACAGTCAAGGAAATGCGAATTGTTCAAAACTAAGTATGCACGAAAGGCGGGTTGAGTTGGAGGGTGACGGCTGCCCCACCCCTTGGCACCATCCTGAACTTCTCAAAGGCCAGGATCATCCAGGAATGGAGGGAGCAATGTCTCTGTTCTTGCTGAGGTACCAGCCTGGCAGGTGGGACCCCGGGGTTTTTGCCAGATGTCCTCTATGACCACCGTGTGGGTCGCTCATGGGCGGAGGTTCCTGGAATCGGGGGCAAGTTGGGGTTGAAAGCCAGCTGCATCCTGTTCCCCAAGCTGGGTGTCTTCCTGGAGGAAGAGATACCTTTCCTAACTCAAAGGCCTGATGTGGGTTGGCATGGTACTGTTTCCTGGTCTTGTATCAGAAATACTAGAAGTGGAGTCCAACAGACTTACAGAATAAGGACATCTATTATTTCCTTAGTGGGGAGTTATGGGTGGCCTTCAGGGTCAGCTGCTCCCACGGCTCACAGATGCCCCCAAGGACCCAGGTCCTTCCCATCTGCCAACTTTGACACTGGCTTTGTCTTTGGTCACAAGATGGCGGCAGTCGCTCCGGACATCACATTCGGGTGACAGGATCCAGAGCAAGAAGAGACCACGTCTTCCGGGGCACTCTCCTGGGAGTGAGGAGCCTCTTCCCAGAAGCACCCTGGCTGACGTCTTACAAGTCATTGACCGGAGCTGGGTCACGTGCCCATTGTTGGGCCAATCGCTCTGGAGGGACACGATTGCACGATTGGAGACTAATCAGAGGGGGTGGAAGGGAGGCTGAGGGGAGTGTTCATCACAGCCGAAAGACCGTGAGTGTGTGAGCCTTGTGGGGTCCTTCCCTCTGGAAATCGGGGTCTCCGGATTCTTCTGTGTCAGAACAGCCGTCCCACGTACAGCCGACTCAGAAGTCTGCTCCCACCCGCAAACCCCTACAGTGACCAACCTTTAACGCGCCCCTTGGCCGACATCGGATTTACTGGGCTGTTCCCAGACACGGAGCGACTCACAGCAGTTCCCCACCGCCCCTCAGCATTTTGGCTCAAGTTCCCTGAAGGTTTTCCTTCCACCCATCAAGTGGAGTCTTGGAAAGACCATCGGAGATGACTCGGCTTCCCTCGGTCATCTCTCCTGTCTCCCCCAACCCGCCAGCTTTTTATTATGAAAGCTTGTCAAACACACAGAGCAGTTAAGAATGATGGACGCCAGTGTTTACCCATGACCCCCGTTCAACAGCTGTTACCATTCTGCCATGTTTGCCTTCTATCTCTCTGTTGATATTATGTGTTGATCGGTTGGAAGTGAGCTGTGGGTGTGTTGACGGAACACACACAAATACGCTCGCAGTGTCTGCTGAGGGTGAGCCCCGTCCTTCACCATCCTGCTGCAATTATCACACAAAAGAAAAATGTGATAGAAATTTTAATACCCAGCCCCTACCAACATTTCCCGGTCACGTATCCGTCACGGGGATTCGCCAGGATCTGAAAAGAAAGTGAATTTACTCCAGCCTCTGAGGGGTTAATGGGGCCGGTTCTTTGATGGCCCCAAATGCACTGAAAAACACAGGCAGTCTTCCCTCCCCGAGGGAACTCACCCTTTTCTCTACTCCCTCTTAACATGTCTCGGTTTGGGGTTTTGTTTTATTTTGTTTTGTTTTCGGTCATCCACGGGGCAGGAACCAGATGGCATGCTAATGTGCAGGTCTAGGGTCTCGTCTGGGGCAGGCTCCCGGGGCTCCCGGGACTTGGCACGAGACGATGTATCTCTGGCATCCACCAGCTTCTTGGAAAGTGGATTCCGCTCTCCCTTCTCAGCATTTGCGGGTTCAGACTCTCTTGACTTCTAGTGACACCGCAACGGGGAGCTTTCTGCTTTGTCTGTGCTCCGGTGCTGAGGCAATCATTCCTCCACATCGGGTCTCTCAGTGAGCCGTGTTGACCGACCCTTTTCAGGGAAGGGGCGCGAGGGTCTGTGGCCACAGAAAAGTGGACGGCCTCAGCCAAAAAAACGGCAGAGGCTCCGGTTTCCCGAACAAGCGAGTGAGCGCCGTTTCTATTTTCTGGACTCACAGGACGCCCAGAAATTTCCGTTTGCTCCCACGTTCACGTCGGCTCCAGAACTGAGCTGGATCCGTGGTGGTGTTGAGACGGCCGATGTTGGTAGGGCCGTGGCAGTGCCTGAAGCCACCCTTACGGGGCGACGTGGTCAGCTGGGTAACGGCCCCCCCAAAGATAGTCCGTGTCCTAAAGCGTGGCGCCTGCGAGCCCCGCCTTCTCCGGCCCCAAGACGACCTTGCAGATGCGACCGAGTTCCAATTTGGGGGGCGCGGAGGGTGTGTTGGGGGGGTCTAGGTAGGCCCTGAACGCGATTGCGAGTGTTCTCGGAGATGGGGGAGGGGGAGATTCCACGCAGAGAAGTAGAAGCCCTGTGGGCCCAGAGGCAGAGGCTGAGCCCCGGGGCCGTGAGTCGAGAAAAGGCAGCAGCTGTCAGAAACTGGAGGAGGGGAGGAAGTGGAGTCCCCCCTGGAGCCACCAGAGGAAGCCAGCGTGCTGACACCTTGATTTTTAGCTCAGCAAAACAAGATGTCAGACTTCTGGCTTCTAGAACCGTGAGAGAAGAAATTTCTGTCGCCGTAAGCCTCCCAGTTAGTGGTAGTTTGTTACAGCGGCCTTGGGACACGGACGCGGGTAGGTACAGCGAACGTCGCCCCGTTTTACGGGTGAGGAAAGTGACCTTGACCTGTAAGGGAAGCGCTGGGTGTGACCAGGGGTCGGTTCAGTTTGTCCGTGGACTGTCCCCTTGGCTCCCCTGGAAGATGGGGGCCCGAGCGCTCTAGGTTTGATTGGCCAGAGGACGGGGGCCGTCTTCTGTAGACCGTGGGTGTAGACACAGCCGTAAGCTTTGAATTGATCCAGTGATCTCTGCTAGGTGTGTTGGGCTTCTAGGATCAAGGCAGTTCAGCTGATTTATCTATTGGTATCTATCTATCTATCTATCTATCTATCTATCTATCTATCGCTGCAGCCATCCATCCAGCTGCCATTTATCCGTCTGTCTTCACGTCCATCACCAAACATGTTCAGCTTAAGAACAGGATATTTAAGCACGGGATACTTAAGAATTAAGTGTGGGCTTGAGGGGTGCGGGGGAGGGGAGCACAGACATGGCTGCCATGGTTGGAAACGGGGGGAAACCCAGGCCAGGAGGCCAGAGTCTACACGGACAAGGTCATCCCAGGCCAAAATGCACTCAGTCAAGAGGAAGTCAAGAGGGTCTTGCTATGTAGAGCAAAGCTCAAAGGAATTTGGGAACAGGGGAAGCTCGAAGGCCTGTGCAAGCAGCTCTGGTCGGTGTGGGAAACTCTGATAACAGCAGGGAGGGTTCTAGAAGCTGGACCTACATGTGAGTGGGGAGCCCTGGAATAGAAGAAGACATCAGGGCCCCTGACAAGGGGACTAGATGTCACAAGCAAGCGAGAAACTCAACTCACCGTTAGTTGGGGCACAGGCCCGGGAGAAAAGGCTCAGAAACAAGACACGAGGAGATCTACGTGCTCAAGCGCAACCTGACGCCAAGGTCACGGCGGACGCCCAAGGTCGACCTGGCGAGCTCCCAGGCACTAGCACGGAGCCCCAGAGGCCTGCGCCGGAGCGCTTGCCCCTGACCGAGGCAGGCAGGCCTGGCCCTGCAGGGGCGGTGGGGGGTGGGGTGTGCAGCGGCGACAGCTGTGCTCAGACGAGAGCAGAGGTGAGGACCCGGCCGGGCGTGATGGGCGACGTCGAGAGAAGCAGGGGCTGGTGCCCCGTGCTTCTAACTCCAGCTGGCTGTCTGGTTCAGTTATGCACGTATTTAATGAGACTTTGTACATGGTGGGGACCTAAGGCACACTGAGCTCCGGAAGCTCGCAGTCCAGATGAGCAGGCGCACGAGCAGAAAATCACACTCGGGGCGTCCACGGGGGCGGCCGGCCTGGGGGGCTTGGGGGCGAGGAGACACAGAGCGGGGGCAGACTGGGGACCGTGCGAGCCAGTGAGCGCGGGCGCGCTCGGTCCTGGCTGCGCAGAAGGCGCGCCTGGGAGCGGCTGAGAATACGGAGGGGGGGCCCCCAGCCCCCGAGATCCTGATTCTGCTGACCAGGGCACAGGGCCTGGGCACCTGTACTTAAAACAACTTCCTCAGATGATGCCAGGTTGAAACCACCAGCCTGCAGGGGAAATGCTTCTGGAGTTGGGGGGCCAGACCCTGTCTTAGGGGACACACAAAGGCTTCCTGGCAGAGGTGATGCGGCTTCACCCAGGGTGTCTGTTTGCCCTTCTACCAAAACCAGAGGGGGTATCGTCTGCTTCTCCTCCTGGCTGGGCGGCCAGCTGACGTTTTCCAGCTTGGGTGCTCTGCCCGTCCCTGAGCGGGGGGCACCTGCGAGCAGGCACGGTGTCTTTCACGTGGCATCCTCCCCCGTGAGGTCGCCAGGGTTCGGAAGGGACAGCGGTGGAAGCCGGTCCTCACCCCAGAGGGCGGGGCCCGAGACCGGGCACTTCTGACCCTCTCCCGGGGGACCCGATCGTGCTTTGAGAGGCGGAGGTGCAAGATGGTCTTAACGCCGCTCGATGGGGGAATTGTGTCGGAGGTTTTGAATGAACTTTAAAACATAAAAAAGACGGGGGCCCCTGGGTGGCTCGGTCGGTTAAGAGTCTGGCTCTCGATTTCGGCTCAGGTCACGCTCTCGCGGTTCGTGGGTTCGAGCCCCACGTTGGGCTCTGCGCTGACAGCACGGAGCCCACTTGGGACTCTCTCTCTCCTTCCCTGTCTCCTCCTCCCCTGCTCGCGCTCTCTCTTTCTCTCAAAAATAAATCAGCAAACACTGAAAAAATTTAAAAAGATGGTTCCTGAGGTTGACTGCTCACAGGATGCACGAAAGATCGGGAGCAAATACTTAAGTGGAGAAAGAAGACACCGCGGCGACTGGCAGGTGGCCCCAGGGCTCCCGATTGGGACACAAGATTTAGCTCAGCCTTAATCTGACCTCTTGTTTCCCCCCTGCCCCGCAGGGGTGATGGCTCGACACGGCCTCCAAGGCCACCTCTGAGCGCAAAGAACAGATTCAAGACCAACATGGTTCTCTCTTCTTCAAATTCTTAACGTATGTGTTTATACGTATTCGAGTGTAGCCGTATTTGAGTTTAGTTTGGGGTGACTGGACACGTCTATACATCCTGCTGTGCTCACCATACAGCTGGTGCTGAGCACCGTCCGAGCTCCCCACGTGTGCTCTAAAAATGACGTAAAACAGAACCAGAGTAAAGTGTCAGGACGTTTTTCCAGGATGAGTGAGCGAGGCTCAGTTTTGCAAAAGAGACCCCAGAAGGAACTCTGGGCTTTGGGGGTGTGGTGATGGCTCTTCAGGGGGCGGTGGGGAGGGCGAGAGGGAACAAGGTGGGGGGAGGAACGAAACACGACACAGTGACAAGAGAGACCACACTCTTCTGGTAGAGGGGGGATGGCCCGTAATGAGTTCTGCTCTTTTAAGAAATTACCTAAAATATGAAAGTTTCTGCTGCCCAAAGTCCCCTCTGGCTGGCTAGATCATTTCATTACTTCTGGTTTTTCATTTGCCTTTGTGGTTGGAATCTGGTGGCCCAGTGGGCTGAAAATAGCCCTCAGAACTGACTTCTGTCGTGGTCCTACCCACCCGTGCTCGCCTCGTTCCGAGAGACGGTGCCCGGGGCTCTTTGCCGTGAGTCCAAGTGGTGAATCCCTGGCCGGGGGCCTCGCGTCGTCTTGAGTCTTTCTGGGTGCCCTGTGGGGCCTGAGCGATCCGTGCTAAGTTACTCTGCTCATCCGGGGCCCCGGCAATCGCGTTCGTTCTCCAGCTCGGGCTCTTTTGTCACTGTGCTGACACTGTCGATCTGGAAGTCAGGTGGCAAGAAATTCCAGAAAGGACTTGTGGAGACAGACAAGAAGCGAAAAGCGTCCGCTCCGCGCATGGGGCCCGAGGACCGGGTCCGGAGCCCCTGCCCTCGGGTGGTGCCGTCCAGCTGCCCTGTTGTGCACTCTCTCTGGCTACAGGCTCTGGCCGCTGCGGCTGCTGGGGAGGGACGGTGAGACGCATGTGACCGAGTGGTGCAGACAGAGACGTCTGGGCCATTCTGTGTCCGTGACTTTGATAGGCCTGTACTTCCTCTGCCGAGTAATTCCCCCCACTTGCCAGGGAACAGAGGGAAAGGCGGGGGGGGTCTCGCTGCTTTGTGCAATTGCAAAAGTGCTGAGGTGAATGACGTTTTAAGGTTTTGTGTATTTTTGAAGAACATTTTTGGCGGAAAGCGTTTTCCTCTCCGTGCCTGTGGGCTGGGGCTCCCCCGAGCCAGCCCCCCTTCTTCCTGCCTTGGGGGCAGGGGGTTTGCAAGAGCCCTTTCCCTGGCCCGGAAGGCTCTTTCCTGGAAGCTTACGGGTCTGCACCACTGGATCAGGCGGCCCTTGGCTCGGACGTGCCTCCCGCGACACCTGCCTGGCCGGGCCGCACCCAGGGTGTCCGCCCCTCAGCGCCCTGTATGGCCTGCGGCCTGTTCACCTTCTGTCCGGTGGCTGCAGCTCTTGGCGAGGGTCCCCTGCCCTCATCCGGCGTCCCCAGTGCCGAGCATGAGCTCCCACGGGCTGGAACTCGGTGCCCGGCCGGTGGTTCCCATCCCCCGCGTGGCTTTCAGCCCCGCCACCCCCAAGTCCTGAGAGGTCCTGGGGTCCTCCAGCTCGGGGGCGGCCACCCGTTAAGACCTCCCTACATCCCAGCCTCACGTCCTGCCTTCGACGCTTGTGGGCTGACTTTGGGTGAGACGCTTAATATGCCTGTGCCTCAGTTTCCTTATCTGTATAATGGGGACACGGCCGGTAGCGTGTCGGGAGCATTACGCGAATATACGAACGCACTCGGCACTGCCCCCGGCCCCCCCCCCCCCCCGCCACGGCCACGACTGCCCCCGTCACTGCTTCCGCATCTCACGGTTACCACGACGATGGGCGCCACCGGTGCTGGAGCTCCGACGACGCCTCCTCCGGCTGCCGCTGCGTCACTCTGGCTAACGGCGCTGCCGCGGCGATTCCTACCGCCACGACCCGGATGCCATTGTCACTGGGCCACGGCGGCTGTTACCACCGCCCTGTTGCTGCTCTTCCTGGGACCGCGGCTGTCGCTGTAGCTCCTCTCACTACCGCCCCTGCTTCCACGGGCCACGGGATTACCACCCGCCACAGGCCACTGCTGCTCACGGAAGGACTCCTTCCGTGGTTGCCGTTGGCGGGACCGTGGCGATTCCTACGGCAGTGGCCACCCAGCTTCCTTCCGGGTGACGTCCTCCGCACAGTCTTACCCTGAGTCTTTCTCCAACACCAGCCTCTCGGAGCCTCCATCAAGTGTCCTGTGATGCGGGGTGGTGTCTTTTAGGGACATCCCGGGCGGGCACCAGTGGGGGGTGGTGTCCTTTAGGGACAGTCCAGGGGGGCACCGGTGGGGGGTGGTGTCCTTTAGGGACAGTCCGGGGGGCACCGGTGGGGGTTGGTGT
>NW_024412421.1:35093074-35097986 GCF_014898765.1 Herpailurus yagouaroundi
TGGTGTCCTTTAGGGACAGTCCGGGGGGCACCGGTGGGGGTTGGTGTCCTTTAGGGACAGTCTGGGGGGCACCAGTGCGGGGTGGTGTCTTTTAGGGACAGCCCAGGGCGCGTCGGCCCGACATGCTTATCACTCTGTCATGCAGGGAGATTCCAGCGGGATGGAGAGAAAGTGTTACGTCATGTGACTGTAGGCTTGCTGCACCTGTTTCCTTACTCCCCTTGGGGACCCCCCCCTTTTACAGTGGACTCACTTTGACCTTTGGTCAGGCACCCAGGCTAACTACCAGCTCCTGGGTCATAAAAACTCCCTGTATTGAGTTTCTGTTCAGTGACAGTTTGGAGTTACTCAAACCAACAGTGTTCATTAGGTAGCACGAGGCTTGAAACCTCTTTATTCCTCTTAATATCCAATATTTGGACAACATGCTACCGGTAAAATAGTACTTCAAAGGGACGTCTCTGAGTCGGTGAGTGTAGGCCTCGGAGCCGGGGGGTCCTGGCTGTGTGAGCTCAGCGAAGCGGCCTCCCCTCTCTCTGCCTCTGCCTCTTCCTCTAGGAAACGCGGCTAAAAACGGCATCCGTCTCCAGGGATTAACATGAGGGTCCGTGAGTTGTTGTAGCTAAAACGCCCCCGCAGCACCTGACGCAGGGCGCCCCATTATTTTTATGCTGCAGGGACAGTGTCTTCCTTTGCGTGTGTCCGGCCTTGGCCCGGTGACCGGCGCACCAGAGGCCAGCGCGTGCCGATGGAGTGAGCGAGCGAAGGCACGAGGGCCGAGTTCGCAAGGCGGGTGCGGGCCAAGGCCAGACGGCCCTGGCCTCTCCCTCGGCTTCCCCAGCCCCCTTCCCTCTGCGATGCCCTCCTCCCTCCGCCAGCACTGCCTTGGCGTCTCCCCTCCCGGTCACGCCCGGTTCCCGGGGGTTCTAGCGCCAGCCCCTTGCATCTGCGTGTGATACAGGTCGCCACAGCCCCGCCCCGAGAGTGCCACAGGGGCCCCTTTCCTTTCTTTTAGGACTGACCGGTTCTCGGCGAAGCGATTTCAGGCAAGCAGGCGTGACACACGGCTGTCTAATGAAAATCTTGCCGGTGGGAGGCCAGCGGCCTGGCTGGGGCAGCGTCCGTCTCACCCGCCGTGGTCCTACACGCGCGGCACACGGCAGGCGTGGCCTCGCGGGGAATCTCAGACTGGAGTTCTGGCTGCCCTCGTCAGTGTGTAACAGGGTTCGCGGCCAACCTCAAGGTGGAGGGCCCGCGCAAGTTTCGCGTTCATTGCAAACGGAGCTCCTGAGAGCCTCGTGTCTGCATCAGACCACACCTGCTTCTCTTCCTCCTTTGACCTTCGCGGACAGGTGCTCCTCAAGGCTGCCTTTGCCCCTCTCTTCCCTCGCTCCACTGGCCCTCCCGGTCCAGAGCCAGCTCCAGCGAGCCTATATGGCACTCTGTGAACTGGAAAAAGTCACCCCTGCTGGGAAGATGGGTTAAAAAAGGCTCCCCCTCTGGGCGAACACCTGCAGGCCTGGGGCTTGGCAAACTGCCTGCCGCGCCTTTTGTGTAAAGAAAAAAGAGCCCCTTGCTTCAGAGAAGGCCGCATACAGCTTGCGTTTTTAACTCCGCCTGAAAGCCAGGTGCTTTGTGCAGTGCACACACTGTGCCACTGTGTGTGGCAGCCCCGCTTCCAACACCGATCCATCGGCTTTGAAAAGTCTGTGGTGTAATCTCTTGCCACCCGCGCCGTTACGTTCCTCAAAAATACCCGGGATTGCTAAACAGCAGCTGGAGAGGCAAACTCACAAACAAAACCAACAACAGGGAATTAGATACCCTCAAACCAAATCTCTAGATGGCATCTGCGTCCCAAACAAACCACATCTGTAAGTGTTGAGGACCCGCTTCTGTAAGCAAAGCTCTCGACCACTTTCTCTGAACGGCTCAGGGGACGTTGCTTCCGTGCGGCCATCTTTGGAGCCTGTGCGTTGTATGTGATGCGAACTGTACTTTAAAACGTCCTTCCAGGGGCGCCTGGGTGGCGCAGTCGGTTAAGCGTCCGACTTCAGCCAGGTCACGATCTCGCAGTCCATGAGTTCGAGCCCCGCGTCGGGCTCTGGGCTGACGGCTCGGAGCCTGGAGCCTGTTTCCGATTCTGTGTCTCCCTCTCTCTCTGCCCCTCCCCCGTTCATGCTCTGTCTCTCTCTGTCCCAAAAATAAATAAAAAAACGTTGAAAAAATATTTTTTTAAAAAACGTCCTTCCAAATATTTGCTGCCCGAGACAGATGTCCTGGGAACGCTGTCCCTGGAGTTTCAGAGGCTCGAGGAACGCTTTCTTGATCCTTGTCTGTTTGAGGTCCCCGCGTCGACAGGGTGAAGCGTAAACGGACGCACAAGGACAGTGGTTTAAAAACGTACGAGCGTTCCACAAAACACGGAGACTCTCAAAAGTGCGGTGGTAGGAGGGTGCCTCTGGGTAAACATTTGAACCCACCCCTTCTTCCAGAAACGGAGAGAAAAGCAGCATCCACTTCAAAGGGCTGCTGAAGGATCAAATGAGATCCCGTACGCAAAGCGCTCGCAACGTTGCTGAGCACGTGGTCAGTGCTCAGTTAAATTAAACCATAATTACTTTTCCTGCCGCTTCGCGTTTTTGTACGACATTCAGCATTCGTCTGGGTGCCTTGCAAATGCTAGGTACGCAATGATATCGTCCCTTCGTTGTTTTTTAAAGGAAAAAACACGTACAAACGTAAGAAGCACCCGCAAGACAGTGTCTGTGTGTGGCCAGAGAATTTAAAGCTTCCTCCTTCCTCGACCTTCCAAAAGCCAGAGATACGTGATGCTCACGGTTTGCTAGGCGTCCTTGCCAGGCGCGAGCGGGTGTTCTGTTTTTATAAAAATAGGATTATACCAGGCGCACTGCTCTGCGCCTTGCGGTGTCTGGATTTTGCACATGGAGGGGTTTTTAGTTTCCAAGTGGGTGTTTTTCACAGTGATGTGGACCCGCAGGTGGTCTGAATGGACCGACTCTGGGTCTGGGGTTCCTGCCGTGGGACCGGTGTGATGCCTCGTGTTCTCAGTTGCTTTCAAATAGTGATGCCTTTTCCTGCTCCAGAGGAGAAAAGGAAGATGACCCAGGCTTGCGTTTCCCTGCGGGGAGTGCTCAGCATGGAGACCCTGAGCCAGAGGACGTGGCTTTTGCTGCTTTGGGCGGAATGCCCATGGCATGGTGCCCGGGCTGGACTCGGGGGTGGGGGGGGGGGACGGTGCCCTTGGGTCAGCTTTCTCTTTCGCGCTGCGTTGCAGAGCAATTCTGGCCGAGAACAGTTCTGATAGAAAGAGCTTCTGAATCAGTATAACAACAGTTATCTTGCAAAAGGGCAAAACTGAAAAAAAAAAAAAAAACCCAGGTTTTAAAAAGCATTACGGTTATAGAGATGTGTCGCCTAAAATACCCTGTAACGGTTTGTGGGAATGTTCTGAGCCACGTTATGAAAGAAGGGCTCCGGGCCAGAGTTTTCAAGGGTAATCAGAAAAACCAACCCTGAACCCTGGGAGCGTGTGCGGCCCACCCTGGCGATGTCACAACACATGTCTCTCAGGGCGGCCGTGTCGGACCCTCGGGTGCACCTGGCTGGGGCGGGATCTTGAGGGAGAGCCTTTGCGCTTTGAGAAGGGACACAGTCCACCTGCCACTTCCTGAGTTGTCACGGCTCTGCACCGCGGAGGACCGTGAAGGTCAGGTGAAAATAGGCCACGGTTTGTTACTTAGCAAGGGACATGAGCTACGCTCACGTTGGGCCTCCTGAATCTGGGGTTGTGTCCCGGCCATCCTGGGCTTGGCCTAGCCCCTCCCAGCTCTCCCTGCTTCCCAGTGGGGTCCTTGCCCGGTGGCCCCCCAGCTCTCTCCCGTGATCTCTCCCCCCCCCCCGCCACCCGCCTCGCTTCTCCCACCCCGGGCCACGGACCCTGAATCTCCGTGGGGTGCGTCGGTCGGGGTGCGGGGCATTCGGGCACCTTCGCGCTCGCTCCGCTGTGGGGGCTCCCGACACGCGCTCCTCCCTGACCTCGTAGAAACGCCGCCGATTGTTCTGTTTAATGTGGCATACAAGGGGGGTGGGTAGTTCCCCGGCCTCCCTGTGGACGGGGTCGCCCTCACCCCCAAGGCTGGGGAGGAGCCAAGGGGCTGGCTGGAGACCCGGGAGCTGGGCGGCACGCTGGCTGTGGGATCTGGGCGGTCTGAGCAGCCTCTCTGGGCTTTAGTTTCTGCACCTTTAAAACGGCGCAGGAATCCTGGCCCTCCCTAACTCACGAGGTTGACACGCGGCCACGGCGGGACAGCAGGGGCCGCGTGCTCACCGCGTCTGAGAGCGGCCGTCCGCGCACGCACCGGGCCGCGTCCCGAAGACCCGAGCGCGTCTCTCTCTGCTGTTTCGCCTCGATGTGTGCAGTGTCTGGCATGATGCCTGGTCCACGGGAGCGCCCGGGAAGCGTTTGCTGGCTGAAGCCTGACAGCCGGGGGTCTGGCTTTCGATACGCCTCCGCCCCCAAGCACCAGGAGAGCTGACCAGCTGCCAGGCGTGGCCTGGGCACTGGGAGCACAAAGGGCCACGTGTGGCCAGTGCTGCGGACAGCCCGCGACCGAAGGGATCGAGGCAGAATGACACCGCGGCTCATGAAGAGTCCACACGTTCTAGATCAAGTCAGTTACCCAGAAGGGAGCGCCGGCTTCCCCGTTTTGTACTCGACAGACACACATACAGCGCCCGCTCTGATCGTGGCGTGGCTGTTGGAGGCACGAACATGAACCACGTAAGTCCTTCCAACAGCCCTTCGGGAGCAGGTCTCACCGTCACCACCGCCATTTCGTGGAGGAGGCAGGAGATGCCCCGTAAGTTGCCCCGGGTTGGCGTGGTGGGC
>NW_024412421.1:35098386-35109266 GCF_014898765.1 Herpailurus yagouaroundi
AGGGGAGGGGAGAGGAGGGGAAGGCAGGCGAGGGGAGAGGAGGGGAGGGGAGGGGAGAGGAGAGCGAAGGAGAGGGGAAGGGATGAGAGGAGAGGAGGGGAGGGGAGAGGAGAGGAGGGGAGGGGAGGAGAGGGGAGAGGGGAGGAGAGGGGAAGGGAGGAGAGGAGGGGAGGGGAGGCGAGGGGAAGGCTGCTGCCAGTGGGCCAGCGTGGTCCTCCGTGGATGTTCGTGACGACGTGCCCGTACACGTGTGTGCACCTGTGGCCTCGCGTGCCAGTGTGTAGGCCAGGGAGTGGCTCCCGTAGTCCTCCAGGCTTGGGGTCCCAGACGGTCTCCTGGGTGGCCTCTCCAAGGACGGCCAGAAAGGCGCTGGGCGGGGCCCCAGCCCGGATCCCGGTGCTGCCATCTGGGAGGGACCGGCGGTCGTGACAACAGAGCCGACTTACTGAGCTCTTACTATGCGCCGGGCCCCGTCCTGAGCACTTCGTGGCCCCAGCCCGTGTAACCCGTGAGTCGGGGAGAAAAGAACTCCTTTTGGCCTTTCAGTCCAGCGAGGTGGAGCCATTTTCCCAAGGCGGCGCAGCAGTGGGCGGCGAGGAAGCCTGGCTCCAGGGCCGAGGCCCAGGTGCTCCAGTCCGCTGGCTCCTGGGGGAGTAGCCACCGGAGCCCCGCAGGCCGGTGCGGCCCCAGCAGCGTGGCCACTCCCTCTCCCCCGCGTTTGTCCTGGGCGCTGGCCTCCTCGGAGCTTCCAAGCCCTCCGGTGACTTTGCGGCGAGGCCTCCGCCGGGGCCGGAGAGGGTCTTGGCCGCCAGCCGGGACTCACGCTCAGGCACGGAAGGCACTTGGGAGGGCGAGCGACGGGGGTGTGCGTGTGTGAGGCTCCAAGGCCCTCGCGAAGCGTCTCTCCGGTGGGGCAGGAGCGTTAGTCCGCCCGCCTCGGGGTCGTGTCCCTCCCGCCAGCCTCCAGGGCATGGCTGAGTCCCCTTCGACTCCGAGGCAGGCTCCGCTCCGTAAGGGGGCGGCCCCGGGATTTCGAGCGGACGCCTGTCCCCGAGCCTCCCGGTCCTTGCCGGTCAGGGCCTCCCGGTCCACCGGAAGGGCAGCGGAACGAGCGGGTTTTCCTCCCTGGTGTCCAGCGTGCGGCCGCCCGGAGTTTGCCTTCTGGAGCCCGGTACGCAGAGCAGGGCCGGCTGGGCGGCCCTGTCACCCCTCGAGGTCGCCGCCCCCCTCGAGTCCCTGCCTTCCCGACTCCTGGCTCTGGCTGTTGCGGGGCTTCCCGGCGGCGGCCACACGCAGCACGGGTGAGCGACCCACGTGGATCCAGCTCCTGGCAGGCCAGCCAGGAGCGAGCTGCGCTGTGGCGGTCCCGCGCCCGCGGCCCAGAGTCCCACTGTGGGCTCGCCTTCCAGCCCCCCGACTTTCCGAGCTCAGAACCCCTGGTGTCCTGAGCTCCGCCTTGGCCGGGAGCTGATACCCGTCAGATGGGGAAGCCGAGGCTTCCGTGTTCGGACCCGGGGACGGGTCAGGCTCCTGGTTTCTCTCTGAAAAGGAGGCATGTTTCCAAAGGATTTTCTTTGAGGTCGTGTCTGCTTAGAAAAAACGCCTAGAGGGGTGCCTGGGTGGCTCAGTCGGTTGGGCGTCTGACTGCGGCTCAGGTCATGATCTCACGGTCGGTGGGTTCGAGCCCCGCGTCGGGCTCCGTCCTGACAGCTCAGAGCCTGGAGCCCGTTTTGGATTCTGTGTCTCCCTCTCTCTCTGCCCCTCCCCTGTTCACGCTCTGTCTCAAAAATAAACATAAAAAAAAAAAAGAAAGAAAGAAAAAATGCCTAGAAAATGATGCAGAAAACCATCCTGACCGTTTGCTTGAATTGCGCCGGTCATTCCTTTTTCTTCTGACTGGTGGTGACAGACAGCACACACGTGTCTAGCGAGTGACGTAAAACAACATGTCTTTAATTCCAAATGCAGCGGGCCCAGTGCAGGCAGCCTGGAAAGCACAGGGAAACACGAAGTTGGAGAGAAAAAAGAAGAAACAAACAAAACACGGGGTAGGGAATTAAAAAAAAAAAAAAACCCAAACAAAAAGAAAGTGAAAAAGAAAGTTGGACAGGAGTGGTCATGAAGCTTCCGGTGTTCCTGGAACTCCACTCACTCCCGGTGTTGAACAGCCATAACATCTCAGAGCCCCTCGAAGCCACTGGAGCCTGCTGGAGGAAGAATTTCACTTTCTGGAAGCTTCTCCTGTGCTCCAGATGCCTAGGGACCCAGGAGGCAGATTGGGGTGGATGGCCGCCCCATCTGGACCCGCTGGCAGGCTTTATATCCAGCGGCGCAGCTCGGGAGGGGGTTTGGGGGGTTCTAGAACCAACTGCCCGGGCTGGGGCCTCCCTCTCTCTGCCCCAGTTTTCTGCGTGGCCTTGAGGAGTCTGCTGACGTCACTGGGCCTCAGCCTGCTCACCTGTGAAATGGGATCCTAATGAGTTGGTGCGGGTGAGATGTCGAGGACAGAGTGCCGCACACACGGTGATGGCTGCTGTGACTTTAGACACACCCCGAGCCCTCATCTACTAAGAAACGGTTGCTTTAAGGGCACGCGTGGGAGGGATGCAGCCGATCCCTGGAGGAACCTCCCCGCCTTGTCCAGGGACCGTCAGTCGGTTAAGCACCCACATCCGACTCTTGATCTCAGCTCAGGTCTTGATCTCGGATTGTGAGTTCAAGCCCCGCCGTGGGCGTGGAGCCTGCTTACAAAGAATAATGAAATACCAGAACCCAGTTGCAGGAACAGCAGTGTGACCCCTCTCGGTGGCGGGCCTCTTGCCCTCACGCCGGTGGCTGTGCACGCTGGAGGTCCTCGTGAACGTGGCTCCAGCCCCGCTGCCCGTCGGTCCCTACACACATGCCCGGCGTGCAGCGGGGACCCAGTGCATGCTGGGTGGGTAAAAGGACGCGGAGGGCACGGATGGGACCGGTCAGCACAGGAGAAGGAGAAAAGGCAGGAACGTTTTCTGGTCCCGGAGCCCAGCCACGTCACCAAGGCCGGAGGGTCATGCCCGAGGTTCACACGGCATCAGCCCTGGGTGGGTTGGATGAGGGCACGGCTGCCTCTGACCTGGGGGTGCTTTGCCCCAGGACTCTGCTCTCAGTACTTGCTCGACTTCCCTTCATTTTCACTTTCCTTCTTCTCCCTGTGGTGCAAGGTGCAGAGGCCGGGCAGGGCCGTGGAGGTGGGAGAAGCTTCTGGAAGACGCCAGAGGCTGCTGGCCGGCAGCCTGGCTTCCCGGGGCGGGGCCCTGACCTCTCAGATGCTGCGATGGGCCCAAGGGTGTCCCCTCGCATTCTGCCTTCCCTTCCCGATGGCCAAGTGACGGCAGAGCAGGACGCGTGGGCGTGTGGGGGTGTCAGGGCCCCTTCCTGCCCGATGCACTCTTGCAGTACACCCCTTGCCAGCGGTCGACCTGCGGGGCTCAGGGACGCTCCAGACAGTGTCTGGGGTCACTGGGGTCACCGTGGAGGCACAGGTGTGGCTGGCACAGCCCCACTCCATCCATCCCATCCATCGGAGGGGCTCTCCAAGCTCCTGAGACCCTTAGGGCCTCAAAGATCCCAAGGGAGGCAGCACCCCCTGCTGGCGGGTCGTGGCACCCCTTCCTCCAATTCCCCTGGCCCTGAAACTTTGGGGTATTTGCTCACCACCTAGTCCAGAAGCTGCCTTTGGGGCTGCAGGGTGGACGTGTGGCCCAAGAAGTTCCTGCCCGGAGGTCCCTCAGGGGACAGGGATGGGGATGTGGAAGGCCGTGTGACGCGTGCGAGGGATCGGGGGTGGGCAGGGCTGTGCGGCCCCCACGCCGCGGGTCCCGCCAGCAGCACGGACGGGTTTAAAAACATCATGCCGAGTTTACAGAACGAACTGGAAAGAGAGTACAGCGCCATCCCCCGTGTTCTCCCGATGTCAGACGCACGGACAGACACGAAGTTGCCGCGGCCTCACGGTTTGGTGTTCTAACCTGAGAGAGTGGGAACGAACGTCCTGCCGCGCGGCCTTCCCCGTCCTGGTGTGTTTAGGGAGCCGAGAGCTGACGACCCTCAGCCACACCGAACAGCGCGGATGGTTCCCAAACGGACCATCTGGCCAAGCAAACCGGAAACAGTCCACACCACGACTGCACCCGTGCACGATCAAAGCAGGCAAGAGGGATCCCCATCACTGGAAGCTAGGCTGGGGTTACCCTGGGGGGGGCGAGCGGCGCCCGGGACGGGGCACCAGGGGCCTTCTGGGGGGTTCGCGTGGGATCTGCCGAGGCCTGGGTGCGTGATCTGCGCACTTTTGGCACCTGAGCTGTGCCGCTGTGCAAGTTGAGGGGTGCGGGCCCTTCAAGCCACCAGGGGGGCGTTTACAGAGCACCTGGGAGTATGGGAGATGCCTGTGAGGTGCTGGAGAAGGGCCGGGGGCCGGGGGGGGGAGGCGACGAGACGGACAAGGCCCGGGGCTGCTTTCCTGCCCCCTGGGCATCCCTGCTGACAGCCGAGCCCCCTGCGGTCCCTGCCCAAGCCCCCCCTGCAGCCCTGTCCTGCTGGGGGCCCAGCCCTGCCTGGCAGGAAGGGAGGAAAGTCCCCCGGAGCTCCTTTTTCTTGCCACCGAAGGGGCTGCAGGACCTTGTTCCTAATTTCACACCACGAGCGAGGGAGATGCTGCAGAGAGAGACGACGACGCCCCCGGGGGTCTGAGCCCAGCAGGGTGGGAGCCCGGCCGGCCGGCGGGGGTGATGCTGGCCTGCAGGGTGGGGAAGCAAAGTCTGGTGGACGTGGGGGCTCAGAGCCCCGCAGCATCGATTTACAACCTCAGCCGGGGCACTAAGAGCTACAGGCTCTCATTCTGGCTCTGTCGCTGGGCCTCGGTTTCCCCCTTTCTAAGGGGAGGCGGGACACCACGATGCCTGAGGACCCCCCCGCCCCCCGTGTGCCCACTGCCGGGCCCCGTCTTCACCTGTTAACTCTCTCACTCTAGGGGACCCATCCTGTGTCAAAAGCAGAAAAAGTCACATCACGGTTGCGTTTTCAGGAAAACTGAAAGCAGCAAACACTCGGGGCTTTGTGAGAGGAGCCCGCGGTGGTGCAGGCTGGCGGGACCCCGTCGTCACATCTGAGCCCGGGTGGAGGCCGTGCAGGCTCTGGGGCCAGGACGCGTCGAGGGGAGGCTCCACATCACACGACACCATCTAAAAAGAAGTCATTTCTTGGGACGCACAGTCCCAAAATGCTTTCAGAACTCCCAGAAAAAGCCAGAGACGTAAAAGGTTTTAAAAAGCTCTCTGTGTGAACTCACCGATCATGTTTATTCGCGCCGGGAGAATTCTCCTTGTGCCGTCCGAACAGAGGAGAGGACATCAAAAGGAGTTTTCTCTGAAGTTCTTTTCTGTAGCCCGTAACCTCGCTGGCTCATGCTGGGCTGCTCAGAAGCTGCCCGCTATCCTTAAACGAGAGAGTTCTTTCTGATCGTAGGTTTGTTCCAGAGGAAGGCGGGACCTGGCCTACTGCCCCCACCCCCACCCCCAGACAGTAGTTAACCTAGGAAAAATACTGGGGCTACGGGGAGCATGTCAGATGGGCTGTGCGAAAGGAACCCTGTCCGGTGTCCTCGGAACGCGAAGTGTCACGGCTCAAACGGGAGCACGGCGAACTCTCAGCTAAGAAAAAGCGGTAGGGAGGTCCGCAGCTGGGAGAGGAGTGAGCCTCTGAGCTGGGCATCCAAACACTCCGGAATGAGCAAGGGTATCCGAAGGGTGCGTGGCTTCCACGACCCGGGGGCCACGCGTGGGAAGCCTCACAGGAAAGCTGTTTGTCACCTCCCTTCAGAGCAGGTGGACGATGGTGGGCCCAGCGTGGTCCCCAGCCCAAGGGTGCCAGCCGGCCTTCGAGTGTCTTATCGCCCATACAAACATCAGCTGTGGCCATTAGGTCAAATCACTAAAAAGTCACACACGCGGACGGCCCTCCACCCCCGGCCCCAAACACCGGGTGACGGCAGAGGTGACCGCTGGTGGCCGCGGTCCGAATTTGCACGGGCAGGCCTCGTTTATGCCTGTTTTGCTATCGTTGTAAGTGGCGCTTCCTTTGACACTCTGAGACGCCCTGGTCCCGTACTCGATTCGATAGCCACGCCGAATGGGGGCCACCCAGCCCCTCCCGCCAGCCTGCCTGTCCGTCTGTCCTCCCCGGCAGATCTACTCTCTCAGGCGTCCGCGTTTCGCTTTCCAGGTCACTTATACGAGCACCTCTGACCGGCTTCTCCCCCAGACCCAAGTCCGGTGCCGCGATGAGGTTAGGTTTCAGTGCCTCTGTTGGTGGTTGAGAGCCTGCCGCCTTCCCTGCTCGCTTCCAGGAAGCTCGGAAGGAAGGTCGGTGCCCAGACGTGGAGCTTTGGTTGGCCGAGCTGTTCCGAGCCTTCGCCTTTTCATTAAAGGGTTGGTTATGTGTCATTCCTTGGACGGCTCTTGGCCTCCGGTGGCTGTTTTGGGGGCTCTAACCACTTAGCCATCAAAGCTGCTCTTTCTTGAGAAGCCGATTCCAGGCCTCCCTGCGTGTGATGCATCAAGGATGCACAGTGAATGTAGTTTTGGGATGGGGGTGTGGGGGGTGGGGACCGGGTCTCCCCCTCCGCCTGGAGCACACACGCCTGCGAGCAGCAGTTGGGAGCGGGCTCTGGGACAAGCAGCCCCAAAGGGCGAGCGTGTGGTCCCCGAACCCCTGTGCCAAAGCGTCCTGCACCTCCTTCGCCCCAAACCCCACATGATGGGCGCTTTACTGTCCCCGTTTTATGGAGGAGAAAGTGAAGACATGGTTGGAGAGGAAGGCCGGCCATGCTTCCCACGCAGCGAGCCGGAGGAAGACCCAGGCTTTGCCCCTGAGACCGCTGGTGTCAAAGGTCACGTTCCTAGTGTGGCGACGCTCACGGCCACTGGGAGTTGTGACACCTGTCACGGTCCCCACTGTGCGGGTGCAGACTATGGACTTGGAGAGACGCACCTGTCCAAGGTCCCAGGGGCAGGCCCGGGACTGGACTTGGAGAGGCCACATGACGTGCTCACATGACGGGCAAGCTCTCTGGGGGACGTTGCGGGCACGTTCTTGACCTTTTGGAACCGATGTCACGGGACGAAAACACCATCCGGGCTGTCGCTGTGAGATCCTGCTAACCTCCCCCCCCCCTCCCCGGCATCAAAGTGTGGTCTGGCAGGTGCTTTCCTGTGCTTCTCCGTATGTGCGAGTCACCGAAGCGTTCCTGGGCGTTCCTCCCAGAGATGCCATGCTCTGTGGACCCTGACGGGAGAGGGAACAGACCCGGCCAGGTGTGTGTGTGTGTGTGTGTGTGTGTGGACAGCAGGACCACGTGTGGTCAAACACGTCACGTGCTGGCCGCAAGGAGGGGTCCTGCTTCTCACCTGTGGCCAGATCTGCCCTGTGGCCTCACACACCTTCCCAGGGTTGGGCGCTGGACTTCTCGGGGCCCCAGAGCACGGCGATCCCCTGTCCCCTGGGCCTCCCCTGGACTGCGCCCGAAAGTTGTTCGACACGAAGCAGAAAGTACGTTTGTTCTTTGTTGGAAACGGCACCCGCTGTCATGGAGCAGAGTCAAAGCGAAATATCGAGCCCGGCCAGAGAGCCCTCGGATGTTCCTGTTTTGTTCTGGGTCATTCGTTGGGAAACGCTGGAGGGTTGGTTCCAGTTTGCGTTGGGGGACTTGATGTTTACTCCTGTTTTCTCCTTTGTGGCTTTATTGAAACACACACACCTACACACGCAGATTTGGGTGTTATTCCTTCCGGGATTTCGTAAGTGGAGGCTGTGGCTCTCCGGTCTGTTTATTCGCTCAACAAACACTTACGGGGACTGAGTGCCGGATAAGTATCTGGGTGGTGGGCGTGTTTCCACCAAGGGGGCTCGGCAGACGCCGAAGCCGGGACTCTCAGGAGGCTGCTTGTTGGACGGTGTCAGGGTTATAACCTCTTGGCCGCCCCGCCCCCAGCGCCAGCTTTCCTCTGGCTGCCTTACTTCTACGACTGCCTTCCAGAAATTTCTACCAGCCTGCATGATCTGCTGGCCGCATGACCGTGCACATCCCCAAACTAAGGTCGGCGTCCCCCGCCCGCCGCCCCCACCACCTTGTTGTTCCTTTGCTTTTTCTATTAGTGGTGCCAGCGGGTGCCCCCCGCCCCCGCCAGCCTGACGGAATGTGAGAAATGCCCGTCTTCGGCCTCGCTGCCAGCTCTTCCGTCCCAGCCTTTCCCTCCCTCAGCCCGAGTCTCGGTTCAGACCCTGTCACGGCCCTGGCTCTGTCTTCTATCCGCTTTGGGCACATCAGAGGACGTGTTGCTTTCTCTTCCAGTTTCATGGGCTTTCTTTTGAAGCTCTGGTAGCAGGTGTTCATAGAGGCTGGTCATGTTTTCCCAACGAATCGACCCCGTTAGTTAGGAGATGTCCGTCTATCACCGGCCGTGTTGTTCCCATAAAATCTCCTCTGTCTGACGTTTACAAAGCCGCCCCTGCTTTCTCTGACTGGGGTTGGCACGGTGTCTCTCCCGGAGTCGCCCTTCCCCTGCCTTTACGCTTAGCCCATTTACAGCGGGTTTCTCGCAGGCAGGACCTCGCATCGGACGCGGCTGCTTCTAAACATTCTTGAGTTTTGTTCTGAGGACCGGGGAAGCTTCCCGGAAACCCCAGGGTCGTCGCTGTCCCAAAGCACAGACACCGAACCCTTACTCGGTTCTCCCAGGGGCCATCACGTCCTCCTGACAGTCCTGAAAAGTTGAGGCCGAGCGCCACAATTAAGACCCGGGAAAGAGGAGTCTTGACCCCTGTTGCTTCACGGCCGGTGTGGAGAGGAGACACCTGTGCGGGTAACCTTCCCACCCCGTCACCCCGGTTCATATCCACGTGCCTTGGTTTCTCTCTTTGCAAAACGGGGAAGCGAATAGTGTCTACCTTACAGGATCGTGGCAGGGATGGAACGAGCTCTCGTATGTAAACCTTTCACACCGCACCCAGCACACAGCGAGGGCTCCATAAAGTGGGCGTTGTTAACATAATTATAACGATTACAGTTTGTTCAGCTTCCCGCAGCAGCTCTGGAGGCGGGAGGGACGACACGGTGTCCCCCGATGACAGCCAAGGAGAGGGGCTCTGGCGAAGGGCTGGCCTCTCTCCTGCACACCTCGCTCACGGTCACGCTGCGGGGCGCCCCACGTGAGCTGGGCCCGGAGACCCGCTGCAGGCTGGCCGACGGGACCTGACTGCAGGGAGACCTTCCGGGAAGCCGGGTTCTGGCTCTCAAACCACAGGCGCAGCAGGAATCCGGGTCCGCGGCCTCCCACACCTGCAGGGGAGCTCCGGCCCTCAGCTACCTCCGGAGCTCACCCCCATCCTTGGAGTTATGTACAGTTAACCAGGGCCGGGGCTTATTAGGTGCTGACGCTTCTCATGACAAGTCCCTGCAGGAGGCTGATTCCACAGACGGGGCAGCTGGGGCAGAGGGGTTCGGTAGCCTGGGCAAGCTCACTTGAGGAGACGCAGTACCGCCCAGATCTGAGCGCTGGGGGTCTGGCGCTGGAGCCCCGCTTCACGTGTGAGGACGCTGACGCCCAGGCGAGGGAAGTCCCTGTCCCAGACCACGGAGCGGGCTCACGTCGGAGCCGATGCTGTGGCCGTGAGAGCGCCTGGCCCTGCCGTGGGGTGGGGGGATCTGTCTGAAACGACCCAAGTCTGGGGGCTCGCTTACGGGTCAGTGACTCTTGGAGGACAGAGGTCAGGGGTTCTCATCTTTAAAGCTGAGCATCTGGTAAGTGTCGAGCACACGGGGGGCCTCCCTGGGGCAGCGGTTAGGGCCCTGGGCTGGGACCTGACCTCTCCGTTCCCGGGGGACAGCGTCAGCTCCCTGAGTGTCAGATGGCCCATCTGTAAAATGGGGACGTCGCACCATGTCCTTTAGGATGGAACGTGGTCACGGGGAGAAGAACACGGCTCAGAGTTTAGGGCCACCAAGATCAGAGTCAACAACGCGGGGCACCTTCCGGCTTCCCCGAACCTCACGGGAGTCTGTGTTCGCGTCCCTGAGTTGAGGCTCCTGCCCCCCTTTCCTCACGGTCCGTGTCCCCTCCCTGGGGCAGGTGGGCTCAGCGCTGCCCCGGCCAGGTGCGCCGTGATGGAGAGCTGCCTCCATTTCATTAGTAAAGATGAAGCAAAACAAAACAAATACTGAGGTCTCCTGACCATTTCCCCTTTCAAAGGTGGAGAACAGCACATCAAAACCAGAAGGTGAACCAAAAAGTTGCTGGTGGGTTCTAGAAAACTGACCACAAAGATGAGGAAGAATGGGCTGAGTTATATAAGAAGTTGGTTTCAATGTGCTTCTGGTCTGGGGTGCGTGCTCCCCGACGAGAGTCACGGCCATCGTCCTTCTCCCCACAGCACCTGGGCCTGCTCCCGTCATGCCCCGGGGCCACGGTTTGGCTAAGGGCTCTCCCAGCGCCAACGCCACCGAGCGTGTGTTTTCTGAACACGCTTCTGAAGTTTCCGACAGGATGACAAGGCTTCAGAGTGTTTCCTTGAGAAAGTGCTGGAGCCTCGGCTCCTGCCCACGCGGGGAAAAGGGGCCCGTCCCCCGCCTTGAGCACCCCCCGGGCTGTTCCGGCTCTACTATGTGCATCGGGCCCCTCCAGGAGGCAGACCCCAGGCAGGACGAGCCGAGAAGGAGATCTGTGGGGGGGCAGGCGCCCATAATACGCCCAAGCGCTAGCTGCTCCATGAAGAAAGAAATCACAGGGGCGCCTGGGGGGCTCCGTCGGCTGAGCGTCCGACTTCGGCTCAGGTCATGATCTCACGGT
>NW_024412421.1:35109666-35112849 GCF_014898765.1 Herpailurus yagouaroundi
GGGGGGTGGGCAGAGGCCTCGGGAGGCTGAGAAAAGTGACGAGATGGCTGAGGCACGTGGGGCGGGGCTGGCGTGAGTGCCGGTAAGGGCAACGATCACGGCTTATGTCATTAGCCCGACTTTGCTCTGTGCCTTTCTAAATCGGCTGTGTGTCGCTCCTAAGCGAAGGGTTTAGGGGGCCCCGTGGGGCGGGGGTGGGACAGCGGGAGAAGCAATCAGGTTCTTGGGAGCTGTGATGTTGGAGGGTGGACTGAGGTAATCCTGGGGATTCTGACCCCTGCCCTGATCACAAGCGGGTCAGCGGGGAGCAGTACAGGGCCTCTGACCGTAGTCGGGATTGCCCCTCAGTTCCGCTCAAGGAGACCAAGGCTGTTATTTCAGGGGAGAGCTGATCCCAGTTTTGCAACCAGATAATCGCCCTTCAGAGGGAGCCTCGGTCCGGCGTCTTCGGAAACAGCTCCAGAGGCATGGAGGGACTGGGCTCCGTCTTCACACACCGGGACAGTTATTCCCCGGATTCTCACGCTCTCTCTCCTTCCTATCTGGGAAGCACGTGAATGCAGGGCCCTGAGCCCGCCTTCTCAGCACGTGGCTCGCCGACCTGACGTGACATAACTCGGAGGAGAGGCGACCTCAGCCGGGCCGCTCTCACCGCACGTCCTCGGGCAGGGGAGCCCTTTGAGCCTCAGTCTCCTCGTTACAGATGAGGTTTATGCTATGCGGATCCAGATTTGAGAGGGGCTCTTGGGAGACCCGCCAGGGATGGATGAGGGCTTCTGAGCTTGTATCCCCCGCGTTAGTTGTCCCCGTGAAAAGACAGTGTGTGTATCCATACGTGCTCAATTGATAGGAAAGAGTGGAAAACAAAAATAGATGACAACTACGCGTAATCAGAGGAGCTTTAGGCGGCCGGCGGTGAGGACGAGGTGCCTGTACCCGTGCCTGGGTTCCCTCACTGCACCGTGGGCCGGGGCGGGCAGCCCTCCGCGTAGGACGCCGGCGGCTCTAGGTGGGAGCTTCCTGGCTGCACGCAGGGGGTGGCGGAACCCGCGGAAGGAGACGGTGTCCGTTACAGACAGGCCAGCCGCGGGCTGCGCGGCGCTAGGAACCTTCTTTGATTTACCGAAGCAGCGGGTAGCATGCTGGTGTGACGCAGAAGGGGCCCCTGCGTGACTACGTAGAAACCCACCTCCCGGGCAGCTCCCTCGCGCCCCACACCTTGACCCGCTGTGGACTCGGGGGAGTCCCGGTTGGAGTGAGCCGTCAGGAGATTTCTTAACTTGCCTCGCTAGAGGGTCCGAGGGAGGGAAGCTCCAGGCTCGGCTCCGTTTTTAGCATTACCGTCCTCATCATGTTTGCCTTGGGGATCTCACGGGCCCAAGGTGGCTGCCACAGTTCCGGACCTCACACGTAGGCACAGAACCCTCCAGTCACACAGTGTGACAACACTGCCTCGCGTTTCCTAATGTCTTAAGGACGTCAGTGGACGTCTTGTGAACTATCCAGGCCGGGGGTGGGGACTCAGAGGCCACGAGGGTGCGACAGACAGCCCTGCCTTGCGGACGGGGGGGTAGGGCGGAATCTGGAGCTCACAGAAGCGAAGGGCACTGCCGAGGCCACGGCCACTTGGGGCCACAGGTGGGATGCTTGGGGCCCAGGAGGGACCCGTGGTACGGGGACCGAGGTCTCCTGCCTCCCGTGTTAACAAAAGTACTTTTCCCTGAACACTGCCGACTGGTGTCACGTCCCGTGAGGCTCTCCCCGGAGCCGCCAGGTAAAACTCGCCGTTTGGGGCTCGCTTGAGGGCGCGAGGCTGTGTCTCTGGGGCGCTGGCTCCCCCTAGTGGCCAAAATGAAGAATCGCACGGTGCTCCTTCGGGGTTCGCAGGGATTCCCTGAGCCCAGGAAACCCCCGACCCGCTCGCCAAAAGGCAGAGCCCCAGCGCCTCTTCCTCCGGGATTCGGATTCCGCAGGTGCGAGGCAGCACCTGGAGATGCGCATTTTAACAAGCGTCCGGGGTGACGTCGATGCCACCGGTCCCCTGGCCACGCTTCGAGATCCACGGCCCCCCAGCAGTTCGGGGTCAGGGAAAGCCCACTGAACGCACGTGGAGTCTGAAGACCGGGCTGCTAGCCTTGCTGTGTGACCTCGGGCAAGGCACATTCCCGCTCTGGGCCTCTGTGCTCTCATCTGTACAGACCAGAGGGTCGGACTAGCCAGCGGGCCACGCGATTCGGAGCGTGAGCACGTGTGTGGCTTCACCCACTTGATGGCGGCCGGTGCAGGCCCCCCGGCGGCACACGCTGTGCCACTCGGTCTGTATCAAGTTCAGCAACAGGCAGAAGAAAGCTGTGCTGGTTGGAAGTCAGGAGAACGGCTGCCCTTTTGGACGTGGGGGGACGGGGTGCCCACGAGGGGAGGCGCCCACGAGGGGAGGCGGAGGGCGTTCCGGCGGGGGACGCTCTGCTTCTCTCTGGGTGCTGTTCGCGTGGGCCGCTCCGCACCACGGACCTGGGCACTTTGTGTGTGTTTGTTAGGAAGGGTTGGGAGGGCGTGAGGTCTCGGGGCCGCTCTGGCTCGGGGTCCCAGCCCAGCGCCCGGGAAGGGTCCCCGCAGGGAAGGGGAGCTCTTTGCCTGGGGTTTGGCGCGCGGGTTCTGAGGTCACGCCAAGAGGCGGCTGGTGGAGGATGCAGAGATGGGTTAAGGGCTCAACTTCCCCGCAGGGAAGACGTGGTCTGACTCGGGCTCCCCAGGGGGTTGCCTGGGCAACCGGCTGTTGTCAGAAAAACAGAACAATGTGAGAAGGCGGCAGGGTCACAGAAGAAAAGACCCTCGGGGGAACTCACGCACCCAGAAGAATTAAGAGGAAGCGGTCGGGGCCGCTGGACGAGCTTCCCCAAAGTGCGGCCCGCCTCCCAGCCACCCCGGGACGTGTCGCATGAATCGGAGGTTTGCAGATCAAATATCCCTTCTCGTTGACAGATCCCATGATCCCAGAGCCGGAGTTCCAAAGACGAATCGTGGGGGCTGTGGTCTGCCCAGCTTCCCCGGGTTTTGAGGTCAGATGTGGCCAAGTTACATTCTATAATCACCTGCATTCAACTGGTCGTTATCTGCCCCAAGCCCAGTACTGCCTCTTAAAGATGGGGGGGGGGGGGGGGGGGGGGGGGGGGGGGGGGGGGG
>NW_024412421.1:35112949-35168854 GCF_014898765.1 Herpailurus yagouaroundi
GGACACACGCACGCTGCCCACCATGGCGATCTGAATTGTGAAGCAGACGTGTGCCCCCTCGGGGCGTGGCTCCAGCTGATGACTCCCGCAAAAGCCCGAGTACAGGGTCGGTCCCGGATGGCAGAAGAACCAGGCCTCCGCGCCAGGCGGGTGCGTGCTCGGACCCTGCTTCTGCCCAAGGGTCCGTGCAGACCCCGGGCGAGTGGACCCCCTCCCCCTGCCCCAGCCTCCCGAGGTGGACCCCGGACAGGGACCCACGCGGCGTGCGAGGGCGTGGCGCACACAGGGCGCCCGGAGAACCCTCCTCCGCGGCCTTCCCCTACAGAGGAGTTCTGGGCCCGCCTCTGCCTTCCCTGCCCAGCCCGCCGTCAGCCGGTTCCCACTGCGCATCCTGGAGCTGGTACGTTGAAGATGTCCCCGGGGGGGGGGGGGGGGGGAGGGGGCGGCACCGTGAAGGCCGCCTGCCGGATGGGCTCCCTGCGACCGCCCTTCTCGTCGCCACTGCGTCGGGTAGACACGCCCCGGGCTAGGGGAGCTCACGTGGCAGACAGCGCGCGAGGGAGAAACTGCGGACTGTTTTTGCGCACGGAAACCAGGGGCTCCCAGAACGGGGCGTCTTGTGCTGGGGCCACACGGCGAGTCGGGGGCAGAGGACCGTTGGAGCCCGGGCCTCCCGGTGTCCAGAGTCCCTGTTCCATCCCCGGACCGCTGAAGATCGGCGTCCCCGGCCTGCCCGGTCTTGTCCTGCTCGTCCGTCCCCCGCCATGTGTCTCCACAGGGTTGCCTGTTTTCTCTGTTACCCATTTGCTCCCTCCCCGTTAAACAAGGGGAAGCGCAGGCCGCGTGTGGCGCCGGGTGGGGGGTGGGGGTGGCCCGCGACACTGACCGGAGGGGCTCAGTCTTGGAGCACGGGGCTGCGGGGCCCGGGGACCCGACGCACACGCACGGCGTGGGGAAGCTTCTCGCGCACGTGGCGGGGCAGCACCGCGATCCTCTCCACTCTGCGCGGGGCAGCGTCTACACCAGCTGCCAATACTGGGAGGAGCCTGCAGGGGGCGCAGTGTGGCCCTGCAGGGCCCGGGGTCTTTCCAAGCAGCAGAGCTGGGGGGGCGGGGGGGACCGGCCACCTTGCCCCAGGCCTGGCCGCGTGGGGCATCTCTTGCGGCGTTCATGAGCTTCGGACCCGCGTTTAGAGGAGGAAGGCAGGTTTGGAAAACACAAGTCAAACAGCAAAGCCTCGGCTGTGCAGTCTCGCACGATCACCACAGCCCTTCCCCGACGTTATTATTAGGTCCATACCCTGATATTAATAACAATAAAGCGATCTCGGGCACGTGCCAGGCGCAGCAGCGGCTCACGGAGTCCGAAGGGTGACCCTTTGAAGGACGCCCCTTTGCCCGTCCTGTTTGACGGAGGCAGGAGCACCACCGGAGTCAGGATTCGAACCCAGGCGGCCGAACGGCATAGACCACACCAGAATTCTTCTGGTCCCTCCAGCAATGACAGCTGAGTCCCTTTCATCTCCAGGTTCTGACTGAGCTTCCGGGACCCTGACATGGTCGACATCACACGCTGACAGCTCTGTGAACCTTCAGGGGCCCCCCTGAGGCTGGGGCTTTATGTAGCTTCCAGACCGGCCTGGCCCTTCTGGAATCTTCTGACCCTGCGCATGAGGTCAGGGTGCCAACTCCCACCTCTCCCCCCGGAGCCTCCTGGGAGAAGTGCTCTGGGCTGGTACATCTGTTGGCTGTGGACAAAATGTGAGCTCTGGGCCATTTGAAAGCCATGTGGGGCTCCAGCTGTCGGGACTAGCCCGGAGGAGAGGGTGGGGACGGGAGGCCCCGGCCGGCAGCCTGGTCCTTCCCTCCCGGCTCAGCCTCTCCAGGCCTGCTGACACCTCGGTCCCCTCGCTGCCTGCGGAGAGAGATAAGCATCTTTCCCGGGAGGCCATAAGTCACCTTCTGACCCAAATTAAAGTGTGCCGAGCCTTCTGGCAAGGGGGCTGCAGCTCTCGGAGCCCCATAACAGCGAGGGGCTGGCCGCCTGGGCCCCTGGATCCCGGAGTCTCATCCATCAGCTGGGCGGCTTTGATTCTGATAACGGTTTGATCTCCAGTGACATCCTGTCACTGGGCTGGGGGAGGTTTATGGCCCCACTTCCCCCCCCCCCCCAGGCCTCGAATTGAGCTCAGTGGCTCCAGGGGACCCTGTCCAGCCTGGAGGTGGCCTGCATCGGTCCTTAACGCTCCGGAACATTTGCTGATCTCGCTCGGGGTTTTACTGCCATTATTGTGGGTTGCGGGTACAGCTCTATTATGTTTTAACCTGTTCGTATATTTTTTTAAAACGTGACATCATCTCACACCTCCGAAAGAGCCGCCAGCGCGGGGCAAGGGAGCTCTCCGTGTCCCCGCCATCAGCCCTCGGTCCCCGGCCACCAGATGGCCCAGAAGTGCTTGCCTGACAAGGGCTCCCCGTCAGGATCAGGACCCCGCGTGGCACTCGGCGGCTGAGCATGTGGGGCTGGAGGGCTGCGCGTTCTTACCGTGACCGTGGGCTCGTCTTCTGCGCAGGACAGGGGGGTTATGCTGCAGACCGTCCCCCAGTTTGGGTTTGTCCGATTGCTTCTTCACGGCTGATCTGACTGACGGGGGGTGACTGGCAGGAAGGCGCCCTGCTCAGCGCCTCCTGGCAGGTGGTCCAGCAGGGGAGCTCATAGTCGCCTTCCACGTATCGATTCGTGTCGTTCTCCTGACAAACCCATGCTGCGGATTATTAGTCATGGTTTCTGGGTAAGGAAACGATGGCACAGAGAGGTTGAGTCATCTGCCCCAGGTCACACAGCCAGCAGGTAGCAGAGTGGGGACTGGAACCCAGAGTCCAGGCCCGTGTGTCTGAGGCTTGGGCAGGTGTCTCCTCGGCCGCGTTTGCCTCTAGACCCTGTGCTCCTGGGAGGAAGCAGAGGCTCCGTCAATTCTTGTGTAAAGATTCTAGAAGCTACGGTCACACAGCCAGCTGGTAGCAGGCACGTGCTCCCAAGCCCGGGGCTGGCCTCGGTCACCACCGTCTTCCTGTGCCGCGTGGGGCGAGCCCGCCTGCTTCTTGGCTTTCGGGGCCGCCCCGGACCTTCCTCCCGTCCTCCCTCCCACCTCCCACCCCTGTCTGTCTCTGCCCCTGTGCTGCTCCCCGGCTCCACAGCCCCAGGGCTTTCCCTAGCAGCCCCAGAGGCCGGGCTGGGGGCGCTGCTGACCCCACCTCCAGGCAGACCTCAGGAGGTCCGGGATTCCTGAAGTGGACAAAGCATGTTCTGGAAGAAAGGAGAAGCAGGTTAGATGGGTTCAGACCCATCCCGGGCACGTCTGTCTCCAGGAGAACCGAGCCCGTCCCTCCACACGTTCCGGGGGGGCTCAGGAAGCCTGCTCCCGGGAGCCCCCGGGGGCGGGGGAGGCCACTGACGAGATGCAAACCTCTGCAGAGGTCTCCCCCAGCCCACTCGGAGGGTGACAGGGAAGGGGCCGGCTGCTCTCTGCCTCCTGCAGCCCCCACAACGAGGCCCCCACCCACCCTGCCCCAGGCCCACACCCGTCTCCTGGCCGCCTCTGGTCCCAGGCGTGTGGCTCTGAGCGGGGCTCTGAGGCCACGAGAGTGGGTCGCTTGTGGGGTTTGGGAGAGGGTTGTCCCGGAAATGTCCATGGGAGAAGCCCCTGGGGTGGGGAGGGAGAGACAGAGAAGCCACAGAGAGAGAGAGACAGAGCAGAGGTGGGGGGAGAAGGACTGAGAACAGAAGCAGGTGGAGCGAGAGCCGCACCCACAGGGGTGCAGGGGAGCCAACTTGGAGCCCGTGTCTCGGGGACACCCGGAGACGGGACAAGGAGAAGGGCAGACGGGGCGGGCAGAGACGGTGGCAACCAGCCTCCCCCCGGCACCGGGAGGGCACCTGACGCAGCAGGGGCTCCCGGTCTGGGGAGGGGAGCAGCCTGCCTGGCTGTGTGTGCCCACCATCCCCAGACCCTCGTCCTGACCTGCCCGGGGAGCCAGTGGGCGCCTGGGTTGTGGGAGCGCAGAGAACACGGGCGGGTGTGTGTCCGCCCTTCGGGGGCTGTGTGCACTCGAGCGTGCATCCTGGCTGCCTTCCCTGTCCTCTTCCTGAGAGCCAACCTCCCCATCCCAGAGCCTGGCCCGGGGTCTCCCCGGATCCCCACCCAGGAGCCTCCCCCCAGGCCTCCAGACCCCCTCCCCCACCCAGAGCCTCCCTCCCATCTGAGTAGGTTGCTGGGTGGGCAGCAGGGCTTGGGGACAGAGGCTGGTGACTAGGGTGGTCCCGATGGACCTGGCTGACTCCCACCTCCACGTGGGGGTGTCGGGGCTCAGGTCTGTGACAGCCTTTCTGAGCGGGCCTTTGGTGGCAGGTCGGACGGCCAGCTGGTCCCCATGCTCACTCGCGTCCTCCTGACCCCCCACGGCAACCCGCACAACCCCCTCACTGCTTCCCTCGATCCAGCCCAGCCTCGGCCACGAGCACCTCGAAGTTATCTGAGTCTCTGATTCCAGCCCCAGTGGCTCCTGTCCCGTCTGAGAGCGGGTGGAGCCCTTGGGAAAGTCACTCGCGTCCCTGGGCCTCAGTCTCCTCATCTTGTTTTTGCACCACGCTATCTGTGAAAACAAGGCAAACAGAAGCACGCGAGAATCCCAGCGCGGCCCTTGGGGCGCAGCGGACTCGTTGGCACCCGGCCCCGTCGCCCGCCAGGCTCCCAAGCCTTGTTTAGCCCATGTGCGAAAGAGGGACGGCGAGGTCCTTACCCCGGGGCGTCTGAGGGGCTGAGACCAGGCCCGTGAGGGCCCGCACCCCTGGCTGGCGAGCCCCCGCTCAGGACACGGGCGGCCCCTGCCGCCTGCCGGTTGTGATTCCCGCAGCGCGAGGCCCCTGAGCCAACCCGGGGGAGCCGGTCGGCTCAGGGGAGGCCTGGAGAGGTTCCCAGGCCCTGGGGAGGCTCCCCAGTGGCACGCCGTCCTCTCCCCCCTAATCCTCTCGCCTTCCAGACAGAGCCCCGGAGACTTTGTTCTGCATGTGGTTTCTGGGGCGCTTCGGCCGAGCTGACGAAACGAGGAAATGCCGGCACGGTTCCCAGAAGCGCCTGGCTCCGCGCTGCTCTGGTCGCATCCGCCGACAGCCGAGACCAAAGCCGCCTCGCGCTTCTGACGTCTGACAGCGGGGCGCGTCGACAGCGGCGGGGGCCAGGCGGGCGTTCCTGCTGTCCGTGCCCCCTGGGACCTCCACTGGCTCTGGGCTCCCTTTGAAGCTACTGGGAACTCGGTGCCCAGGGCGGCCCTCGGCGATCCCAGACAGGATGAGGCTCTCGGTCCCAAGGGCCTGCTCCAGGGGCGACGGGAACTTCCCGAGCCCAGTCTTGGCCGGGAGCACGGGGATCGAGTCAGGGCCACTCGACGGGTCCGGCCTCCCATCTTCATCCACCCGTCCACGGATGTAGCATTTCCCCTGGTTTTCAGAGACGGCTCTGCCATCCGTCAAGTGGGATGTAATGCTATTTTGTGGGGTTGCTCTGACGTCTGGTGAGATATTCCAGGTAGAATGTCCTGACGTGGCAAATGCACACGATCGTCGTGACACGATAGGCGGTTCAGTGTTCCGACTCTGGGGCCACAGGCCTCCTGAGTTCAAACCCAGGCTCTGCCGCCCATCGGCTCTGTGACGTCAGGCCAGTCCCTTAGCCTCTCTGGGCCTTGGTTTTGTCACCCGTAAAGGGCTATGGCCGTAGTACCCGCTTCACAGAGTTGTTGACATTTACCAAGCCTGGCATCTATTAAGCACTCCGGGCTGCAAAAGTTCCAGGCATCACCTCTGTAACCACTCTGTTCGTAAGGAGATAGAGCTTGTTCCTAAGAATGGACTCTTCTTTGAACCCAGAAGCTTCCAGCAAGTGTCCCATCACATCTTGTAGGCCCCAGATGGATCACGTGTCCATTCGGGGACCAGTCCTTCTGGCCAGAGGAGTAAAATGCTGTGTGTATTTTAGGTCTGACTTACCTGGGCTGATTTCTCTGATAAGGACTCACACCTGAACCTTGGGGAAGGCTCGGCCCCTCCTCCTCACCTGTGTCTATGTCACAATGAGGCAGGATGGAAGGGATCTGGGGACACCTCTGCGATGCTCACCACCCCTAGTTCCACGCCCTGGGGTCGCGGTGAACGGGACATTAACCCGTGCTCTGATGAACCTCACACTTGGCGGGAAGGACAGAAAGCGAGCAGACCCGTGTGGTGCTGTAATCGGGTGGGCACGGGCAGAGACAGCTGGTCCGGAGGGGGTGATGGCCAGGACAGTAGTTTTGGAGGCGAACATGAACTGAGACCTAGCCTCGGGAGGGGAGAGGGAGGGAGCGAGCTTCAGGCACAGAGAGGGTCACGATGGAAGGGCTGTCGTCAGAGGGAGGCTCGTGTGTTCTGTGATTGATGCGCGATGTCTGGCACGGGGCCTCGCGTGTTCTGTGATTGATTCGCGATGTCTGGCATGGGTACAGTTTGAGGCGGAGAAGCTGTGCGCGGAAAAGTGAATCTGCTTCAAGGGGACTGACCCTGCAGAGCAAATTAGGCCTTTATCCTAAAAACAAGAACACCAACACTCCACCAAAATTATGAACGTAAGCTCATTAGAAAAATCCGCTGTTTAAGAAAATCTGACGTATAATTGCATCTCTGAGCTCAGTCTTAGACCAATGTGTGCAGTTGTTTGTGTGATTTTCTACCGTTTTGCCACAGCAGGAGACAGCTCATATCCAGGGTCTGATCAGCCTGGGGGTTTAGAGGCTTGGAATTCTTGCTCCCCCAGGGGACAGCTCTTGGGGGGGGGGTGACCCCATCTGTCCTGCTCTCCATGGAGACAAGTGGGGCCTCTCCTGGATAGGGTCTCCTCACCCAGCTTCTTCCACTCCCTTCCCTTTTCCCTGGACTCCCTAAATCTCCTGCCAACCAGGGGTCGGCCGCCTGCGACACCCGGCTCAACAATTTCTAGAGTCCCTTTCTCCCGAGTTGGAGGTAAGGGCGGGAGGTGAAGGTCTCTGAACAGCAACCTAATCAACCCCACCGTTTTCCAAACCCAGACTGGACAATCTCTGACCGAGTCCTGCAAGGCTGCCTCATTGTAATTCAGAGACCCAGCACCCTGTGAAAGTCTCTCTCTCTGTCTCTTTCTCTCTCTCTCTCTCTCCTCCACCCCCCCACTATATTTTGCCATCTTTCCTACCAAACCCAAATTCTTTCTGCCTCCACCCTGACCTGGCCAGGCTGACTTTTCCTTAATGCTCAATTTCACCTGCCAATTTGCAGACAAGAGCCCCCCTATCCTGCGGGAGGAAAACAGGGCCCCCCGAGGCCCCCACCTTCTCCCAGAGAGCCCGACGCGCCACACAGGTTCCTCTCAGGGGCTGTTTGGAGAAGGCGCCTGGGATTTCCGAGCCCTGCTCCCGGGCAGGCAGGAGGAGCCTTCCTTTGCCCGCACTCCGGCATTTTCTAAGAGGCTTTTCTTACGGCCGTAATTGGAGCAGGCCTCCTCGAGCAATTCAGAAAGGCTTTATTAGGTCAAAGAGAGAATGCCAGGCTTGTCTCATGTGCTGGCAGCCCCGCGCTCCCGTAATGAGATGCAGGAAAATGGTCGGGCTCCAGCCGGCAGACACAGGGCTGTGATCAAAGCCTCATCCTCCCCAGACGAAGGCTGTGGCTGCATCTGGAGAAGCCGTGCCCCCACTGTCACCTGGGGACAGCCTTCAGCTCTGGGCTGCCAGCCTCTCCCAGGAGCTGGCCCTCGCCCCGTCGCCGCCTGGAGGGGCCCCCCCGCTGGCACCCGCGCTCGCCCCAGAGCCCATCTGGCCAGGTTGGAGGACGGATCTTGTGGACATTTCCAGGGCCCTTCTGCTTCTCGGCGCAGGGCCCGTGTGGTCCCCGAGGTGGCTGTCCCGGACGTGCACATCCACTGGGTGCTTGTGTTCAGCCTCTGCCTGGTCTCGTCTGCCTCTCGGCACGGGGCCGAGCAGCGTGGGGGCCAGGTAGGGGCTGGAGGGGCTCCAGAAGGTGGGGGTGTCCCTCTGCGGGAGTAAGACAGGCTGCCCCTGGCCTTCCCCACATTGGCTAATTAGGGCAAAATCCATTTTTACATGCTGTGTCTGGGTTTTCCACTTTGTGCTCCAGGTTCATTGGGGTTGGAAGGAACAGAGAAATATTAAGTTGCCTTTTCCAGAATCCTGGTCGAGTCCCCAGGAAAGCGGTCGTAATCAATCAGAATTGTCACCCTGGGTCACTTAAGTGGGGAGGCTCCAACCTGAACGGGTCGGCTGGGGTTTTACAGAGCATTGTCCCAGTTTCTGAGCTGGAAGAGCCCGAGAGATTCCAGAAGGGCCTGGTGGAGGGAGCGGATTGGGAGCCCCGGCTTGGGGAGGACCAGCTGAGAGTGCTAGGTTCCCACCACTCCCGGTATGTTTTCTGTCTGCACCGCAGAGACACAAGCCTCCGAGGTGGACTGAAATTCGGTGGTTATAAAGCACCATAGTTGGGTCCCCCCAAAGATGTGAGCAAGTCCTCACCGCCCCCCATGCCCTGTGCCTGTGAACGTGCCCTTTGGGCACATTGGGTCTTTGTAGATGTAACAAAGCTGAGATGAGCTCAGCCTGGACTAGAGTGGATCCTAAGTCCCCTACAGGGAGAGGGACACTGGGTACAGACACACACAGAGGGACAGTGGCCGTGTAGAGACAGGCGCGGGCATCCGGGCGGTGCACCTACAAGCCCGGGAACGCTGAGGATGGCCGGCAGCACCTGGGGCTGGAAGAGGCAGGAAGGATCCTCCCTGAGAGCCTTTGAGAAGGAACCGGGCCCGGCAATACCCGGATCGCAGACTCCTGCTCCCAGAGCTGGGAGAGGACGTGTTTCCGTTGTTTTAAGCTCCCAGCTGGTGGCCCTGGGGCAGGACCCCTAGGAAAGGAGTAGTAGGTGACGTGGGAACCACCCCCCGAGGCCCCATAACCGCAACCAGACCGTCCGCAGCCACGGGGCCCGTGCATCTGTGGGGCGTCGGGGCACTGGCTCTGCCTCCGGTCCTCGCCATCAACCGGGTTCCGCGTCCAGGCCTCATCTAGGGTGTCCCCAGGCACACTGGTGGCCCCACGGCGTGTTCTTGCTGAAGACTCGGCTGTGGGAGCCCGAGGGGCCGCACGATGCCGGCATGTGTCAGACGGGAGCCCTGGGAAACCAGGGGCAGGACCGCAGGAGAGGCAGAATGATGAGTGCTCTCCGAGCCCCTGTTATGTTCCCAGCGTGATCGCTTCTTTCTCCGATGCGCCTGGGGAAGAGGTCATCCTCACAGTTTTTTCTTTCTTTTTTTTTTAATTAAAATTTTTTTAAACGTTTATTTATTGTATTATTGAGAGAGAGAGAGCGAGAGAGAGAGAGAGAGCGTGAGTTGGGGAGGGGCAGAGAGAGAAGGAGACACAGAATCTGAAGCGGGCTCCAGGCTCCGAGCTGTCAGCACAGAGCCCGACGCGGGGCTCGAACTCAGGAACTGCGAGATCATGACCTGAGCCGAAGGCGGACGCTCAACCGACTGAGCCACTCAGGCGCCCCGAACGTATTTTTCTTGTAACGAAGGCTCCCAGGGCTCAGGGTAGATTTGGTCCTAGTTCCGGAGCTGAACCCCTCTTCACGGTCTCCACGAGCCCCAAGCACTTGTCATGTGGCCTGTGTGAGCCAGGGGCTGAGACGTCCATTTTATTTCATTTTAATTAATTTTAACGTGAACATAGGTCTCCGATTCAGTTGTTAAGGAAACGCCAAAGCATGTTTGTGTCAACTTGGGATATGAACCTACCTTTCCAAGTATAAGTTTTATAGCTCTAAATACAGATCAAGTATTTTAGGTGAAGATTTAGCATCCAAATTAGGACGTGTTACGTGTAAAATGACGCCAGGTTTTGTAGACTTAGTATGAAATACGGAACGTGAAGTACGTTATTATATTTTTAACTTATGTGACATGTTGATGTTTTGGGTTAAAGAACATATAGTATTAAAATTAATGTTCGCCCCTCCTTTTTAGTTGCATTGTTTTCCTTTTTAAAATATGGCAGCTAGAGAGCTTAGAAGTACCCTTGTACCTAGAAGTACCCTTATTTTGGGTGGGGGAGCAGTGCTGGTCCAGATGGCCAAACTGGGAGTTTGAAACCGATGTGCTGTCTGATTTTAACCCATCACAGGGCTCTGTGACCTTGGGAAAGTCCCAGGTCCATCTGAACTTCAGAGCCTCTGTAGGAAATTGAGGAGGTTGGACTGGACCAGTGGTTCTAGAGAATTAGAGGGAGACGGAGTGGAGCTTTCAAAACCGCCAGATTAGATGACCTCATTTCCTTCCCACTGTGATTCAATGGTTGGGCTGAGGACTGGCTCACACCATTCCCACTCCAAGGCTGAGCAGATGACAGAACTTATGACAGGATTGCTGGGCACGGTTGTGCAGGTTGTTGACCGCACAAGAGAGCCTTTCTTGATTTGCATGGAGTTACTGTCAAGATTTCTCCACACAAATAGAATGCTATGTGCATAGCATTCATGCAATTTGAAAGCACTTGCCTATAATGTAGATGTTATAGAGTAAGAGCCTGCTGTTTCCTGGGGCCACCCAAGAATCTAGGGGGAAGGTCTGTAGGGTGAGGAATAAATTCACAGATGAGGAGGGAGTGTTGTTGCTGGATGGGGTGGGCCAAAGAGTGTATTCTTCATTCTATACTTATAGAGATATTTGAGCCTTTGCAATAGCAGCCTAAGTCTCTTCCAGAGTCCCCAGAACTGTCATCCCGGGGTGCTCAAAGCAAGTCCTACTGCTGCTGGCTGGGGGTTGCATGCAGTCGACCTCAGCCAGTATTTCATGAGTCTTCTAGCAGCCATAGGCCAGCCTCAAGAGGTGTGGTCTCCCCTCCCTGGGTGTGGGAGGACGGCTCACCCCAGCCCCTACATCTAGGTGGGACCGGGTGCCCTGTTCCTGCCCCAGTAACGAGGCAGAAATGATGTGGGCCATTCCGGGCCCCATGGTTAAGAACAATGTGCCTTCTCTACCTTCTCCTTTATTTGCTGGCGGGACAGGGAGCATCCCAGAGAGGAAATTGGATGCCCCCAGGGACATGGAGCCACGGGTAGAAGGAGCCTGGGTCCCCGAATGAGTGTGTGATGCCATGCCGATCCACCCTGGGTTACGTCCAGAGTGAAAAATGGACTTTGGTTGTGTGATGCCGTGGAAATTTCAGAGCCTATTTGTTACGGCAGCTGGTGCGCTAACATGGTCCCAGGGGAGGGACGGGTCCTGTTTGTTACAGCAGCTGGTGCGCTGGTTAATACGGTCCTGGGGGAGGGACAGGTCCTGTTTGTTACAGCAGCTGGTCCGCTGGTTAATACGGTCCCGGGGGAGGGACGGGTCCTGTTTGTTACAGTAGTTGGTGTGCTGACTGATACGGTCCCGGGGGAGGGACGGGTCCTGTTTGTTACGGCAGCTGGTGCACTGACTGATCTGGTCCCGGGGGCGGGACGGGTCCTGTTTGTTACAGTAGCTGGTGCACTGACTGATCCGGTCCCAGGGGAGGGACGGGTCCTGTTTGTTACAGTAGCTGGTGCACTGGTTAATACGGTCCCGGGGGAGGGACGGGTCCTATTTGTTACGGCAGCTGGTGCGCTGGTTAATATGGTCCCGGGGGAGGGACGGGTCCTGTTTGTTACGGCAGCTGGTGCGCTGACTGATACGGTCCCGGGGGAGGGACGGGTCCTCCCTTGCCCTCATGGACTGCACTTCCAGGCCCAAGGGAATCGAGTGGGTGTGGCTCTGAGAACACATCCAGGTCCCCCCAGACTGGCCTGCCCTCCCCTGCAGAGCTTCCTTGTGGCCCGGGGAGCAGGAAAGCTCCTGGGCTTCCGGCCCCTGCTCCCCATGACACTGCAAGCCCTTCTCCACACGCGGATAATTACAAGCTGCTGGTCAGAGGCTGGCTGGGGGCCAAGGCATTTACATGGGAAAAAAGAAAATAAGGTTATAAGTCCCGAGCCATGGAAACCACCTAGAACTCCAGAGCTGTGTTGCCGAGCACTGTCCTTACGGAGTCTCGGAGGGACTGCTGGCCTCCAAAGTCCAGGATGACCACCCTCCCTCGGCCTTGAGGCTCCTCTCTCCCCGCGGGCCCTCGTTTGGCACAAGAAGGGAGCACGGAAGATGCTGGGGGTTTCTGGACTCTTCCCAGCACGCGCGTGGGAGTCTGGAGGGGGGCGGGGAAGGAACGGGACTGGGCAGGGCCAGAGGGAGGGTCCCCAAGGGCCACCGTGGCAGCCAGCCTGGTAGGGGGCTCCCGGGGGCCTCTCTCCTCCCCGCCAGCACTGCCGTCCCCATGGGGGTGTAGCTGTGGCTGACGGCGACACGAAGAGAGCTGTCACATATCACAACAGCGGGCATATCGGTTGTGGAGCGCGAGTCCAGGGTGGGAGGGTCGCTCTGCGGGGCCCAATGACTTGCCCGGGTACGTGCTTAGCAGGTGACAGAGTTGGGGGGTCTTTGGACTCGGCGGCGCGTGCTGCACGGAAAGGAGACACAAACGTCTTCTTGTTGAATTGGAGAAGTGTATTCTGGCACCGAGGAACCCTGATGCCTACGACACGCAGTGCGTGGAGAACACGGCCGCCGCCTGTGAGCCTCCACCCTGTCACATGCTGGCGGCTCCCGGCCGAGCCCCAGCGCCCGTCGCAGGAGAGGTGGCTGGCACGCCCAGGCCAGGGACGCCCGAACCCCCGTAAGGCTTCCCCAGCCCTCAGCCTGTGCCAGGTGCACGGGCTCCCATCCATTCGCTCACGGCTCTCTTTCTGTTTCTGTCTCTTCAGCGAGACGCGATTTTCATGGGATTGGAATAAATACACCGAACGACCCCGAGGTTTTACCATCCGGTGAGCACGCGCTGAATGTACAAAGCAAGAGAAAACCAAAACCAGACCCAAATCGTGTGTCTTTCAGAGCCCCCGGGTTTGGGGGTTGTTGCCCGGTGGGGAGTTTCGTGCCGCCTTCCATGCTGGCCTTCCCCGCGTCCAAGGTGAGACCGGATCCCCTTTGCTCCCGCAGATGGGCAGTTTCCCTTCTAAAGGAGGTTTTGAGTTACAAGAAGTTGAGCAAAAGAAACATAGGGAAGCCAACAAGTGTGCGTGGCACGCAGAAACCGTGGCAGGGAGGGTTCCCCTCGAGGGACCTAGATTTAGGGAGCACAGGTAGAGCCCAGCCCCCACTCTGGCACGGAGGGAGACACGGACGCGCCCCGCGCGGGAAATCAGAGCTGACCCGCGCACGGTCCTTACCGCGTGCAGGCGTTCCCCAGGTGCCCTACCTGCGCTGACGTGTCTCATCCTCACGGTGACGGTGAGGAAGGTGCTTTACGATTGTCCCATTTTGCAGGGGAGGAGCCTGGGAGGTCACAAGTGACACAACCGGCCAGGGCTGCCTGCCTAACAGGTGGGCGCTTAGCCATCACCCTGGGGCTGGCACCTGTCGGTGGGGGGACACACAGGCGTCGGTGTCCGGGCTCGGGCGGGGAAGCCGAAGAGGGTATAGACGCGCGGGTGGACAGACACGTGTAGTGGCGATGTGCCCAGAAATCTAGATCCCGCTGTGGGATATACAGATGGGCGGAGGGATGCATGGATGGAAAGAGGGACAGGTTTATCACCAGGTGTTGGCTGTGGGGGCCGAGCACGGCCACTGACGGCAGGCCAGGCGGCCGGGGAGGACGGCGATGAGCAGGCCGGGGTCCCGTGGGCTTGGGCGTAGCTGTGGTCCTCAGGCGGCAGACGGGAAGGAGGATCCGGAGGGAAGGCAGACCCCGCGCCTGTCTGGAGTCTCCTTCGGGGAAGACCTACATCCTTTTATGAAGACCTTGCTACTGATTAAGCCAGGCCCACCCACGGTAATCGCCCTTAGAGTGACTGAAAACAAACGGGTGAGGGACTTCACTCACATCTGCAAAACCCCTTGCAGCTGCAACCCCACCAGCGTTTGGTGAATCATCAGGAGAAGGTGTGGACGTCCAGGTCCGTCCGGGACTCTGCAGAGACCATCTGGGACGGTTGCTTCTGGCCTCAGACCCGTGGGCCTCTGCGGCTGGCGGCAAAGCCTGTCCCTTGTCTCGGGGTCACAGGGCGGCTTCCACACAGAGTTTTGCTCAGAAGCATTCCTTCTTTGTGGCGCCCTCACTGACCACCTCTGGGCGCGGGGCCCTGGGCTGGCGAGAAGGAGGAGACACGGTGGCCTCGTGCCCGAGCACTGTCCGCTCCGCGCCTGGGCTCGTCAGCCCCCGCCTTCCCAGGGGTCCTTCGGGAAGGTCCTTCCTCCTGGGGTGATTTTCCAGCTCTTCGGTCAAGAGCTAGGCCACGTTTAGAAACCGTGCTTTAAACGTGCACTAAGTTTTTACCGGAGTAGGATGTACACACGGAAAAGCGCGACACCCAGGGATGGGTACCAGGTGGGCACCCCCGTGATACCAGCTCCCAGGAAAAGGCACGGAACGTGGCCCTGCCCCCACAGTCCCCCAGAGTCCCTGCTCCGTCCCGTTCCCACAACGACCCCTCCCAGGACCGCCGTGCTGACCCCGTCACCGCAGTGGTTTTCTCTGATTCGGGCTTTATGGCCACAGAGTCCTATTGCGTGTGTGCCTCTGTGCCCGGCTTCTCTTGATCGTTATCACGTTTGTGGGTCTGCGGCTGTCGGATTTCGAGTTCGTTGCTGTGGAATATTCCATGGTGAGAATACGTCCTGAGTCGCCTCTCCGTCTTCCCGTCGGTGGGCACTGGGTAGGGCAGCCGCGAACATTCTGGTGTGCGTCTTCTGGTCGGGGCGGCCCAGAAGTGGCCCCGCTGGGCCGCGGGGCGGGGTGTGCGTTCATCTGCAGTGGCCTCTGGGGACCGTCACGGCTCCCACAGCTTCACCACCTCGTTGCTCTGAGGACCGGCCTGCCCGTCGCTACGAACAGGCAGTTCTAAGAGGATTTTTCCTTTGCAGCTTTTAATAGCCATGAAATTCCTGGCGACATGACATGTGCTCCAGAGGGGATGAAAAGAGAGCCGTGTGGGTTCTTGTGCAAATAAATAGCCCGTCCTCGGAGCGGGAGGCGGGCTGTTCCTCACACGGCCAGGCTCTGTTCCGTGCTTCCATCCCTGTTTCTGTCTTCGGAGGAAACGCAGGACCCTGTCGATCCCGCCACATTTATATCACTGTTATCCATTTCTGCGATCCCCGGGCTTCCTGGGCTCCAGCCAAGTGTCCACGGGTCAGCCTGGCGCACGCGGGGTGGCCTCTGTCCGGTGTCCCGCTCGCAAGCCGAGGGCGGTGCGGGGCCGCCGGGCCACCCGCCAGGGGCGAGCCCAGCTTTCTCCACCCTCCCTTTCTATTTGTTTAAAATTGTATTTATTTTAAAAATTGGTTTATTTTTTAAAGTTTATTTATTTTGAGAGAGAGAGAGAGAGAGAGAGAGAGAGCGCGCGCGCATGCGCACAAGAGGGGGAGGGGCAGAGAAAGAGGGCGACAGAGGATCTGAAGCCGGCTCACTGCTGATAGCAGAGACCCTGACGCGGGGCTCGAACCCACGAACTGTGAGCTCATGCCCTGAGCCGAAGTTGCTCAACTGACTGAGCCACCCAGGCGCCCCGATGCTCCCCCCTTTATTTATTTATTTTTTTTTAACATTTATTTATTTTTGAGACAGAGAGAGACAGAGCACGAACGGGGGAGGGTCAGAGAGAGAGGGAGACACAGAATCCGAAACAGGCTCCAGGCTCCAAGCTGTCAGCACAGAGCCTGATACGGGGCTCGAACCCATGGACTGTGAGATCATGACCTGAGCCGAAGTCGGACGCTTAACCGACCGAGCCGCCCAGGCGCCCCATCGATGCCCCCCCTTTTGAGGAGAAGCCCTGGACTGTGGTACACAGCACACGTGGGCGAGGGGGCGGGGGCGGGGGACGCGCAGATGACAGTCCGTGAGCCGAGCCAGCAGACCTGCTCAGGACGGCCCCCAGGCCCCTGTGCCCCCCTGCCCGGGGCACTCACTCTCCTCGCTCCCAGCAGCACCGTGAGGTCATCCGGGTTTGAAACGCGCACAACAGAGTCGTGGAGTATTTACTCTTCTCCGTCTGGCTCCTTTGTCAGGGTCCCGTCGGGAGACACAGTCGCGTAGGTGTGGCTTGTGACCATACACGCTCACGTTCATCCATCATCCGGACACGCCCCGATTTACCTCCCGGTCCCGCCGTGGCTTCCGGTTGGGGGCTGTTAGCATCAGCACCAAAGTGAGCATTCTAGAACATGCCTTTCGGTGAACACGCGGGCGCAGGCCCACGAGAGCCGTCGGTGCAGGCGGGCAGCGGCCGCAGCTGCTCTCAACCCCTCGGTCGGTGCGTCCTGTGAGCCAGGAGATTTCTGGATTGCTTGCCCTGTCCTTCCAGGGTCCCACGGGAGGTTTTTCCCTCTGAGTTTCCTGAACCGAGGGCTTCTAATCCCGCGAGGATCCCAGGAGGAGAGGGTCTGGGGGAGTCTCTCACGTGCATGAGGAGTTAGGGTTTCAGATGACCCGATGATCCGCCTCCCGTTATCTCTGTGCTCGCTCACCCCACAGCCCAGTTATCTCTGCAATCAAATTCCTGCCTCTGAAGTGGGGCTGGGACTTTGATCTTCCCTTTTGGGAAGATCTGAGCTCCCGGGACGCCCTGGTGTCCGGACCAGGCTGGGAGATGACTCAGGTCCCGGCGGGCTCCCTGGGGAAGTGGGCAGGGCAGCTGGCTGGGAGTCCGCTCTGTGCTCTGGCCTTCTGAACCCGGGACTCTGTCACAGGGCATCTTCCTTCTCCGAGTGCTGAGGGGGGAGGCAGTGAGGGACAGCCTGGGCTTTTGGGGGGGCACCTCATATGCCCCCAGCCCATGGTTCCCCCCCACGGTGCACTGGGTGTGGTGCCAGGGGCTGGGGACAGGGACAGGACAGACCTCCCCGACCGTGTGAAGTCTGCAGGGCTGAAATGGAAGAAACAGGGCACCGGAATGTGCTCATTGGTGATGCGCTGAGGACCTTGCAGTGGGCAGAGTTCCAAGGGGGGACCCACACGGCACTGCCATAACAAAGTCGGTCCCAGGGACTCCGGCAAAATCAAACACTCCTGGTCACCAAAACACCCCTTTGAGAAAGCAAAAAGACACGCCACAGACTGGGAGAAAATATTCCAAACACACATATCTGATGAAGGAGTCATACCTACAATATATAAAGAGCTCCCACCAATCAATAAGAAAAAGACAAATAAACGTGGGGCAAGCGCCCAGAGCTACCACTTCCGTAAAGAAGCTCTGAAATGCTCAGGAAGCACGTGAGATGCTCCCAGGCGTCATTATGCACCAGAGAAACGTGAATTACAGTCACAGCGGGACCCAGCTCAGGCCCAGCAGAGTATCGAGGATTGCGGACTACGCCGTCTGGAATGTCCCGAAAGCTCCCCAGCACTGCCTGCGGGGTCTAAACTCATTCCGCAATTCCCCTCTGGGCCACGTGCCCAAGAGAGGCGCGTGCACGGGTCCCCGGAAGACTGGTAAAAGGATGTCCCTGGCGGCTTTACTGGTGAGACCCCACACTGGAGATGACCCAGTGTCCAGCCGGGCGGATGGGGAAGCCAGCGGAGGGACGTGCAGACGTTGAAAGACCGCCAGCAACGGAGAAGACTGGAGCGTTTACAGAGGCCGCCGTGCAAATGAATCTCCAAGACCTCATGGAGCATGGCTATGTCCAGGGCGCCCCGGCGGTGACCCCGGGAGGACGCTGCCCCCGGGCCCCCCCCGGGCGGCCCCCCCCCCCCCCCACTCCCCCCGAGCCGCAGGTCCTACGACGGCTTGTGCCGGCTCTGATGGAACCTTTGCTGTGCCCAGGCCTGGCCACTGGGGGGATTTGTGCCCTCGTCCACGGGAGCTTGCCCACCCCGAGCTGAACGTGGACACCGCTGGTTTAGAGAAAGGAAATGACGGCCCTAAGAGGTCGGTCTGCCCTTGTCCCCATGGTCCTGACCGGGAAGCGCACACGAGGAAGCCCGTCCAGCAGCCTGTCTGCCGTGAGTGCCTGACCAGAGTCCCCAGGCCCATGCTCTCGGTCTCTGCACTGCCTCGACCTTTGAGTTTTTCGGGCAGGGGATCAGGGCGGACAGCTGGCCCAGGCCCTGGGTGGGAAGAGCCCCGGGACCCTTGAGGGTGGACGCCCCAGGTCCCCAGGAGGCAGAGGTGGGGCTTCCCAGGGCGCTCAGCAGGGCGACCACGCTGGCACACGGAGGCTGGGCACGGGGCCGAGAGCACCGGGGTGGGCGTCCCGGGAGCCGCCCTCCCGTTCGCCAGCCCTGCCCGTCACACCCGAGCCCTGGTGAGAACGACGGTGATAAGGACGTGCACGCCAGCCACTGGGCTCACTGCGCCCACCCAGCAAGTACTAAGGGGTCCGAATGCCGGGAGACCCTGTGTGGTTTCCCAGTTAAAGGCATTCGTTCCCAGCTTGCTGCTTATCGGCTCTGTGACCTTGGATGAGACCGCAACCTCTCTGCACCTTGGCGTCCTCGTCTGCAAAACGGGGATAAGGAGAGCCCCAAACGCCCTCATGCAACAGGTGCACCGGCCGCGTCCGAGGGGCCGGCTGAGGGAGCCACGCTGAGAGCTCACGCCAGCCCACGAGGCCGAAGTGAGACCCGTACACTTAGCCGAGAGCCTGGCCGCGGGGACGGCGCCCCCGCGTCCCCTTCCGCGCTCCTTGCCGTCAGGAGACATCGCCCGTCGGAGCAGACAGACGCGCGGGAGCAAACAGCAGCAAAGGTTCAGCCCACAACGCCTGCTTGCGCACAGGTCAGTCCTGGGGCGGCACGCGGGGCGAACCCGGGGGACGGGGCTCCTCCCGGCCTCGGCAGGCTGCACCGGCGGCTCTCGCCTCCCTCCCACTGTCTGTGTGGGCCCTTTGCGCAGAGCCCGCAGGCCCTGCTGAGTCTCCGGGGGTCAGATAAAGAGGCTCAGAGTTCTCTCTTTGGATAAAAAGGTGCTGACTGTTCGCATAGCTGAGCCGAAGGAGCTGGTCTTTTAAAGGTATGTTTATGGACTGGTTCCAGAACTTGTCTCATGGGCCAAGCGGCAGCTCGGATTCCTGCGTGTTCTCTGAGCATCGTTTCCGTGCCAGGCACAGAGCAAGGCATGTGGGTCACGCAGCAATGACGCCCGTGGCTGCGTGCCACGGGACCTCCCTGGTCCTCCCGGGGCGAGACACAGACAGGTGCAGAGTGATGGCGGAAGGGGCTGCAGGAGACGCTTCCAGACCCCGTGGCCGCGTCACCGGGATTCACCCACAGTCCCGTGTTCGGCCACCTGAAATCAAGGTTCTCCTTCTCGGATTTCCCACTCTGGGAGAATTGCGGGACTTGCTCTGGCTGAGGGGGTGGCCCCTGGGCAGGACGGCCCCGTGGGGGCTCAGACAGCTGTAAAAACATGGGGGATGGGGAGCTTCCTCCTGGGGTCCCTGATGGGCATGTGCGTGCACAACCCACCTTGTGCACCCTCCCCCAGCACACCCGCCTGAACCTCGTGGGGGCACACCCTTCCCAGCATGTGGCTCCAGGACCCCATCCGGGTCCTTCCACCGGGCATCGGGAAGATGTGCCCTCCCCTCCAGCCAGGCTCACTTGCAGCCCTGCTTCAGTGATGACACATGCCTCTTCAGCAGCAAGGAATAAGGAAGGCCCCTACGCTCCTGGCCACCCCCTTAGGGGCTCAACGCAGAGCGCCCACCGGCTGGAACTCGCCTCAGTCACCTCTGTCTTCAGCATCTCCTTGCTCCAAGTTCCCGCAGCGCTTTGCAAATCTCGCCCGGTGACATTCCTATTTGTGTGTGCCTGTCTTCTCTTGCTCGGATCAGTGCAGTAGCCTCTAAGCCACGCTCCCTGCCTCTACACCACTAACAGTGATCTTCCTAAGGAGTAAGCCTTCTTGTTTCACTCCCTCGCTTAATAATCATTGCTTCCCCGGCGCCCTGTTGCCTACAGGACAGAGTCCCAATTTCCCGACGGGATATCCAAGGCTCTCCCAGGCTAGCTGGCTTCCCTTGCCATACAGCCCACCTCTCAGCCCCGCCTTGAACCTGCCTGGATTTAGGTTGTCTCTTCCACCTGGAAAACATCCTGCTCCCTCCTCTATGCCAGTGGTTCCCCACTCGGGGTAACTTTGCTCCCAGGGAACATTCAGCACCATCTGGAGACATTTCTCGTCGTCAGCAGTTGGCGGTGTGGGTGCTCCTGGTCAAAGCTAGGGGGTGCAGTTGTCCGATGCACAGGACACACAAGAAGCACGTGGCAAGAAGCACGTGGCCCCAAATGTCAGCCACGCTGAGGTCAGGTCGAGGAGCCCCGCCCTAAGTCCCTCAGATGTCACGTGTCCTTGGTGAAGTCCCGTCAGATCCCCAGGCGTCAGTGCTCCTGTCCCCCTCTGCCCAGGCCAGCCAGCTCTTCCGTGGTCTCACCAACAGCTCTCCGGCAGCCCTTGGGGGGACGGCCTGTCTCCCTGCCTGGCCCGGAGCTCCCCGAGGGCAGGGACTGTGTCCTCGTTAGCATCACCATGGGTTAACCTGGGGCTGGGGGCTCCAGGGAGCTTCGAAAATATTGATTGGTTGGAACTGAAGATTCAACTTACCCCTCTCCTTAGAAGTAGGATTTTGGGGGCGCCTGGGTGGCTCCGTTGGTTAGGCGACCGACTTCGGCTCAGGTCATGATCTCGCAGTTTGTGAGTTCGAGCCCCGCGTCGGGCTCTGTGCTGACAGCTCAGAGCCTGGACCCTGCTTTGGATTCGGTGTCTCCCTCTCTCTCCCCCTCCCCTGCTTGCACTCTCTCTCTCTGTCTCTCTCTCTTTTTCTCAAAAATAAACAACAAAAAAAGAAGAAGTGGGATTTTGGTCTGGGATCCAGGCAGGAGTGTCAGGGGAACAGGAGCCCCTGGAATTGTAACACAGGGAGGTGGTCAAGGGCAGAGACGCAGGGCTCAAATCCTGGCTCCTCCACTAACTCGCTGTGTGACCTTGGGCCGCCCGCTTAACTTCTCTGTGCCTTCGTCGTCTCCTCTGTGAAGTGGAGATAGATGACTGCACTCACCTGGGGTAGATTTAAAACACATGTGATATTCTGGCCACCCGGAAGTCTCACCGAGACCACGGGTAAAGACCCCGGGGAAGGAGGTGACCACGAGCCCCTCCAGTCCAGGGTCTTAGTCTCGCCAGCCCCGGGGGGCCAGACAGGTGAGTGAGCGCCCAGCCCCCGCCCGGCTGGACCTGGCCGAGACCGCTGGCCGCCAGCATAGCGGGCGACCGTACGGAAGTGTCGTTGTTGTGCTGGGGTTCTGACTGCGTGCGGTAGGTAAAAATGAGGCGCATCCGCGCGGGCAAGTCCTGAGCGCCATCGCCGACCCGAGCAAGGGCTTAGGGAACGCTAAGTATTGTCGTTCATTCGTTCGACGTGTTCACGGAGTCCCACGCGTGCCGGGCACGACTCTGGCCTCTGGGGACAAGCCCTCACGGAGCTTACGGCCGGGACAGGAGCAGGCAGCAGCCGGCACACAGGTCACCGGTGTGGCTTCTCGGTGCCGCTCTGGGGGTGGTGTCGGTGCCCCCCCCCCCCGGGAGGTCACGGGGCCACGGTCACTTGTGAGCACGGGTCCTCAGATGAGCAGCCTCAGTCCCGTGCCCCTGGCAGCTCGGGGCCCACACCTCGCCAGCCCCTGTCCTCAGCTGTGCCGGGAAGACAATGGTGGCTGCTGGGAATCCAGGTCACGAGGGGCAGGCCCGGGGCTTCCTGCGGTAGCCCCACCCTAGTGCCTGAGGAGTGCTGGCCCCACTGCAGCCGTGCCTCAGTTTCCCCTCCTGGGCAGGGGCCGTCGTGGTACAAGTGGCCTCCTGGGGGGTCGTGAGGACTCAGGGAGGTAGGTGGTCCTGGAGACGCCCCGGGCCCGAGGCGAAGGCCTTTGTGCTAGCATTTCATCTCTCTGGGCGAGGCGGATGAGATCAGCCACTTTTGTTTCTAGGAAACTCACAGACAACTGGCTCTAATAAAACCAGGCAGCTGGGCGCAGGCGGGCAGGAAGTGGGGAGGACCCGGGCTCCTCCTGCAGGCCCAGGAAGCCGGTCACGCCAGGGCCCTAGGAGCCCCCTCCCGAGGACGCGGGGCCAGGCGTCTTCCCCGCCCGAGGTGGTCAGCAGCGTCCCGGGCACGGGCTCGCGGGGTCGCGGGGTCCCGGGGACGAGGGAGCATGTGCGGCCCCTCTCCCGCCCCTGGCTCTGCCCCTTTCCTCTTCTCCGCAGCCAGCTGCTGACATTGTGAGAAATTGCTCCCTAAGGCAGTTTGGAAATATGAAAGGAGGCACTTCAGCGGCAATAAATCACGCTTTCTGTCCTCGGTCCTGCGGGGGACGCTATGGATTAGACCGTTTTCTGGGGATTAAGCGAACCTGATGACAGGCGGGGTCTGAAGCTCCTGCGGTCAAGCCGTGCTGACAGACCGCCACGGTCACGGCCTTACGTGGGCACCTTTCCCTGCAGGGCTGCCGAGGACACGTGGATGCTGTTGTTGGATGTGGCTCGCAGCATCCAGGAGCCTCTAGCTGTGCTGGGGACGTTCCCCGCCGAGAACCTGGAGAGAACAGAGCTTGGGAGCCCTGCCCTTTGCTGGTGCCCGGGGCGGCCGGGCTCTAAGGTGAGCGGGTCAGGGCGGAGCCCAGCCTCCCTCCGTCACGCGGAGAGCCCAGCACGCGGGGCGCTAGGGTCCAGTGGTTACCCCAGGCGAGCGGGGCTGGTCCGGCCCACGAGAATACCCTCTTTAACGGGGTGAAGCGGAAAACACCAGAAGGCCATCTTGGTACGGCCGGAAAACACGTTTCAAGAATTTGACAACAGCTCACGATGAAAACTCTCGCTTTGGGAAGGAGGAAGACTTTCTGAACCGGAGAAAGGCTCACGGATCAATGGATGCCTGCAGCTTGCGGTTCACTTCACAGCAGAGGCTGGGGCGCCTGGGGGCTCCGTCCTTGAGGCGTCCGACTCGGGCTCAGGTCACGATCTCGCGGTCCGTGGGTTCAGGCCCCGCGTCGGGCTCTGTGCTGACGGCTCGGAGCCCGGAGCCTGCCTCGGATTCTGCGTCTCCCTCTCCCTCTGCCCCTCCCCTGCTCGCGCAAGTGCGCTCGCTCTCTCACAAAACGAAATAAACGGTAGCGACAACAATGAAAACCAACCCACAGCACAGGCTGACTGTGTCCCTGACAGGGGCCGAGACAGGGGTGCCCGCCACCCCTTGCACACCGCAGTCTGCCCCCCGAGGGCACGGCGGGTGCGGGGAGGCATCACCAGGAGGGAGCCGCCGGAGAGAAGGAAGAACATGTGGTTACGACTGTAAACGTAGAAGTTTCTAAGGAGGTTGCCGAAAAACTCCTGGAAGCAGTGAGTGAACGTAGCAAGACAGCAAATACTAGATCGCTTTACGACAAAATTGGGTCACGTTTTCTATAATCGATAGCTGGAAAATAAAAACCTAGAAGCAGCGTGTAAAATTGTATCAAAACCATCACCTATTTCGGGGCAAGTGAAACCGTAATGCCGATGGACGGTTTGCTGATGAACAGCGACAAAGACCTAAGGAAACGGCGTGCTACCCCACGTTATGGCCCAGAAGACTCACCGTTTTTAAGATGTCAGCCTTCCCCAAACCGATCTATGGATTTAACGTCATCTTAATCAAATCTCAACAGCCTTAAAGAAACAAACACAAAAACAACCCTGGCCAGCCGACGTGAGAACCACCACGGAGATGGATAGAACTGAAGGGAGCAAACACACGTTGGGAAAACAAGGATAAAGTGGGAGGGCTTACGTGACCCGATCTCAAGCCTTCTGATAAAGCCGTGGCAATTGGGCCGGCATGGCTGTGACTCACGGGCAGACGTGGGGACCAGTGGAACGGGGCAGAGAGCCATGAACTGAACCGCACGTGCATGGTCCAGTGATTCAGGGGAAGGGGAGGCGTTTCCTGGAATGGGTGTCCACTGGGCCCAGCGCTGTTCAGCGGAAGCACGATGCGAGCCGCACACGTGGTTTAAAGTTCCCGGCGGCCATCCTAAAAAGGTGCAAGGAAATGGGTAGAGTTAATTTTAATAATGTAGTCTGTTTAAGCCAGTATACCCACAATGTTGTCATTTCAACATACAATCAGTAAAATCCCCAGTGAGGCATTTTACTTTGTTTCTCGGCTCCAAGTGTCCGAGATGTGTTGTGTATTCTTAACGGATAGCGCGTCTTGATTCGGACTAGCCACGTTTGAAGCGCGCAGCTGGTACCCGGGGCCAGCGGCTCCAAGTTTGGACATCGTGGGTGACGGACAAAAATGCACGTTGAACGTTAACTCACACCATTCACAAAATTAAACCGAAATGCATTACGTACCTAAACATGCCAGCCAAAATGACGAAATTCCAAGGGGAAAGCATAGGAGAAGATCTTCGTAACCTTGGGTAGTCAAAGGTTTCTTAGATAAAAACCCAAAGAACGTAAACTGTACAAGAAAAACATTGATATTTTAATGTTAAGCAAAACTTAAAACTCAGGTTCTTCAAAAGACACCACAGGAAAATGGGAAAGGCCACCGTGGTCACTGGTAGGAAGACAATATTCATGACGCGTGCGTTGGACGAAGGACCGTTATCCAGTATATTAAAAGCAAAAGAAAACAAAAATGTGTTACGCTGGACAATCCTTCAATCCTACGAAAAGATGGGGAAAATGTTAGAAGATACTTCAGACAAAAAGATGCACGAATGGTCATCAAGCACACTGAAGATGCTTGACCACATGAGTCCTCAGGGGAACGCAAGTTAGAGCCACAGGGAGCCACACACCCATTCGAGTGGCTAAATTAAAGACCAGACAATACCAAGTGTTGGCGAGGAGTAGGGCGACTGGAATTTCTGTTGCTGGTGAGAACGTACCATTATACAATCACTGTGGACAACAGTTTTGTAGATTCTTCTAGAACCAAACATACATTTTCTGTATGAGCCCGTCTCCCCGGGAGAAAGGAAAGCCTATGCCCACGGATGGATGTGAACATGAATGCTCACGGCTACTTTGTAATTGCAGCCCAAAACTGGACACAACCCTGATGCCCATCAAGGGCGAGTCGGTAAACACACCGAGGCATAGCCACACCGTGGAATCCTACTCAGCCACAAGAAGGGAAGAAACCACTGCTGGTTCGTGGAATGTGGGCGAATCTCAAAAACATTATGCCGAGTGGAAGCACATAGACGCGGGAGACCATACACAGCGTGATTCCCCTTTTATAAAACTCTAGAAAAGGTGGACCTAAGTAGCGAGAAGCAGATTAATGGTTGCCTGGGGCCGGGATCGGGGGAGGGGGCAGGGGTTGTCGGAAGAGGGGCTTACGGGAACGTTTCGGGGATGACGGGAAGCTCTGTGTCTCGTTTGCGGTGGGGGTTACGCGGGCGGTACAAACTCGTGAGAACATGATGAAATGTACACTTGAAAAGAGTGGTCCGGTTCTGGACGCAGATCATGCCTCAAAGACGTCAATGTAGCCAGAGTTAGCATCTCACAAAATAGTTGGAATGCACAGATGAACGGAAGTAGTAAACACACATCACCTGTAATCCTACACTTCAGAAATGACGTGTAGGGATTGTGGAGCGCAGCCGAAACGATTTTATAGATATTTTCTTTGCATGTATGGGTATATATGCGGAGTCTTACAAAACCAGAGTCCTGTTACGTCTATATTCCTTTTTCTGTTTTTTTTTTAAGTTTATTTATTTATTTTGAGAGAGAGCTAGAGAGAGAGAGAGCGTGAGTGAGCCAGTGAGGGGCAGAGAGAGAGAGAGAGACAGAGACAGAGAATCTTTTTTTCAAAAAATCTTTAATGATTATTTATTTTTGAGAGCGAGACAGTGAGAGCCAGGGAGAAGCAGAGAGAGAGGGAGACCCAGAATCCGAAACAGGCTCCAGGCCCTGGGCTGTCAGCGCACAGCCCGACGTGGGGCTTGAACTCACGAACCGGGAGATCGTGACCTGAGCCGAAGTCGGACGCTCAACTGACTGAGCCACCCGGGCGCCCTTCCTTTTTCCATTTAACAGCGTCTTGAGGGCCTATGTCCACCTCCTCCCGAGCACTTTCGTACCACACTCTCAGTGTGAAGGGCAGCATCCCAGGGCCACACCCGCGTCCGCATCACTGGCCCCGCCGGGGGCGCGTGTGGGTGCTCTTTCCCATTTTCACCGTCGTAAGCACGCTGAGCCAAGCGTCTTCCCTGGTTGCGTTCCGAGCGGCGGCCTGGCTCGGTTGAACACGCGGACGTTGTGAGGGGTATTGACAACTGATGCCCCAGCAGCCCCGGCCGGCCCAGCACGGGGGTCGGGACTCCCCTCATGGGTGTGCGAGCTGAGCCTTAGGGCCCCTTCTGCCGGTTGGCTGCCCCCCCTCCCCCCACCCCTTGGGTTTTCTTTCCCCGCTCAGTTCTACCGGAGACCGAGAGCGCACGAAAACCCGGGGCCTCTGCTCTTCCGGGAGGCGTGTGGGTGGACGTGTGCTGGGGAGGGTCCCGGCACCTGCAGGGAGACAGAGTTGAGCCGCTGGGAGCATCTCTCTCGCTCTGGCGCTCAGGGAGGCCAGCAGGTGGGAGGCCCTGCGGCTTGGCACGCTCCCTGAGCAGACACCAGCCGGTTCAGAGAGAATGCCAGAGAAAGGGTGAAGGGACACGGTGAAGTCTCGGGAGGAAGGGCAGTTCAGGGGTCTCAGGGCGGCAGCTGGCTTGCTTTGGGGGATGGTTCAAAGGTCTGATGGAGGAGGGGGCAGCGAGGCCAGTATCATCTCCTTACGTGAGATAAATTCCTCTCCTTGGAAAGGAGCGAGCTCCCCGCTCCTAGGAGCATTCAAGCCGGACGGCAGCTTCTTGGCGTGGGATGCGGCCTGCAGCTGGACCAGGGCCTGCACACTGGCCCAGTCGGTCCCTCTCAAGGGCGGGATGCTCGCTGACATCATCGTGGGTGGTCTGTTCCCTCCGTTCTGTTCCGTGGTGCAGTAGGGCGGCCGTGTAGACAGCGTCCGACCCACGACCTGCGGGCTCCGGGGTCCCCAGCGTGGTTGGCGGCTGTCCTGTGGGGGGACAGCTGGCTGCGTCACTGGAGGCCGCTCCGCCAGCCCTGGCCACCCTCGCCCGGCGAGTGGGTGAAATCCAGGTGGGCTGCCTGGCAGGAGCAGTGGGAACGTGGGACTGAAGGCGGCCCATGGGTCGGTGGGGGTTGGGCCGGGGATGACAGGGGGCAAAGGGCAGGCAGGAAGCCGGCAGCCCACCCACCCAGGCCTCTGCCGGCACAGGCTGCGGTGGCCAGAAGCGGCTTCCTCCGGCGGCCGGCGTGGGGAGAAAGGAACTACACTCAGTTCCTGCATCGGAAAGGAGAGGAAGAGGCGAAGGTTGTGACCTGCTGAAGGCACCGCACTTTCCCCAGCTCTGGGAGCGATTTGCATGGGAACCCGCGAGGCGGAAGCGGTATTTTAGCTGCTTTCCAAGGCTGATGAACAGCAGAAGACACGGGAGGTGGGACGACGGATCCGGATTTCCGTGCTCAAGACCTCTTTCCAGAGAAGACGCAAACACTGGCACCCGGGAGTCTCCCGACCGCATCCAGGGCTCTTGGTGGGGGGAGGGGGGGATGGGGACCGCGGGCCGGCCCGTTGTCCCGCCGCCCTGCCAGCTGCGAGCCGGGGTGGGGGGCAGCTCGCCTCTCCCCAGGTGCTGCACCTGCTTCCCCGTCTGGCCACATCACGCCCGGCAGGATTTGTCTGCGGGTTTAACTGAGATGATACGCAGAGAGTAGCCGCGGTGTGTGATTTCAAATATCTGGACCCAGGAAATGAATCAGACCTTTCTCATTGGCCTCCGGCGACTCAGTCCATTTAGTTGTAACACGCAGCCCAGTAGGGACGTGAAGCGTCTCACGGTAAAGGGACGACAGTAAGGGTTTCAGACAGCGCTATGCCGCGCCGGCTGTGGGCTAAGTGCTTTCTGTGGATGATCCCAACCAGTCGCCCTGAGAACCCTGTGGGAACCGGTTTATTGTTAGGCCCGTGTGGCACCGGGGGGGGGGGGGGGTGACTGCCCAGAGCTGCTCAGCCTGCGGGTGCACGGCTGGGGTCCCAGCACAGACCCCGCGGGCCGCCCGTCACCCTCCATCAGACGCCCCCGCCCCGCACGAGGCAGCAGCCCCGAACACGGGCGCGTGGTCTCAAAGTGGGGGGGTGTGGGTGGACTTTCCGGGGACCCAGAACGGTATGCAAATTTATGTAAATATGAAGCGCTTCTCCCTGGGAAGCAGTTCCATTGACTCTGTAAGATTTCTCGAAAGGCTCATTGGGAAGGTCATCAGCTGGTTCCCGGCCCCAGATCCGGTTCCCTGGAGACGGACCTGAAGCAGGATTTGTGTCCCGGCGGTAAAGGCCACGCGAGAAACCAGGACGGGCGAGGAAGGACAGAAGGAGAGACCACACCCCAGGTCAGCGGTGTCCTGGGGTCCCGGTGGGGGGGGGGGGGGGGGGGACGCGGGGTGGGGGCGAGCCACACCGCAGAGCCGGCTTCCAGACTCCCCCACGGTAAGCCGGGGCTCTGGGACCGTTCTCAGAGAGTCCCAGGTGCCCGGCCATCGAAGCAGAAGCGGAGACGCTGGAGGAAGGACACGCGGAAACCATTCGCCCGGTGGGACGTCACCCTGTTCGTAGGCTCATCGCCGCAGCTGGGGTGTTGGGGCTCCGAGGGCTGACGTGCGCCCCACGGAGCCGCCAGGAGCCGGGCACGCTTAGCACCCATCTGCTGGCGGCCGTGGGCAAGTCTGTCCTTCGATCCTTGGCGCCCGTTGGTGGAACCACATCATCTTCCGTGCCCACACGAATCCACCTGCGGCCGAGGGGGTCCTGACAGCTCTGGCGGATGGCCTTGGGCACTTTGTCCCGACCGGGCCGTGACTCTGTCCTAGGCGGATCCCGTTCCACCGGCTTGTGTCGACAGATGCCGTGTTGGGGCGTCGCTGGGGTCCCTCTTGCCAGGCCTCAGTTCCCTTGCCTGCGGTCCGGGCTCATCCCAGCGCTGAGGTCGGGGCCACTCTGCACGCCGTAGCCTGGTCTCCTCAACGGTGCAGCGCACGGGGAAATCAGGGGAGCCGGGGACCCTGGCCTGGGGTGAAAACGCCCCAGTGCAACGCGCAGGCCTCCGTTGGATCCTGGTCCATTTTGGGGTCCTCTGGGGAGATCCGAACACAGACCAGGTAGCAGACGATTAGGGAATTACTGTTACTTTTGCTAGGTGAGCCAACAGCATCGTGATCGCAGGGACGAATGTCTTTCTGTTTTCAGAGATGCCGCTGTGATGTTTAGGACGGAAGTACGTGCATGTCCGCACGATGCTAGTGGGTTCCACAACGTGTATGACTATCGGCTGCGCAGAAAAATTGGCGAAAAGCTAATCGCTGAGTCTAAGTCGCAGACATATGGGACGCAGTCGCCTCTACTATGTTTGAAAATTTCCTAACGATGGGGGTGCCTGGGTGGCGCAGTCGGTTGAGCGTCCGACTTCAGCCAGGTCACGATCTCGCGGTCCGTGAGTTCGAGCCCTGCGTCGGGCTCTGGGCTGATGGTTCGGAGCCTGGAGCCTGTTTCCGATTCTGTGTCTCCCTCTCTCTCTGCCCCTCCCCCGTTCCTGCTCTGTCTCTCTCCCAAAAATAAATAAAAATAATGTTGAAAAAGAAAAGAAAATTTCCTAACGCAAACTTAACCACTTGGCTCAGAGTGGAGGAGCGCCCAGGCAAGTGCGTGCGTGAGCTGAGCGCTGGGCAGGTGTGGGCCAGTTCCCGCCTGAGCAGCGAGCTGGCCACCGGCCTTCCGATGACAGAGTCCCAGCCGGCCCATCTGCCCCTCTCCCACCACAGGGGCCCAGGCCTCATCCCCGGGCCCCCGGATCAGCGCACACTTTCAAACTGTCCTTCCTCTGGCCCGAGGGCCACGGCCACACGTCGTCCCCAGGGCCCTGCTGTCCCCGGGGGCTGCCCCAGACCCTGGGCGGTGGAGCCAGGGTGTCCCAGGGCAGAGGCCCCCTCTTCCTCCCCGGCTCATTCACATGTCAGTGCTTGAGAAGCGCTTTCCTCTCTGGGGGGCTGCTGGACAGTGCTGACGGGTGCGAGCACTGTCGCCGGGGGGGGGGGGGGCGGTAAGCACACCCACCCCAGGAGGCCAGGGTGCAGGGAGGGGAAGGGGAGGGCAGGGCCACGCCAGCAGCAGCGGGCAGTGCGCACAGTGGTTCTTTTCTGGCTCGGGCCTCGGGGCCCCAGTGGGCTGGGCCTGGTTCTGCGGGTGGGCCCGGGACCCTGCATTTCTCTCAGATCCCTGGTGATGCCGATGCGGCCGGCCTTGGCCACACGACGTCCTCTGCTTCAAGGGCAAGGTGGCTGTGGGGAGCCTCGTGATGGGGTCGAACCCTGTCTGGCTTCCTGCCCCTCAGAGGGACCAATGTGCTGAGGGACCAATGTGCTGAGCAAGTGCAGGCCTCCCATCTCGGGCCGGACCCCTCCTCCGATGCTGCCTGGCGTGGGTACGTGCAGGTGCCCTCTGACCCCGGGGCCAGGGGTCAGCTGCCCTCCATTTGTCATCATGACCTAAGCCACAGGAGGCAGGGCCCCTTCCTGAGAGGAAACTAAGTGGGGGCAGCAGTGGCCTTGGACACGGAGGCCTTTGCTCAGCACAACAGGCCCAGCCGGGCCGGACTGGGGATGGGCAGGGGAGCCCAGGCAAGCCTGCCTCTGCCCTCGAGTGCTCAGAAACTTCCAGAAGGCTGTGTGCTCCCCACTAGAGCTCTCCACAAGGGCTGCCTCCCTCCGCGGGTGACCAGGTGGGAACCCCAGCCCCCACCCCCACCATTAGGTCCCCTGAGTGGGTGCGGCTCTGTCACCATGCCATGGGACAGGCTGGGTCCCCCCCCCCGTTCCCCACCCCGCCCTGATGCCTTTTCCCAGCGTGGACTGACACCTGGCCTGTGTTGCTCTGCTTCGTGGGGGTAATTTGCTCAACTGCTCATTGTCTGTGGCCCCAGCAGGAGTGGGCACACCTGTCCTGTCCCTGCACGGCGCTCAACACAGAGCGTGGCCCCGTGTGGGGGCGTGGCAGGCGAACCAACCGAGGGACCAGACAGGTGATCCTATAACGTTTGATTTTTGAGAGAGACAGCGCGTGAGTGGGGGAGGGGCGGAGAGCGGGGCGACACGGAACCGGAAGGAGGCTCGCAGTTGTCGGCACAGAGCCCGACGCGGGGCTCGAACTCACAAACCACGAGCTCACAGCCGGAGCTGAAGGCCGCCGCTCAACCCACTGAGCTACCCACGCGCCCCCGGGCGGGTCGTCCTCCAAGCGCATATCTGACTCCTAGTTATGGGGAATCTTGCAAACCCGCTTGGGGGCAGCACCACAGCCATTGCGTTGGGTCCGTGATGATTTTGGAGAGTGAGAAGGGGGCGCAGATACTTCCTTACGCCCTTCAGGAGCCCAGGTCCGGAAGACGGCTATACCCCGTTTGTCCAGCAGAGGGCAACCCATTCCCGGCAGCTTGGCGTCCCGCGGCGCTCACAGGGGCTCGCCGCTTTTTTTTTTTTTTCTTCTCTTTGAACTTATTTTTTTGTAATGGGAAATATCTTTTTTAAAAATCCCACAGTCCACACAAGGGGGAGAAAATAAGTGGATGTGATGCACAGGCAATTGGGAAATTGCTTCCTTCTAAGTTTCAAAGCAACTTTTCTCTTTTGAGAACACTTAGGGAGAGACCTGGGGCACGGGTCAGATTTTGACTGGCTCAGGCACGGAGCCTGGCACCTAGAGAGTTTTAAAAGCCCTACGAACCTGCGACAGCCCCTGTCTACTGGCCCGCTGGCTGGCGGCACGGTCACGGAGCCCTGTCGCTGGAGCTGAGCCCCCCCCCCCCCCCCGGAGATGTCTGCAGAAGACTCCAGGAGCCGCCCAGGCGGGGGAGGCAGGAAGCCTTGGCTGTGTGTCTGGTCTGGTACTAATTAGCTGTGTGACCTTGGGCAAGTCACTTAACCTCTCTGGTCTGTTTACTCTTCTGTTAAATGGGGTGTCGGATTAACTCATCGTGAAGTTCCTTTGAGCAGAAAAGTCAGTGGCGGGGGGGGGGCGGGGGGCGCGGGGAGAGCTGCTAGCCTGGGGCCCGGGAGCAGCTTAGGAGAGGTACCGCGTCAGCGCCCGTGACCCGTGTGGGGCCTGGGGGCAGACCCGGCAGATCGGACCTGCAGTCAGTGTATGTGTCTGACTTTGAGTGCAGCTTGGCCCTGCCACTAATCCAGCGTGTGACTTCCAGTGGCTCGTTTCTCCGTGCCTCAGTCTACCCATCTGCAGGCTGGGGACGCGGGGCACACTTGCAGGCGTGCTGTGGGATCTCAGTGTGATAAGAGATGAGAGCGTGTGAGTGTGTGTGTGTGCTGATAGGGGACAGAGGAGAAAAGAGTCTCGTACATAATCTTCATCAGGGTGAAGATCACATAACGTACAATTACCCATCGTGGAGTGTACAATTCTGTGAATAATCTTTTAAGGGGAGCTTAAAAATAGGAAAACAATGGTGGGAACCCACCCCCTGTCAGGGTCTGTGCCAAACGCTTTGCTCACGTTGTGTCCTTTAATACAAGCCCACGGGGAAGGGACTTGGCAGGGAGGAAATGGACGCCCAGAGAGGTCCAGCGACTTTCCCCAAAGCGTCCAGCAGGGAGGCGGCAGGATGCTGGGGGGCGATGTGGGGCCGCCCGCCCCCGCCCTCTCCCCCCAGCCCAGCTCAGGAGCCTTGGGAAGGCGGCCAGCAGGCCTGGGCGGGGCCTGGGATGACGGGCAGGACAGCGGGAGCCGAGGAAAGTCACTTGACCTTGTCATCCCTTCATTTCCTGCTCTGCCGAAGAGGAAATGTTTACACAGCGTCCCCACACAGAGGCTCCGCAGGCCTGGACTTGCGGTAATTAGCTGAACAATGAGGCTCTAGCGGCCGTGCAGCGGCCCAGGCCCTGGCCTGGGGGGTCAGGTGGCCGGGGGCCCCGCTCCTCACCGACAGGCTTGCCCCATGACCCTGGGCACATCCCCCGCCCCTGGGCCTGGTTCTCGGGGTGGGGAAGGCCGGCGAGCGGGCCTCCGGGACCCCGCGAGGGCCCCGTGAGTGGGGGACACACCTGGTGGTGACGTGTGGGGCGGACGGCACGTCTGTAAGCTCACGTGTTCGGCCCCGAGGGTCCCTGGGCCAGCTCAACGCTTCGCCAGCAGTCACGAGATCTCTTTCCAGCGGTCTGTTCGCTCGTTAACGCGTCGATCAATGGATCCATCAAACGCGGAGCACGCTGGCTGTTCCCCGAAGCGACGCTCCTCTTCGCAGCATGTAGAACGGTCTTTCGGGTGTGGCTGCCGGGCCGGCGACCCCGTTTCCCAGATGATTTTGCATCTGGCGGGGTGGGGGGGGGGGTCACGTGCCTGGCTCTCGCCCGCAGGAGCCACAGCGGGGAAGGAGGCTGCTGTTTCTTACCGAGGTATCCGGGGCGCGGGTCGTGTGCCGCGGGCGCTGTGCCTCTCCATCCCCTGGCTGGGTGCCACAGGGTCAGACACGGAGACAGCAAGGGCACAAACTGGAGGGAGCCTGACCTCCTGAATAGTTAGCACAGCCTCAAAGTCTGTGCCCACCCCGGAAATACGGCTGCGAACCACACAGAGAAGGTCCCTGCTCTGTGTGTGTGGGGGGGGGGGGGCGGCGCAGAAAAGGACACATTCAGGGCACAGGCAGCAGGATCATCAAGACCTTGTGAGTGTCGGGACCGGCCCTGGTTCTCCCAGAAGCCTTTGGGTCTCTATGTCAGCGGGCTGGCAGCACGGTGTCTGGGAGCCCGGACAACTCCAGTCGCCAGAAAGGCAACACCTTCTCTAAATACGGGTTATGGTATACACATCCGTCTCCTGTGAGTTGAGTTATTATGAGGCTTTGTGCCCTGGGCCAGTCCACTTAGGAATCATGTTTGCAATGCTAAAACCCTCATCTGAGGCAAAGATGGACAAGGCAACGTTCAGTGGTGAGCCCCCTGCCCCCCGGCCGCAGTTAGTGCATCAGTGAGAGGCATCTCGGTCTGCCTACAACCCCGGAATCTGGGCCTGTGTTGTCTGCAATATCCCACGCAAGGCTCCTGGGAGACACTCAGTGAGTATTTCAGAAAGCTTGGTTGCAGTTTCGCGGTCCCTGTCCTTGGAGGTATGTCCAGATGGGGAGACGTGGTGTTTTCATTTTACTCCCCACCAGGGGGAGACCCTGGGGCGAGGGTGTGTGCACGTTGCATGTTTGGGACGACATCAGCAGGGCAGTGGGGAGGTGAGACGAGGCCACCCGGAGAGGCATCGAGGTGGCCCCCCGTGGGCTCCTGGCGCCTGGTCCTGCTGGGGTCCTACAGGAGAGGGTGTGACACACGGTCCCCACTGATGTCCCATCCAAGCGACTCCCATCTGCCCCCGGCTGAGAGCATTCCCACCCCTGCAGCTTGCCCTGTGCTCCGCTGGAGCAGCTGCTTCTGGATGTCTGTGACCGATGTCACAAAGCGGGGCCTTAAGAACAGCAGAAATTTATTCTCTCATATATTTTTAAAATTTTTTAACGTTTTATTTATTTTTGACAGAGAGACAGAGCACAAGCAGGGGAGGGGCACAGAGGGAGGGAGACCCAGAATCCAAAGCAGCTCTAGGCTCCGAGCTGTCAGCACGGAGCCTGATGCGGGGCTCGAACCCATGAACCGTGAGATCGTGACCTGAGCCGGAGTTGGAGGCCCAGCCTGCAGAGTGCGTCCGTGTCTCCGTGTTCACACCGCCCTCCTCGGAGGACCACGGCGGTCGGGCTCATGGCCAGTGCTGACCCAGTACAAGCTCACTTAACTAGTTCCACCGGCAAAACCCCTATTTCCGATTAAGGTCACGTTCACAGGTTCTGGTCGGACATGCACTCTGAGGGGACACTCTTCAACCCAGGACGTGAAGCCCCCGGGCGTGGGGACGCTGGCCCTGGCAGGTGGGAGTTTTGAGCACTGACAGGAGGGGTCCCTGGGGTGGGTCTCTGCCTGTGTCCGCTCAGACCAGGAGCCCAAGCCACGGGGTGTCAGCTGGGGGCTCGGTGGTCAGGGAGCCTCCTTCTGGAGCAATCCTTGCTTTCGAGCCAACGACCTCTCCTTCAGATGACCACGTTCCCCTTCCCTTAGGTGAGTGGCACCGACTGGACTCCAGGGGATGCATGTTAAGATGACACATTGCACGTCTACACCTCTAGCCCCTCTGTGGGTCGAGAGGAGTTTAGCATCTCACACAACGACCGCGAGCCCAGGCTCCACCACTCACTGGCTGTGTGTTCCCGGGCAAGTTACCCAACCTCTCTGGGCCTTGGCTTCCTCATCTATTAAATGGGATTGCTGTATAGCACCCACTTGGCAGGGCTTCTGGGACGATGGATGAGACCACGTACGGAAGGGGCTCGGTGGCACGGGGCCGGCTCTTGTCTGACCGCGTGTGGGTTCGTGCTTGCGGGCGGACCTGCAGGACGGCTCTGAGTCTCGCCCCCACCCCGGGGCCGCCTGGGGGCAAGGGCCTCTCCGGGAGACTGCCTCCGGGGTGCCCCTCCATCATCTCCCCCTGCCCGGTTTCTCTGCCGGGGGCCCTGCGGCGGGGGAAGGCCTGGCCCTCTCTCCATACTCGGTCCCACCTTCCCGCAGGCCCCGGACAGATGCCCACGTGTGGAACACACGGGAAACGCGAATCCACCCTGGGCAGCGTGGCCACACCGGTGCTCTTTCCCGAGCGACTCAGCGCAGGAGCGGCCACCCTTGGTTTCCAAGCCAGGCTGGGCCTTTTCGGAGCGTGGGTCCCCGGGCAGGTGACGGGACAGCTGGGCTCCGGCTTCAGCTCAGGCACAGTCTGTGGCTGTTGGCTCCTGGTCACGCCGTCCCCACGTGTGCCCAAGGGGCGGCACCGGCCAGCAGCCTTCCCGGAGCAGAGTGGCACGGCCCTGTGCCAGTGTTCCCGGGCCTCTCGGGCAAGCGACGCCGAGATCTGATGCTCTGGTGGAGCAACTTGGTGCCCGCCTCGAGTGACACGCGTTCTGATTTTCGAGATAAAGCCCAGACCTGGCGGGGCTGTGGCCAACCCCGATTCTGCCTCGTCCTCGAGCACGGCCTGGGCCTCTGTGGCGTCGTCCCAGGAACCGAGTCACTGGCGCTTGCTCTCTGTGCAATTATTTGAATGTGCTTTTCAAAAGGCCCCGTCTGCATCCAGCCAAGGAACTCGTCCTTCGCTCCACAACGTAGCAGCAGTGACGTCTGGTGGAGGGATAGCCGTTCGTCACGGCTGCCGCTGCTTAAACACGGCATTCTCTCGTCAGACCCTTGATTCCGGCCCTGGGGGTGGGCGAGCCCGGGGCTCAGCTCTTAGAGCCGCTCCGCTGTCTTGTGGTTGACGACTGGCCCTGCCCCGAGCCCCCGATGCCTGTTCTGCGTGAGTTGTTTGGCGCTTTGGATATCACCCTTTCAGGAGGGTAAATGTTATCCCATTTCTCAGATGGGAAAGTGGAGGCTTAGGCAAATAAGGCAGCTGGCCCAGGATCCCCCTACCGAGGGAGGGGAAGAGCCAGATTCCACTCCCGAGTCCAGGAACGCAGGGAGAAATCTTCCCTCTCACAAGAGAGACCCGCCGTCACCTCCCCTGAGCAGGGTGTCCTGTCCCTCCGTCTCACATGCGCCGGTGGCCTGGGGATCCCAGCTACGGGAGGCAAAGGGGCTCTGGGAGGTTTGGGGAAAGCTCATTCGGGGTTTTTCCTTTAGGTGAACAGGCCGTCAGGACCGACCTTGAGACAAAACTTGAGACTCCGGAGGGGAAACTCCAGAGCCGCCAGGAGCAGGGGCTGACGGGGGTGTGTTGGGATCCGAGTGGGGATCACGGCGGCATGAGGTCAGATTCCATACGGACGCCCCACATGGGCTCCTCGTAGCACAGGTTGAGGGTGCAGCGAGAGCTGAGGGGCGGTGTGTGTCCTCGGGGGTGGGTTTGGGTCCCCAGAAGCAGAGCCTGAGGCAAGGATGCGGTATAGGTAGCCTCAAGGGGGTGGGGAGGGTGGCCCAGGAAATCTGTGGTCAGCGGAATACTGGCCCCCGAGGATGCCTCCGCTTGAATCCCTGGAACCTGCAAGTATGTGACCTTACACGGCAAAGGGGACTTTGCAGGTGGGATTAGGTTCCAGAGTTTAAAACAGGGAGAGTGTCTTGGGTGATCTGAGCAGGCACAGCGTCACTGCAAGGATCCCTGAAGGAAGGAAGAGGGAGAGGGCTGAGGCTGTCACCGCCAGCTCCGAAGGTGGAGAGAGAGGCCTCGAAGCACGGGGTGCAGGCGCCTCCAGAACCAGAAAGAGAGGAGGGAACGGGTCCCCCCTACGGCGTCCAGAGGTTGGGACTTCTGGAAGCTTGTGGCCGCTTCTTGCCCACGCAGGGCCCGGGCAGGGCCGAGGGGAAGGGAGACAGGCAGGGAGAGGGGCCGAAGGGTTCGTTAACAGAGCTTATTGATAACTGTGCGAGGCACAAGCCCCACGCAGGACTCGATGAGGAACCGACCAGACTGCGCCAGCCGACGTGCTCAGGACGCCCGTCTGTGCTGCGGGGCGGCTCCTGGAGCCCCCAGGCCGCCCTCCGCAGGGCTGGCGCGGTCCCCTGGCCCAGGCTGAGAAGCAGGGACACGCGGCCACAGTGGGGCGGGGCCGGGGGGGTGGTACTCAGGTCGCAGAGGGGCCGCGGGCGGGGCACCCAAGTGCCCTGTCTCTGTTCCCCTGGTGCTAGTTACAAATATTCTCCTTTACGTAGTTGCTGTAGAAGACATTTAAAGGTGCAAAAGGAAACCCAGCCTCAGTTCCCGGAAAGTGATGGATTCGATACTTAATTCTGAAGTTGTTTCTAACGAGCATTAACATAAACGTATTTACCGTTAAAACAAAAGGTTTGCCCACTGACCACCTAAAATCACTTCCTGTTACCACCCAAGGATCCATGCTGTGCATTTTAACCGCTGCATTATCTTCTCTGTGTCCCAAAAACAACCCATTCTATGGATGGGGAACTGGGGTCAGAGAGGTTAAGCGATTCTCTTAAGGACACACAGGAGACAGCTGAGCCAACAGATGCCCCGGCCTCCAAAGCCTGTAATCTGTGTACCACCCCGTGCACTGCCTAAGGATAATGGTCACGTGGGCCATCTGGCTCAGCCGCAGGCAATGTCCCAAGTGTCCCAAACAGAGCAAGGCATCACATCCCTGCCACAGCCACCATAGCTCCACAAGATTTTGTGTTATCTCACGTATGGTAGCAACAGGTATCACTAGCTCCACTTTTCAGAGGCGGAAAGGAAGGCACAGAGAGTTTAAGTCACTTGCCCAAGGTCACACAGCACGGCTGGTCCCTGCAGGGTTTCAGGTCTAGCCACTGTCCCCAAGACACAGAGTTCCAGGAAGTGGCTCTCAACTTCCTCTGCTCAGGGGAGGACCCCAGTTTCGCGTTGGAGGCACACGCACAGGGGGCACCCCAGACCCTGCCGTGGAGCTGCCTGGGATCCTCTGGGGTGGCCGGGCGCCTCGGTCTTGCTGCTCTGAAGGGTCCCGTGTCATGGAACAACCCAGGGGCCCGTCCATCGCACGGTGCGGGCGGTGAGCATCGGGGGTTACCGGTTCTCGGCTGCAGCGAGCATTCTTGCACGCGGGGCTTCGCGCCCACACGTACGCGTTCGACCACAGGGACCCAGGGTGGGCGTGCGCTCGGCTGCAGCAGAAGTGCCCCGGGTGCTCTGGCTGTTTCCAAGGCCCCGGTGTGCCCCTTTGCCCGCAAAGCAGTCACCCTCCGAGCCATCTGACTCACGTGGGGTGTGGATGACGGGGAAGGTGTTATTTTTGAGAGCGGGTCTGGGTGGGAGAAGGTTAGACACTCGATACGTGGCGAGGGAAAAAACGTGAAAGAGGGAAAGAGAAGGGAGGACCCGCTGTGTCGGCCGGCACTTTGCCCTGGGACTGTGCGTGCGACGTGGGGTCGAAGGCAGGGAGGGCACGTGCCAGTGGACGGCTGGGCATCGGGGGGGGGGCGGTCCCAGCTTGCAGCCCCGGAACATCCCTAGAGCATCCCCAGGTTAGCAGGGGTGGGAGGAGGGCCCGGGTCCCCACGGAGCCCAGACGCCCGCTGTACCAGGGACACCTCCTCTGCACGGACGACCTTGTAGTGTTAGTTTGAGTGTGCCAAAATGAAGGCAGTCTCCCGCCGGGGTCCCTCCAGTCCTGCCCGCCAGGAGCTAAGGGATTTCTGTCTCCGGGGGGGCCTGGTCAGGACGCGTGTTCACAGCCCGGCAGCGATGGCCTCAGGCTGATGGACACCCGTCCTCGTTCAGACATCTGACGACGTGTCGCCCGATGGGCCGCAGGTGTCCGAGGGGGCGGGCGTGCGGCCAGAGGCAAGGACCCGGCTGGAAGGGAGCCGCGTCGGTGTCCGGTGGTGGAGGGACCGTGACACCGCAGAGCCGACTCCGCTGGGGAGGGTTGGGGGCCATTCTGTCTTTCATCAGATTCCGTTACTTTTCTCGTTAACGAGGACATGACATAAAACGCAGGGAAGTGCGGTTAAGGGGAAGGAATGTCGGCAGGTGCAGCCGCCCGCGTGGGCCCCACCCGCCGGCAGCCTCTGCCCCCTCCCTGCCCTGGGTCGCCGGTCGGGGGGGCGCTGCCCTGCTCCCGGAGCGCGCGGTGGTCTCCTGCTCTGGAGCACCCGGTGGGGCGGGCTTCCCCCCGGGGTCTCGCCTGCCCCCCACTGCTGGTGCTGTGGTCACCGGGGTCGCCTCCAGGGGGCCCGGTGTCCATCCTGTGTGCGTTGTCTGGCGGTCCTGGCACGATTTCCGGAGCCCTCGTCCCCGTGGCGGGGGGTGGGGGGGGGCCCCCGGTGCTGGACGTCGCTGAACTCGAGGCTTCCCTGATCCGGCTTCCCGTGTCCAGCCCGGCTTCTCTGAGGGCGAGAGCCAGGCTTGGAAATGGAAGACGTGGTGGAAGCGTGGATCGCCCTTCTCGCTGCCGTGGTGCCTGTGTTCGCCTCTGCAGCGAGCAGGTGCACCAAAGGCGCCGGGTCCGCTCGGCGGCTGGGCTTCCTTTCCAGGCGTCTACGGCCCGTCCCAGCTCCCTCCAATCTGCACCCTCCCCTCTGCCTCTTTTCTCTTGCGTTTGGTGATTTCACCTTTTGGTCTCATTTCAAACGCAAAGACAAGTACCAATGAGGACGGCGATGCCAGCTGCCGTCACCCTCTCCCGACGGAGAGGAGCGGGGGAGCAGCCACTGTCCCCCCCCCCCGGGCGACGGATGGGGAGACTGCGCCGGGGAAGCCCCGCCGGGGAGGGCAGGCGGCGCACGGCCAGCGCCCCGCGTGGCCACAGCGTTCTCTTTGTACCCGTCCGAGGGGAGCTCCAGATTCGCCGTCACAGACGCAGGGGCGAAGCACCTGTCCGGAGGTCGTGCTGAGCTGCGGTTACACCCCCGCGGGACCCGGCTGCTGTGGCCGTGCCCTCCCGAGTCACCGAGTCACCTGGGCAAGGTGACCGTGCCTCTGCGCCCTCGAGTCCTGGCTGGGGAGAGGCGCACAGCCGGCCTCCGTGGCTGCCGGTGGTGGTAGACTGATGATGCCACGCCGTGCCTGGCCCCAGGCGGCACCCCGGAGCCCTGCTGGCGTGGGCTCAGCAGAGCGCAGAGCCGGCCCCCGCCCGGCCCTCCCCCCGACTGGGCATCACCAGCCAGGCGGGCGTGTGGAGGAGGGGAGAGGCTCCCCGTCTGCTATCTTAATCCCCCGAGGCGGTGAGAAAAATGGCCTTGTGGGAAGGGCCTCCTGTGCACATTCCTGAGGAGGCCCCGTTCGGGCCTGGCAGGGTGGTCTCTCCCCCGGAGGCCCCACGGGACGCCCACCCGGCCCCCACCCCCCACCGCACTGCCTGTCGGGTGAGACCCCGTGCGCTGGTGGGAGAAGACAATGTCCCCGTCCGCCCAAGGCCTCGGAGGCGGCTCAGTGGTGCCATCTGTGAAATGAAGAGAACGGTGCTTGCCTGGCGGGGCGTGGCTGGGACGGCTCGTACGTCCCCACACCTGCCTGCCCTTCCTCCGTGTCGTCACACCCCAATCCTAAGCAAGGGCAGGGGCCACCCCAAATAAATGCTGTTTGCCCCGCCTGCTTGCAGCCGGGTGTGGCCGTGTGACGGAGCGCGGGCCAGCGGGTCCGAGGATGTGGCTCTGGGTGGGCCCGGAGCCTGCAGCCCTTCCGGGGGGGCGGGGGGGTGCATGGTGGCTGGGGGGCTGCTCTGGGCCGGGGGATGAGGACAACGCCCTGGCAAGGAGACCCTGGCCCACCGTGCCTTTAGGGGAGCAGAGTTGGCCTCTGTGGCCTAGAGAAGCGACTCCCGTGTCTAGGGGTCCCTCTGAGACACAGCTCGACCCACCTCCTGCCCGGTGGGGACTCCTGAGCCCGAGTTTTGTGTGCATTCCCCCCCCCCCCCGTGTCGTTTTCAGGACGGCCCCTGAGCGATGGCGGCCCCGTGACCACGTCCACCTTACAGACGAGGAAACCCGGGCAGATGGGCGCCAGCCCCTGGCCTGCGGGCACGCCGCTGGTGAAAAGGCAGAGCCCCCTCGGGGACACGAGGTCATGGAGGCAGCCGGCTCTTCCCTCGGGGGTCAGTGAGTTTTGACGGACAGCACTTGGCACACGCTGGGGTTTTCGTGAACGTGGTCGATGTTTGTTCTTGGGTTAATACCTCCAGAAAGTTGGTTCTTATTAAGATGTGAGGCCAGGAACGGTGACATTGCCCAAGAGCCAGATTCCCTTGGAGCTAAGCTTCCTGGGAAGTCACACGATCGGCCTCCTGATTCCCTGGTGCTCAGAGGGCCCCGTCTTTTGCGAGGAGACACCCGCCTTGCTCCTGAACGGACCGCAGCGTTTGAGCTGGAATAAAATAAAAGGCCTGCTTTTACCGGGCTTCACCGATAACTCACACGGAGCTCCTGTGCGTCCGTCCGTCTGGAGCGTCCGTCACCCCAAACTCAGTGTTTGCACAGGCCACCAAAGCAGACGGATTTGGCTCACAGGACTTGGCGGGCCGAGGGACAGGGCCAGGCCCCGAGGGCCAGGCGGGGGAGCAGACCCCAGGTCCCTTTTTTGCAGCATCTGGGCAGAAAGCGGAGGGAAGGGCTGAATCCGCGATCCGTCTCTGTGGCGGCCGTGCCCGGCCCTACCCTTCCTCTACGCGCTTGCCCTATTGTGCGGCTTCCCTGGCACCCGGGCAGGCCTCGCTTGCCTGCCATGTTCTGGAAAGGCGTTCTCACATTTTTCTTCCAGGACGGCCTCAAACATAAACAGTCCGCGATGGTGGGCATCCGGCCTCCGGGGTCCCACCGGTTCTATCCGGCGTTTGTCATTTCCCCGGAGACGGCTGGGGACGAGCGGACGGTCCGCTGTTTACTCGCCGTGGCCACGTGACTCTCGCACGTCCATTTCATAACGGGAGCACGTGAGACTCGTTCTGTCTCGCTTCCCAGGAAGTTCACGGCCTGAAGGTGGAGTGCTGCTTCTGACCGACTTTGGGGGTTCGGGGCACGGGAAGCCCTGGCCAGCTCTCCCCGGGGGCGGGGTCTGAGACAGCCCTGCCCAGGCCGTGGTGGCCAGCTCGCCTCCTCGTCCAGCATCGTGCCTTTGGTGGCTCGGCCCCCTCGGGATTGAGCGGGACCCCTATGAATGTGTGCAGGGGGTCGGCAAGAAGCTCAGGGTCCAGCCGTGTGATCGCGGAAAAACTGCTGAGAGCCGGCCTTGCCGAGCCCCCCCCGCCCCCCGCCTCGAGGCAGCACGTGCGTCCGCGTGGGCGCGTGCACAGCGTGGGCCGACGTGTGTGACGCTCCGGAGTCTGGGGTGCCCCCTGTGCACCCCAGAGAGCAGCACGCCTTCAGGGTAGCAGCAGGTGGGCTCTGGGGAGCCCCGCAGGTCTGCACGACGACGGGGTGGGGTGGGCCGGCTCCCCGGGGCCATCCGTCACTTGGCGGGCTGACAGGGTGTCAGCGGGGCCTCAACAGGAGATAGCACAGGAAAAATGGCCCGGACAGACGGTGCGTTTATCTGGCCGGGTGTCTGCGAGGCCTGTCGGAGCGGCGGCCCGTCCATTAGTCAGACCGGCTGCAGCTGTCCCCCCCACTGGGGCCCCCGCTCCTGTCCCGGGCCCCTCCCCCCGCACCCGCCCGGTCAGCTCCGGCTCCTGGGGAGGCTCCTGTCCAGGACGGCGATGGTGCGCATCTCTGCGGGGGCGGGACAGGTGAGTCGCACGTCCTCTGGGCACGCTTCCCACTCTTCCGAGGACCAGGACGCTCCGTGCGGTTCAATGCAAGAAAGCGACCCTGTTTTGTAAGCTCATCGCTGTGGGAGGGTTGGTCCCTCCGTGGGACAGGGTCGCCGTCATCGTTGTCCGACTCCCGTGTCCGCCCCGCTTGGTGAGTCTCCGATATCGCTGAGTGGGCAACGGTGAGCACACAGCTCGCTTCCCGGTTGAAGAATCCCGGAGAACGAAAGGCTAGGTGTGTCAGGTGCAGTTCCCCAGGGCCAGTGTCCCAGGTCAGAGGGTGTCGGGGGTGGGGGTGGGGCGGGCAAGGGGCCCAGCGTCCCTCCTCGGGCTCACTCAGCGAGCACGTGTCTTGAACAACTCCTGGTGCCTGGTGCTGGCCCCTGAAGGCAGGACAAGGGGGCAGCAGGACTGGGGGAGGGCAGCCCCACGGCTCCTGCACAGGGGGGCCCCTGGCGTCTCCCAGGCCCCGTGGGATAGCCCCATCCCCGAGGGCTCTCTGGGCTGTCTGTAGCCAGGGGAGCTGGCCTCTGGCCGGGGACACCTGCTCTCACAGGGGCCACATCGGACGCGTCCCGGCCTGGAGGGTCTCTGACGGACTGCGTCTCCCAGTTGGAGGGGGCAGCCGGGGGCCAGACCTCCCAGCTCCCCTGTGGGTGACCTCCACGTGCCTCCAGGAGGTGATGCCCCACAGCCAAGCCGATGAATAATGATAACAAGCGGCGGGTCTCCTGCACTGCATGCTACGCCCTCTACAAACACCCTTCTTCACTCTGACCCCGTGAAAGTGGTCGTCAACTCCACGGCGCAGTCCAGGGAGCCAGGGCTCCGAGCACACCCCACGCACAGCCCCGGGGCCGGCTGCCGGCGCTGGCATCCCCTCTGCAGGATACGTGGGACGGGGGTGCCTCCAACCTCCCGGTGCCTCCCATCTGGGAGTGCGGCCTCTCAGCACCCCCAGGGCGGGGTCTGGGGACCCCACTCTGAGCGGTGAGTCTCTGAACTATTTAACGCACCCTGGGGCAGTGGGGTCCAAAAAAGCTGCCTCTTTGCCTCTATCTTGGAACCAGAACGTGCCCAACACAACCTGCCGGGTCAGCCTCCCGCAGGTCGAGCGTCCGAGGGGGAGCCTGTGCTGTGTGGGGTATTTTGCACCTGCCACAGCTCGGCACCCGCGAGTTTGCAGGCCCCGAGGGCACTCATGCAGGGTGGCTGCGGGCTCCAGAGACACCGCGGTCAGCACTCAAGGTCAGCTGTTCTCTGTGCCCGGCACACTGCTCACTTCCTCCTGCTCCCAAATCGCTCAGCTCCTGGCCCGCCCGGCTTTTCCCACCGAGCTCCTCCAACCTCGCCAGCCTCTGCCCACTGCCCCGTCCCAAGCCTGTTCCCGAAGTCCCCGCCTGCACATCTCCAGGTGTGTTTGAAGCACTTCCTGTGTCTGAGAATCAGACAAGACTCCGCTCTTGATGGCCCCGGCGGTGGCGAGAGCCCCTGGCCGCCCACCGAGTCCTAGGGTGATGCCTTGTCTGTGTCGGCACCAGCCCTGGAGACCTGCCTGGGGTCCTGGCGAGGACACCGGGGCTCCCAGAGGTGGGCACCCCCACCCCCCCAGAAGACGCTCCCTCAGTGTCCACAGATACTTTGGGGCTTTGAGTCACGCCCGGTGGACTGGCTTTCTCTCCAGATCTGATTTTGCCACACGTGGGGTCATGTCAGGAAGGGAGAGGCTCAGGGGACATCTGTGCAGTGCGCAAGGTTGGTCAGGTGCAGAGTGGGTGGGGTTTGGACCCAGGCCTGCTCCCCAGCAGGAAGCCAAGTCCATACTCACAGGTCACCTCCCGGGGGACCCCTGGGCTCTCCCGAGGCGCCTGAGTCCGTGCCCATAACTGGTCTCTGCAAGACGGGAACAGGGCAGACAGCAAGGCTGTTTCTCCTCGGCCGGGCTGCAAGGCCCAGGAGAAGCCTCGCTGGGGCGGCTTTGGCCCCTCCGTCTGCCAGATGGGGGTCTCGGTCCCCGAGCTGCTCTGCGGTTCCCTCCAGGTGTCCAGTGTGAAGGCGTTCCGGAGCCCGGTGGCCTCGTTCCAAGGGCTTTGTTTTTCCCAGGCAGCGAGGCTGTCGGCGGAGCCCCGCTAACTTGACCCCAGAACGCGGCGCGTTATCAGCCCATCTCTGCAGCCAGGGCGAGGCCTGAGTTATGGCGGGGAGGTTATCGAGGACAGACAGTAGTCCCAAGCCAGGGCAGCGGGGTCGCGGGGTTAATGGGCAAAGGTCAGCGCCCACCAGGGCTCCATGTGGGATGGATTAAGTCATCACCGGGCTTCGTGGCGGGTGGCCCGTGGGCGGCCTCGGCCGCTGCTGGCCCAGCCTCCGTGGACGCCACCCCCCTGTGATCACAGGGCTTCCATCCCTGACGGTGACTCGATTTTCGTCTGGGAGCGAACTAGCAGACTCTGTTCGGAATCAGGATGCCCCTAATTCTGGCAGATCTGGGGTCCACCTTGCAGGCGCCGCGATTTAATGCAGCTGTCGAGATCATGTCGCACATGCGGGCACTTGTGTGAGGCCCGGGAGGCGGCGCTGCCGACCCCGGCAGCCTGACCGGGTTTCGTCTGGCGGCGGGCGAATGCCCGCAGGGCTTCAGGGGGAGGGGTGATGGCCTCCTCCCTGGTTTTCTCCTCCCTCACAAGGATCTCCAGGTCTCCGTCTCTCGAAGGCCTCTGTCGCCTGGTGTCCGGTCCGCAGGGGCAGCCTGGAATCCTACCAACGAAGCTGGAAGCCCCGGGCTTCTCCGAAGACCCCGAAGGCCCAGGCTGGGAACCCCCCGCCCCCGAGACTTCAGGCATCCTCTGAGCACGCGGCCCTGTGGAAACAGGCCTCGAACTTTCCAGGGCCTTTGTGTTGGCCGCCGAAGGCACGTCCCCGGATCGCGGGTTGGAGGAGACTGCGGAGCAGAGGCCCCGGGGTGGATCCAGAGGGGAGGGGAACGGAGACGATCAGGACTCTGGTGTCCCTCCCCCTGTGCCCTGGCGTGGGGTTAAGGTCTGTTCTCTGTTAGACACGGGCGGGCCGCGAGGGACTTGATGAATAAGCATGAGGGGGACGATGTCCGCCGCTGTGTCCCCGGTGCCAGACCAGGGGCCCCGTGGCAGCTACTCCACACACGCTTGTCCACTGAAGGCCACCTGCCCTTTTCCGAGCCGCCCACGCGTCCTGCAGGTGCCCTAACGAAGCCGGGGGCGAACAACACGGAGACCTCGTCTGTCACACTTCAGGAGGGCAGGGCTCTGAAGCCGAGGTGTCACGGGGCCGCGCGCCCTGTGGAACCCCAGGGGAGGGTCCTTCCTGCCCCTTCCAGCTCCTGGGGGGCCCCCGACACCCCCTGGGCTCTGGCCGCGTCCTCCACCTGTGCCTCCCTCCTCATGTGAACTGTCCTCTGTCCGTGTCCTCACTCTCCCTCTGTCACTGGATTTAGGGTCCATCCCAATGTTTCGGGATGACGTCATCTCAGGACCTTTAACTTCATCGCGTCTGCAAACACCCTTTCTTCAGATACGGTCGCATCCACGGGCTCTGGGGGGTCAGGACATGGACTTGTATCTCTGGGGGCCATGAGCCCACGACGCGGGCCAAGCCCTCTTTTCCTCAGGATGGCCCTCACCCTCCGTGTGAGAGGAGGCAGCCGAACCCGGGGCCCTCCGGGCTCTGCCGAGGTCACGGGCAGCAGGTGACGGGGCCTGGGTCGGGGGGCCGCTGATGCGCTTCTCACATGCTGGCCACCTCTTGGCCGAGATGTCTTCCTCGGCTCCCGCAGGGTGTGGACGGATGCTGGAGGTGGGGAGGCCTGGGTTCCTCCTGCATCCCTCCCCCTCACGCAGCCACTTGCGCGACGGTCACGAGGCGGCGGCGACGTGGAGGCCGGGCCGGGGAGGCCCGCTGGGAGGCCGGCAGCGTGAGGCCCGGCGGTGCTCTCTTGCAGGCTGTCTCCTCACTCGAAGCCTCGGGTTTTCATTCCTGCCTCGGGGCAGCGGCGAGGATGAAGTGTGGAGAGCTCCCGGAAGTACCTAGCCCGGTGCCAAGGGCACGCACGCGTGGGCGTGCTGTTATCCTGCGATTACGGTCGCGGTGACTAAGCAGAGGCAGTTACTGCCCTGATGACGTGCAGACCAGCTCTGGCCCTGGGCCCCTCGAAGAGCTGTGCATTTATGACCCATGTGTCTTCCCAGAGACCCTCCGAGGGTAAGGGCTCGCCCCATTCCACGGTTGAGGAAGCGGAGACCCGTTTGCTCACTCCCGACGCGGCTCTGTCTGGAGGACCCCGCCTCGGTCTACCACCTCACCCCTACACCCTGCCCCCTCTCCCCCTGTGATGGCGATGCTCCTAGAGTAGGTCCGATGGGGGCCTTTCTTGCCCGGAGGGAAGTGAGTGTTGATTCCTCGATCCCTCTGCCCCCAGCACCACCTGCCCGAGCCTGTGAGAGGGGAACTACTGGGGGTCCAGGCACGTTGGGGTGGATGGGACCCCCCCCGGGTTGCTCGAGATCCAGGAATGGTGCTGCCTTTGGAGTGAGGCCACGGCCTTGGGTGGCCTGTCTTACCAGGACACAAGAAGCCGGGATGATTCTGGGGACAGAATTTTCAGGACACGGGAAAACTCTGGGACCTTGGAGCAAATGCAGGGGCCCAGGCTGCCCTCGGATGGGGGGCCACAGATGCACCTGCTGTCCCCCGTGGGGAAGCTGCTGTTTGTTCAAGGCTGGGCTCCCGCTGGGCCCTGGAGCTCTGGCCTCCCCACCTGTGGCCTTGAACAAACCACATCTCTCACCTTCCCCAGGTCTTTTTTCCTATTTCTGCAAAACAGGACTTGGTAATGGCCCCTTAGAGCACCGCCGGGGAGCTCCATGAGGCAGCCCCCCCCCCCCCACCGCCCCAACATCTTCATATCCCGTAAAAGCCTTTGTGGAAAAACCCGCTTTGCAGTCAGTGTTTGGGCAAGCCGCACACTATTCTCCTCGACCCGCTGGAGAGTCCCGGGCCCTTCCTGGAGCCGCCGGCATCTGAGAAGCCGGGAGGCAGGGAGACAAACCTTGGACACCTGTGTGGGACCCACAGTCTCCACACTGGGGTATCTGGGGCGGGACAAGGGTCAGGATGGGGCAGGAGTAAGAGTTACAAGTCATTTTGTGAATTTAGGAGCAACCGAACAGATGACAGGGCTCCGCGGAGAGAACGCAGGCCCGGGCTGTTTCGCATCTCCCGGCTGTAGGAAGGGGCACCAGGTCCCAGGGAGGTCGGGACAGGTGGAGTCTCGGGCTCCAGAGTCTCTGAAAGCCTGGCCGGACCCGTCTGGTTGTGTTTTGGACCTGCCGCCGCGTCCACTGCCCTCTGTCAATGTCGGTGGCCATCGGGAACCGTTGCATTGTGTCCCCACGCAGTCACCCACCGTGTTCACCACCATCGCTCCCCGGCCGAGGCACCACTCTGTCCTGACGGGGTCACACGGCCGCCTGCTGGCACTCCTCTCCCTGCCCCGACCTCCCCAGGAAGGGCTGGGCCCGCCGCCCAGGTGATGAGAAAAGACCGCGCGTTGAGACAGCAACCCCCAATTTTCCAAGCTGATGTGACGTGCCCTGTGTCCCTCCTTGGTTTTCTGACTGCGCACCCACGAACCCCCTACTCTTTGTGACAAGTGACCCTCAGTCACAGCGGGTCACAGTGACTCACTGCAAAGCGGGCCGACGGCCCCCTCCCCTTCTCCATGCGCCAAGGCAGGACAGGGCCCCCCGCTGCGGCCCCGGGGCGCCCCAGGCGGACAGAGCAGCCACCACCCGGACGCCAGCCCCCGTGCCCGAGGGAGGTGGGAGCCTGGGGCGTCATACCTGTAACGAGATGTTCCATTGAGACGAGTGACACATGGCACTTTTGCTCACAATATAGTGGCGGAAGTAGTCCTGGGACCCATCCCGGCGCGAGGGGGTGGAAGTGCGAGCCTACTGTCCGCGTGCTGCAGGAGGGAGGGCCTGGAGGTGTCCCGTGAAGACACGGATGACCGCGGCCTTGAGTCTGACCCGGCACTTGCACGTTGGCGGTTAGCGAGCACGTAGGTGGAGGGAGGGCCAGCCAGCACGGGCGTCCTGGGTGGCGCGGGGCAAGCCCCTCACTGTCTCTGGGCACCCGGCCCTTCCTCTGTAAATGGAAAGAATGGGGCCTTGTTTCTCCTTCTGTGCCCCAAACCACCAGGCCTTGTCGCCTGTCTGGATGAGGACAGGGAGATACGAGCCGTGCAAACGCGCAGAGCGCCGAACGGACAAGATGAACGCGGAGGGCGGCCAGTGAGAGGGGGTGACCCAAGAGACTCACCGGCTTAAAACACAAGGAAGCATTTTTATCCTGGACTAACTTTAGATTTATACAAGCGTTGCAAAGATAACTCCAAGAGTTCCCATACGCTTTTCACTCCGTTTCCCCAAATGTTGTCACCTTTCACAACCATGGGACGTGGGCCAGCACAACAAGGTTCCAGGTGGGACATTATCATCAACTAAACTACAGACTTTGTCCAGATTTCACCCTTTTTTTTTCATTAATTTTTTTTTTTATCTGCCCATCACCCAGCGCCACACAGAACAGCCCTACCATCCCCAGAGTCCCCTGCATGTGTCCCCTTCACGCTGGGTCACGTCCTTTCCCTAAGTCCCTGCGACCACTTATCGGTTTTCCATGCCATAAGTTTTCCTTTTCCGGACTGTCATATAAATGGCATATGTAATAGGTAGCCTTTTGGACCTGATTTCCTTAACTGAGCAAAACACGTGTGAGTGAATCCTGCCACACGAAGCAGGAACATTCCTTTCCATTGCTGAGTAGTATTCCGCCGTATGGGCGCCCTACGCTTTACGCGTCTGTCACCGGACACCTTTGTTGCTTCCGGTTTTGGGCAAATAAAGCTGCTATAAACACTCACATAAATGATTTTGTGTAAACACGAGTTTTCGACTCAATATGGTGAGGGTTTAACTTTATAGGAAACGGTCCAACTGTCTTCAGGGGCGACTCTACCGTTTTGTGGCATCGGCGAGAAATGAGAATTCTCACCAGGTTTCTGGATTTTGGCCATACTAATAGACATGTAGTGATATCTCATTGTGGTTTTCATTTGCATCTCCCTAATGACCACTGATGTTGAGTATTTTTTCATAGGGTATTTATCATCCATATATCTTCTTGGTGAAGTGTCTGTTCAGACCGGTTGCTCATTTTTAATCCGTCTGTTTGTTTTCTTCTTGCTGAGTTGTAAGAGTTCTTTATATATTCCAGATACAAGTTCTTTTCTTTTTTTTTTTTTTATCAGATATCTGCTCTGGAAATATTCTTTCCAGATCTGTTGTTTGTATTTTCATTCTTAAAAAAAAAAAAGTTTTTATTTATTTATTTATTTATTTATTTAGAGAAAGAGAGAGAGTGGCGGAGGGGCACAGAGAGAGGAAGTGAGAGAATCCCAAGCAGGCTCCACACTGCCAGTGCAGAACTGGACATAGGGCTCAGTCTGAGGAACTGGGAGATCATGACCTGAACCAAAGTCAAGAGTTGGATACTTAACCCACTGAGCCACCCAGGCACCCTTATATTTCCATTCTTTTAACAGTGTCCTGGGGAGCCTGGATGGCTCAGTCAGTTAAGCGTCTGACTTCGGCTCAGGTCATGATCTCACAGCTTGTGGGTTTGAGCCCCACATCGGGCTCTGTGCTGACAGCTCGGAGCCTGGAGCCTGCTTCAGATTCTCTGTCTCCCTCCCTCTCTACCCCTCCCCTGCTCATGCTCTCTCTCTCTCTCTCTCTCTCTCTCTCTCTCTCTCTCAAAAATAAACAACAACAACAAAAATAGATTCAGGGTCTCATCCCTATAACTCCTAGGGTGGAGTGTTAATGATCCATTTGGAGTTACTTTTTGGGTTAAGTGTGAGGTGTGTGTTAGTTCTTTGTACATCTTGACCTTTTGTCTCGTGATCTTGCTAAGCTTATTTACTTATTCTGGAACTTAGAAGATTCTCTGGGATTTTTCTAAATAGATAATCATATCACCTGCAAATACAGGACAGTTTTATTTCTCCTTTTTCAATCTGCATGCCCTTTATTTCTTTTTCTTACCCGATTGCATTGGCTGGGACCTCCAGTGTGATGTGAACGAGGGAATTGACAGAGGACATTCTTGTCGTGTTCCAGCTCCTGGAGGACTAGAGCTCAGGCTCTCACCGGCAAGTCTGATGTTAGCTGTAGGGTCTGAAGACCCTTTTACCAGGGTCAGGAAGTGCCCTTGCATTCCTGGTTTTCCGACAGTTTCTTTTTGGTCGTGAATAAAGGATGTATTTTTGTCAAATGCCTTTCTGCATCTACTAAGATTATCACGGTTTTTCTTATTTAATCTATTAATGTGGTAAATCACATTCACTGATTTTCAAACTCACTGAATTTTTGATGAACTAAAAGAGACACTTTTAAATGCTTCACGTGCTGGTTATTACTAACGGCTTCCAGGCCTTTCTGGTTGAGCGACCTTTTTTTTTTTTTTTTAAAGATACCTATGGTTTTTTTCTTTTTTTTTTAAAACATTTTTTTCAATGTTTATTTGTCTTTGGTGAAGAAAGAGACAGAGTGTGAGCAGGGGAAGGGCAGAGAGAGAAGACACAGAATCTGAAGCAGTTTCCAGGCTCTGAGCTGTCAGCACAGAGCCCGACGCGGGGCTCAAACCCACACACCGTGAGATCGTGACCTGAGCCGAAGTCGGACGTCTAATCGACTGAGTCACCCAGGCGCCCCCTCCCCATTTTGGGGGCTGGGCTGGATGGTCGACTTCCAAAAGTCCCTGCCTTTTTGTGGTGGGGATGTTGGCAAAGCAGACAAGAATCATCCTTTTCTGTGGCTGTGCCTCATGCTGACGGTCCACCAAAGACTTTGCACCCGCTGGGTGTCTGCTGTTTTCCAGACCCCAGGCGGGACTTGTGAGCATTTCCTCACCGACTTCTTATAGCCACACTAGGAGATAACGCGATCTTCACGCGATAAATGAGGAACTAGGCATGGAGAGGTGAAGTAACCGATCACGGCCGAGTGGCGGGGGCGGAAGATGCCACTTTGTAAAAACAACCAGCGGGAAGTGCGGTAAGATACCGTGGCCGACTAGCCACACGTGGTTCCCTAGCATCTGGGACGAGACTCATCCAAGCTGAGATGTGCTGTCGGTGTACAAATAAAGTCTGCACTTTGAAGAGTCGGTACCAAAAAAAACGTGTAAGATTTCTCATCGGCGATTTTTAATATTGTTTCACGTTAGAATGAGACTTTTGGGTTAAATACAATACAGTCTGGGTGCAAATGGCACCTGCTCCTTTCTTACGTTTTCGAATGTGACTGGTGGAAAACGTTACATTACACTCGTGGCCCAGACTTCCTTTGTGTTGCACAGCACTGTTCCTGGTCGGGAGTCGGCAAATTACGGCTCGTGGGCTCCGCGGGGCCCAGCACCTGTTTTTCTGGTTTGTTTTGTTGGTCAAGTTTTATCAGTACACAGCCCATCCGTTCCTTGACGTACTGTCTCTGGCCATGTTCACGCTCTGGCAGCCGAGTTCGGCAGAGGCCATGTGACACCCCCCCCCCAACATCCGCCGACTGTCCTTTCACGGTCAAAGTGTGTTGACCTCTGCTCCAGATGAAACTCTGGTTCCAGAGAAACTTGTGGTTCACCGTCTCTGTGCACAGGTGATAGGCCATTTTACCTTTTGTTCTTTTCATACCTGTCTTTTCTGGAGTTTCTGAAATGAAAACGCCACTTTTGACGATGAGGAGTAAAGACCATTGATGCTTTCTGGTTGCAAAAGAAGAAATTATGCGACGGGGAAGCAGGGGTGTGGTGGGGGCTGCTGCGGAGAACGAGGGATCCCTGGTGGACCCCGAGCTTCTCCCCGGGAAGCCTCGTGCGTGGGCAGCAGTCCAAACACGCTCTCCCTTCACAGGGGGCTGTGTATGCAGGGGTGAGGAGGGGTGCAGGGGCCGAGCAAGCCAGTCTGCCAAGGCGGACCCAAGGAGGCTGGGCCGTGCAGCGTGGGGGGCTCGGGAAGCCAGGCCCATCTGGTTTGCATTAGGTTTATAAGGTTGATAGCAAATAAGGGTATTAGAGCTAATTTACTTATTTAGAGAAAGAGGACTCAATCCCAGAAACTGATTGGGACGGAGCAGAGATGCCCCACGGGAGGAGGGGCCTGCCACGCCAACCCTGTGCGGAGACTGGTGTCGCATGAAAAACAGCCCTGCAATCCTGTGTGGCCTCGGGGCGGGGCTGTGGAACTCGCCACCCCCACGCCTGCCGGGGCACACGTTCCCGGACAGGATCTCCGCCCCTTGGAGGAGAGGTCCCACAGCAGTCCCCGGACGCAGGGAGGCTCCAGGGCGACGAGGAGCACGGAGCCTCTCTCGGGGCCCAGAGCCCCTCGCCCAGAGACGTCGGCCGTCTGGATCCCCGGGTCCGGGTCCCCAAGACATCGCGAGAAGCCCGCAGCCTGCAGGCCACACGCTATGCTTCCCGGCGCCCCGGCGGTCGCCCAAAGCCCTGACCCGTTTCCCCCAGGCCGGGAAGAAAGTCCTGGTGACTTCCCGGTGGGGGCTCCCGCCGCTGCAGCTACAGCTTCTCTTGGGGGCAGCTCTCCCTTTAGCCCGGTTTTCTGGAAAGTACCCAGGCTTCAGAATCCAAGTCCTCCCTCCCTCCCTCCTTCCTTCCCTCCCTCCCTCCTTCCCTCCTCCTTTCCTACTCTGCACTTCCATTGCATTTACTATAATCAGGGTTTCCATTTTTTTCTTTTTTTTTTTTTATTAAAAAAATTTTTTTTCAACGTTTATTTATTTTTGGGATATAGAGAGACAGAGCATGAACGGGGGAGGGGCAGAGAGAGAGGGAGACACAGAATCGGAAGCAGGCTCCAGGCTCCGAGCCATCAGCCCAGAGCCCGACGCGGGGCTCGAACTCACGCGAGATCACGCGAGATCTCGCGAGATCGTGACCCGGCTGAAGTCGGCCGCTGAACCGACTGCGCCACCCAGGCGCCCCTATAATCAGGGTTTCCGTATGGCTGATTTATCCACCTTGATCTTGGAGCAAACAGCATATTCTAGATTTACCCCTTCAGACGTCATGGCTCTGCCTTCAACGGGCTCCACTAGGCCCAGCAGATCCTATTAGATCCCATGCCACTGAGAGAAATGAGTCACTCAGTAGGTAATTACTAAGTGCCAACCACCAAGCTTCATCTTTGGAGCTGAAGTTATAGCCATGAACAATTGCAACTAATGTACATCCCTCCGAGTAACAAATAAGTAAATAAAAAGGAAAATGGACATTTTAAGGAGCAAGAGGTTAAAGGGTTAGAAACCGAACACTTTGGAAAGGCCTGCAGCCCTGGTTTGCAGCTCGAGCGATTCACCTGGTGGCTTCAAGAGGTTTCTCCAAACTATCCATATTGACCCCCGCCCCCCAAACCAGCTGGGTCGAAGTCTCGGGCTGGGGGGGGCGGTGGTGGGGGTCAGGTGGGATCCCTAACACATCTGAACTCAGTTAGTTAATGTCTAGAATCTCTGGCTGCTGATCAACCCTAGTGACAAATTCTGGGTTCTTCTCGCTCTGATCTGGCCATTGTCAAGGCGGGTTCCCGGACCAGCGGCCCCAGATCCCCCGGGAACTTGTTGGAAACACAGGTTCTCAGGCCTCACCTGCCCCCGTGGAATCAGTAACGGCACACACGTCTGAGCACAAGCCTTCCGGGTGATTCCGAGGCGGCCTCAAGTCTGAGACCTCTGCCCTCGTCCGCGAAACGGGTCTGCTTGCTCTCGCCTCTGGGCTCCCTGCCTCATCCCAGCTGAGCACGGGCTCCTCAAGTCGGGGGCCCTCCCGAGGCTCCGGGAGGCATCTAGGTCTCAACCCCTCTGCCAGCTCAGTCGGCTAGGGCGGCTTCCGGGAGGTGGCATGCAGCTTTGCCTGGGCTCAGTGGGAGGGAGGAGTGGTGATCAGTTAGGGGGGTCTGCAGTGTGGACAGCTCTGGAGCGCCCTTTCAGGGTCTGCGGTGTGCATTTACACAACACATTTCCTTCCACATCAGAAACCTTTACCACCGGAAAAACCCCATAATCTTAGTTGGGGCGCCCTGTCCGTGTTGGTCTCCAGGCTGCTCTGGGTTTTGGCAGCTGCTTTACAGACCCAAAAAGAAAACCCCACGGTCATGGCCTTTTTAAAGTACCACGGGCTGAAATTCCACCTGTGTCCC
>NW_024412421.1:35168954-35201259 GCF_014898765.1 Herpailurus yagouaroundi
GCCCTGTCCGTGTTGGTCTCCAGGCTGCTCTGGGTTTTGGCAGCTGCTTTACAGACCCAAAAAGAAAACCCCACGGTCATGGCCTTTTTAAAGTACCACGGGCTGAAATTCCACCTGTGTCCCTCCTGCCAGCTTCCACGTCCACGTCCACGTCCCTCCCGGTTTTAATTCCTTCTCTCCTTTTTTTTTTTTAAGTTTATTTATTTTGAGACAGAGAGAGAGAGAGAGAGAGAGAGAGAGAGAGAGAGAGAGAGGATCCCAAGCAGGCTCTACACTGTCAGTGCAGAGCCGGACGTGGGGCTTGAACTCACGAACCGTGAGATCATGACCTGAGCCGAAACCAAGAGTCAGACGCTCAACCGACTGAGCCACCCAGGCGCCCCTCCTTCTCTCCTTTAAGACAAAGTTCCTGTTTGGTCTGACTAGAAAAGGAATCTCTCTTCACGATAGAAAATTGGCAACGTGCTAAACAAAAAGCCGCAAGGCATGAAATTAAAATCATCTGAAATCCCACCTCCCGGAAGTAATTCACCGTTAACTCTAGTGTCCTTCCCGATCACGTTTCTCTCCATGACGCGGGGCAGGACGCTGAGCGGTGTGCGGACATCGCCCAATTACCTTCACTTAAAAATATGATGAGAGGCTTGTGGCTTCACTGGGAAAAGGAAGGGCCCAGGCCGTTGAGAAACGAAAGGAGAGGACGGTGCGGTCGCTGTGTGCCTCACCTGAGTGCATCTGGGGTGAGGATGCCTTCGGCACGGCCTCCCCGCAGCGGCTCGCTTCACATTTAAGTAATAAAAACAAGGGACTGTGACTCATAACACAACGCCCCCCCCCCCCGAGCCAGGAGTTCAGGCACAGTTGGATCCAGGCCCTTGGCTAATGTGGCAGTCTGCCCCTCTCCCTTCCCTTGGCTCTGCTTTTCTCTAGGTCGGTTTCATCTGGTCCGGGTACCAGTCTCTGGGAACTCTGGACCGAGGTGCAACCACTCGAGGCGCGTCACGTCAAGGCGAAGAACGTGCTTTGTTCTCTGCTGTCCCAGCAATACACTGAGGGTGACTCTTACAGGCCTGGTCATGTGGCATCTCTGAGCCCCCCACTGTGACTTGCACTGTCTGGGCCTGGGTCCTGTGTTTGCGCCTGAAGCTGGGGGGTGGCGTCATCCACACCTGAACCTCAAGGAGGGAGAACAGGGAAAGGACAGTTCCCCAGAGGAAACAGAGACGCTAATCCCTGAAGCGGGGGTAACGGCGGCCGGGTGGTCAGATAAAGGCTGTCCACTACCGTGCCAGACATGCCACCGTTTGGTACACTCCTTTCAAGATCCTCCGAAGACCAGGGTCTCTTTCCTGTGTCCTAACCTTTTGCTGCTCTGATGCGAGATCACTGCCAGCACTTGGGGACTGGGGTTTAGCGCTTGCAGGGACTTGAGGTCCTGGAGCAGGGCACAAGGAAGCTAGGAGGGAGAGAGAATTCTGGAGCTCAGGAAGCCTGAGTGGGAGGCTCTGGCATTCAGAGGATAGCGTGAGAGCCCTGGTGTGGGTGCTGGAAGTTTCCAAACAGAGAGAGAGGCTTATGGACAGGCTGCGTGATTTCACAATTCTGCTCCTGGGTCAGCCCTGTCACGGCAGGACTTTTGAGCACATTCTCAGCCACTCCAGGCCAAGCTCTGGCTTCCATGTGCGACGACAGCTCATTCCAGGTGGAGCCGATTCCACGACCAACAGATGTGTCTCTGTTTATACTCATTGCCTCACACCACCAATCCTCCTAGGTTCAGCTTTCAAGTTGTGGCCTCCTCCTGCAGGCTGGAGTCTCCAAGAACATGAGGAGCATGTGTGGTGTGATCAGTATCGTCTCTCCAGGGCCTGGCACACAGCTGGTGCTCGATGAGCGCTTGGATGGATGATGGATGGGTGGTTGAGTAGATGCTGGATCGAATGGCTCTGTGGATGGGTGGGTGAATAGCTGGGTGGGTGGCTGGTTGGGTAGGTAGCTGGGTGGGTGGGTGGCTGGTTGGGTGGTTAGCTGGGTGGGTGGGTGGTTGAGTGGGTGGATGGCTGGGTGTGTGTGTGTGGGTAGCTGGGTGGGTGGATGGTTGGGTGGGTAGATGGCTGGTTAGGTGCGTAGCTGGGTGGATGGCTGGTTAGGTGGGTAGCTGGGTGGGTGGGTGGCTGGTTGGGTGGTTGGCTGGGTGGGTGGATGGCTGGTTGGGTGGTTGGCCGGGTGGGTGGATGGTTGAGTGGGTGGATGGCTGGGTGTGTGTGTGGGTAGCTGGGTGTGTGGGTAGCTGGATGGGTGGATGGTTGGGTGGGTAGATGACTGCATGAAGCTTAGCTGGGGGCAGAATCAGGTGACTGTTAAAGTCAAGATCTCTGAAGCCAGATGCCTGGGTTTAAGTCCCATCTCTGCTATTTGCTAGTTAGCTGACCTTGAGTAGATCTTTAGCCTCATCGGTACACCTTTTCTGATCAATCAAATGTGGACAGTACCAGTACTGTCTCGAAGGTTGTCAAGCTGGTATGAGAGGCTGCATACGAAAACACTGTGCTCTTTCCCTGGCACACGGGTAGGGCTCAGTGACCATGGCCTCCCCTGTCCTTTGTCATTTTCAGCCAATATTTATTGATCCCCGGGTGCTACACTGCTAGGTGCTTTCCGGGCAGCGGGGCCCCAGCGGAGGATAATAAGGCATTCCTGCCCGCCAAGAGCTGACATTCTTAAGAGAGTGCATTTCCCCTCGCTTGCTTTTTAAGCACTTACTATAATTTACATGTATTTTTTTTTATTCCCGTCTTTCTTTTTTTTCACGAGCTTCCCCCGCACTAGCTGTACAGTCCAGAAGGCAAGGGCCTTTGCTGTTTTGTCCACAGCTGGATATCAAAGAGAGAAGAAATGATTATTCTCCTTCCAGTTGCTCAGGCCAAAAGCCCCGGGGTCGGCCTTGTTCCTCCGTCCTTCAAGTGCCACGTTCAGTCTCAAGCAGATCCCGCTGGCCCCAGTCCAGCTCTCTCTGCCACCTCCCTCTGGCCTCTCTGGTCTAAGCCCCCCTCGGTCCTCACCCCAATACCTGCTGGCTTCTCCCTGCTTCCGTCTGCCCCGCACTCCGTTCCCGTGTTAGCCAGACGCTCAGATGAAAAGCCGGGACACGTCAACCCAGGACACGCTGCCGTGAAACCACGACCGCCAGCCCCCGGGTGCCCAGCTTCTCCCCAGTCCTGTCCATTACACCCCAGACGCCTCTCTGCTCCAGCTGTGGGGCCCTGTGGATGCTCCGGTGCTCCAGGCTCGCGTCTGCTTCAGCACTCAGTGCATTCTGTTCCCTCTGGAATGTTCTCCCCAGGCATCGGCAAGTTCTTCCCTCCCCTCCTTCTGGGTTTATTCAATCCCGACCCCTTTTCGGTGAGGGCTTCCCTGGCCTTGCAAGCTCAGAGTTCAGGATTCCTGCTCCTGACCCTCCTGTCCCCGCTGCTCGGACGGCTCTCCTTCCTTAGCGCGTGGCTCTGGAACATGGGATACTTCGTCGTCTGTTCCTCTGGCGAGAGGGTGAGTTCTGCGAGGAAGACACTTTGGGTTCACAGTTGCGTCCTCAGCACCCCGTGCAGGGTGGCCACGGGGTCAACGCTCAGCAAAGATCGGGCGGGATGTCACCACTCCTGCTACTGTTGCTATCAGCGCCTGGGGCAATCTTTTCGTCTCCGGGGATGCCCCGACTGCGGTGCTTGTCCGCACCCCATATCCCGTGTACCTGGGCACCAGCTTCTTGTACAAATGACTTCTTTCGCACTTTCTGTTTCCAAGCTGTAAATGGGCGGGCGGTTGGCGCAAGCCCCTCCGAGGTCCTCCCCGGTTCAATTGCTCTAAGGCTGTGCCATGGCCTCCAAGGTGGCTCAGCTCCCGAGAGACACGACGCGCCCTAATCCCCGGCACCCGTGCCCGTGACCTTATTTGACAAAGGAGTGACTGTTACCTTGTCTGACAAAAATATGCAATTAAGTTAGTGGTCCTGAGAGGAGGGGCCGGTCCCGGGTCACCCAGGGGGGCCCTGGATCTGGTGACAGATGTCCACGTGGCGCACGTGGAGCAGGACGGGGGAAAGACGGGGTGGAGCTGGGCCCGCGCCAGGGGATGCGTGTTTGCTGAGCTCCCTCTGCCGGGCTCACGGCCCCCTCGTCCTTGGACGTGGGCCCCCTTCTCCCCTCTGGGGTGAGAGGTGTCCTTCACGGGCTCCTGATTTCTGCTTCGTTCTGCAGATGGCCCAGAGCAGCCACTGTGACTAGTCACCCTGAAATCTCTCTGGCTCTGGGGTCAAACCTCAGGAAGCAGGGGAAGGGCAGAGAAGCACCCCAAGGCATGATCGGACCACAGACGAGGAGACCGCCACATCCACATCCACCTCCACGGCCCTCCCTGTGGTCTCTCCAGGGGTCACTGCAGCCTGCCCTCCTCTCCCGGCAGGATTAAAGGAAATTAAGGGGGTGAATCCAAGAGTCAGGAGGGACACAGGGAAGACCGGAAGTCTGGGACCAGGGGACCTGGGGGGGACGGGTGTGGGTGCAGCGGATGTGGCCTTGGCCGGCACTTGGCCAACAGCCAGTCGGCTCCAGGAGGGACTCTCGGGAAGCAGGACTGCCGTAAACCTCTTCTCGGCACGTCTCCTGTGCAAATGTGTTTTCGTTCTTGGGGGCTGAATACACCTAGGCGTGGGACCCACCCGGCTCAGGCTGAACTGCGCCGGAGATCAGCGAGCCGTTCACAACCGATTTCCTTTTCTTCCCCGGAGCCCAGCCTGCGCGCGTTCCGCAGGGGCCCTGGCGGTCAGGTGAGGCCGTGAGCCAGACTGCGTCAACGGAACGTGAGCAGAAACGACGAGAGCCACCTCCAGGCCACACCTCCCCGCTATCCTCTGTGCCCTTCTCCCTTCCGCTGGCCTGGCTCAGATACACCCGTCGACCTCGGAAGCCGATGACGGAAGAGACGGAGCCACGCGACAAGGGGGATGTGGGTCTCTGATCGCTGTGTGGATGAGGGCCACGGGACCAGTCAGGGTCACTCATCTCGGGCCCTCCGGGAACAAGAAGTGACCCTCTCCAGGCACACGCTGGCCTTTCCACTTGCAGCTCAGCGTTTCTTTGCTCCCGCAGGTGCTTACTCTTGGAAGACACCCCCACCCAGAGGACGAAGGAGGCCACAGAACTTCATGGGAACAGCACCCATCTGAAAGCAGGTGGTGCCTGACTAGGAGTGAGCCCAAGCATGGCCTTGAGCTTTCTGGATCTCAGTTTCCTCACCTGCAAAATGGGAGGTCACCCCAAAGTCCATCCTTTGCTAACTTCTGGGAAGCAGGCTGGCAGGTGTTGGAACATGGACACCTTCTCCGTTGATTCCTCCGCGTGGCCGAGCTGGGGAGCCCGGGTTACTCTGGAGCAGAGCTTCTGAGTGGGTCCCCAGACCCGCAGCATCAGCATCACCCGGGGGGCTTGCTGGAAATGCAGATCCTGGACCAGAAAGTCTGGGGGTGGGGCCATCTGCACATGAACAGGCCTTCTGGGTGATTCTGATGGGGCTGCAGTTGGTCTAGAAGGTTCTCAGGAGCAAGGGAAAACACCCCCTCTTTCCTCCCTGAGCAAGCCCCGGGGGTGAGTGGACACGCCCTTCGGAGACCCAAACAGGCCACACAGCCCAGCGCGGGGTCCTCTCTGCCTGATGGTTTCCAGTGAGGCATCCGGGCCCGGGCCCCCTCAGGAGGGTGCAGAGGCAAGGGGAGGCGACGGGCTCTGAGAAGGGCCTCCCAGTGGAGGGGAGGGGAGGGGAGGCGGGCCTCCGCGGTCCTCACAGGTCCTCCCACGCCCCTGCCAAGGCCCTGGCACGCACAGTTGCTTTAACCTGCACCCCCTCTCACTCAGCAGGTGCTCCTGTCCCCCCTCTGTGGTGGCTCTCCAAGCAACGGTCACCACCGTGTCTGGGGGACAAGGAGGCCTGGGGCGCAGGCGCAGCCCGCCTGGGCAGTCGGGGGCTCAAGTGCCTGCCGGGCCCCGGCCCCACCGCCCCAGGGCTCATTAGGCCGCATCTGGATCTAATTAGCCGCGGGGCCTCCGCGAGCCGAGGGCCGCCTTTATCAACCGCAGGGCAGAGCCCAGACGGGAGAGGAACGGCTGCGATACGCGCTGCTTCCTGTGTGTCGGTGGCAGCGTTAGCGATGGTTCGGGGCGGGGAGGGAGAACCCGCCCCGCTTCCCTCCGCGAGCGGGCCCGGAGGGTGTGCCAAGGGCCCCGGCCCCCAGACCTCCTGGTGCAGAATCTGCATTTCCAGCGAGCTCCCGGGCGATGCTGATGCCGGGGGGTCGGGGGACCCCAGGCGGAGAGGCGCTCTGCTCCACAGTAAGCCGGGCTCCCCAGCCTGGCCTCACGTGGGCATCAGCCGGGAGCTGCCCGGATTGCGCACGCGGCAGGGAGAAGCCAGCACCTCGGTCTCCGCGCGGGCGCTCAACGTCTTTCCTTTCGGTGGCTCAGAACCTCCTGTTCAAGGATGGCGACGGAAGGAAAACTCTTCCCAGCACGGATCCTGCGATCCCGAAGGCAACAGCAGGCGAGCGCCCTGACACCCGGAGGACGGGGGCCGACCTGATCGGCACCTGCTCCCGTGTCCCGGCTCCAAGCGCTTGGGCCCTCCTAACACGAGCCCCACGCGGTTGACTTCCCCGCTGGCTTTGCTTTCCAGAGTGTCTGTGCCCTGCGGGCAGGGAGCTTGTCTGTCTGTTCTGCTCCTGGTGGGCAGAGTGAAGGAGGGGCGGCGGTGGAAGCCGGCACGCGGACCCACACTCACCGCCGTGGCATCCGGAGAAGTTCAAAATATGTCCCAAACCCTCTGAGAAATGTGCAAGTCATTTCGGAAAAAAAAAAAAAAAAAAAAAAAATTTCCATAAAAACGGTTGCAACAAAACAAGTTTTGTTGATTAAAGCGGCACACACCATGTGGGGGCCTGATTAAGTGGCTCGCCGAGCTGCAGTGTGGTCACGGACAGTTCTGTCGCCTGGGAAACCGACCAACGGGCTCGGTGGCCCAGGTTCCAGCCCTGTTGCTAAGTTAGACGTTGAACTTGGCAGTACGGTTTTCGACGGGAAGCAACGCTCCGCGTCCTCGTGTTTAACGTTGGAAGTCGCTAACGTGCTTGGCTCTCGTCTCTACCTCGTCTCCGCCTTCCATCCCCTTGCCGAGGTGGCTCCGCTTCCGATCTCATCGGAAGGTGCATCTGGGGCCGTCTGGCTCGATTCCCGCGGGCAGGACCCTGTCTCTGCACCAGCGAGGATCTCACCGCGACAGCAAACCCCAGCCCCTTTCCTGACGCGAAAAGCCAAGTGTCAAGGTAACACTGCTTTTCCGGCTGAAGGTCGTGCACCAGGTTTTAGCGAGGGAAAAGAATAAAAACATTACCCATCCAGCAGCATCAAATTGGGGATTTCCTCTGTGTATTTAAAAACATACTCTGAGGTCGTGACCCTCTTGGGGGTTCATATTTTTCTTTGCCAGCCACACATGTGTAATTAAAGCCCGCATTTGAAATGAGGACGGGAGACCTACGGCCACTTTCTCACACGTTCCCTCGAACCAGCTTCTTCCTTCCCGGAGCCCCCCTCCTCCTCCTCTCCCTGTCCCTCCCCGTCTCCCCTCCTCCCCCTCCTCCCACCACTCTCTCCTCTACCTCCTGCTTCTCCACTTAGATTTGGAGAGCTGAGGGCCAGGCTGGGCTAAGAGCAGCGACAAAAGCTGACACTGGGGGCGCACGCGACCCTGGGGGTGCCTGACGCTCGGAAGCCTCACCGCTGCTGTAGGGGCTGGACCCATTTATTATCCGCATTTTGCAAATAAGGAAAATGAGACCCGTGAGGTCAGGCAGTCACGCAGCTCGGATGTGACCTTGGACCCCAGAACTGGCGCTTGTAGGGCAGCAGGGGGAGGTGAGGCGAGCACGTTCCCATGCAGTGTCCTTCAGAGCCGGTGGTGGTCTCGGACAGCCTCCTGTCTGACCACCTCCTGCGACAGGTGCCAAGGCCGGGGTCTGCGAGGGGCCCACAGGCAGCGGACCAGGGGCCACGCCTTGCCACCTTGATCTGCGGATCAGGGTGAGGGCAGGGGGTGAGGTGAGGGGGCCCTGCGGGGGCTCCCCCGGCCGCCTGTGGCCCTCCCTGCGCAGACCCCCGATGGCTCCGTCACTGTGGGCAAGCCGGGAATGCTGCTCAGGAGTAAGTCAGAGGGAGAAAGAAAAGGGTCTAGAAACTTCTTGAGACCCCAGTACCTTCTCAAAAACAAAGTTAGCTGCAAGGATCTGTGTTTAAAACAAGGGACTTTGGTCTCTGCAAGGAGTGGAGTTCTGGGTCACGCCCGCTCCTGGTGTCTGCCCAAGCAACGCAAACACACATCCACACCAACACTTGCACACAAATGCTCACGGCATTACTCACAACAGCCAAGAGGTGGAAACAACCCAGACGCCCATGAACCGATGAGTGGATAACTGAGGCGTGGCCTGGACCCACAGCCACGGCAGGGAACAAAGCCCTGACTCCCCGCTACCACGGGGGCGAACTGGGAACACCGGGCCGAGCGAGAGAAGGCATTCGTGGGAGGCCACAGCCCGTGTGTTCCCTCCACAGAAAAGTCCAGAGCGGGTAGATGCACGGACACAGAAAGGAAGCCAGTGGTTGCCTGGGGCCGGGAGGGCAGGAGCCCCCATTCCTGCCGTTCGTTGCAAATGGGGACGGGCGTCCTTTTGGGGAGATGCACGTATTCTGGAATCCGATACTGGTGACAAGTGCCCAGCACTGGGAACGCGTTCACCGCCCCTGAATCGCTCACTTTAAAGCAGTTAAACGTACATTTGACCTCAACCAGGCAGTAGGGCTCACGGTCACTTTTCAGCCCCACCCCGTCTCCACCGCCCCATCTGGGTCCCCCGAGTCTCCAGCCCTCACCCTCCTTTCCAGTTCGTCTTCACCCTGTGCCCGCAATAGGAGACCCACCGTGCGCACATAGCAGACCCACTGTGCGCAGGTTACCTGCGGTCCCCGTCCTCCTGACCTGGGCCGCACCCCGCGGTGCTCCACGCGGTCTGGGGTGGGGCCAGGTGCTGAAGGCCCCACCCGCGGCTCTCGGGCGCGCCCGGGGCTGAGAGTCACGCTCTGAAAACGCCGAGTGCCCATGAGGACGTTGGGCACGACGGGGCCATCGTTTCCACATCTGCGAAATGCTGGTACCATTTTTTCTGTCCCTAGAGAGTACTTTCAGTTTAAGCAGAATTACTTTAAATATCTGACCTGAGCACCGGTCGCCGTCCGCAACGCCTCCTATGGGTCGGCCCGGAGGCCTGGAAACAGCCCAGATGCCCGTGAACCCATGAGTGGATAGACTCCTAAACAAGACCCAAGTCCCGTCATGGGTCTGAGGTCACCCGGCCAGGGCAGAGCTGGGCTCGGACCCCGGTGGGTGGCTCAGGGCACGTGGGCGTCACCGAGCGGTGTGACAGGTGCCTGGGTGGCTCATACTTCCCCAACCCACGTGACGACGAACACGTGGCTGCGGACACGGATAGGCGTCCTCTCGGCGCCCACCGGAATTCCCGGCAGGCCTCCGGAAGCAGACACCCCCGCAGCCGGGAGCGCCCGCGACAGAGAGAGAGCACCTTTCTGGCATCCGCTTTAGGTTTCAGTTCCAGCTGTGGGGCCTCGGCAAAGGTGCGTCGCCTCCTGAGCCCCCAGGTGTCAGTGTCTGTAAACGGGGACACTGCCAACGGCGGTGACAGGCGGCGATGGGGTGTGGGGCGCTGAACGGAGGGGACGCGGTAACGCTCGGCAGGGGTTTCCCAGCAGAGCCCGAGTTCCCGCTGTCGGCCTGGACCCGAAAGCCCGGGGGGCCTGGGGGTCCCGCTCTCAACGGGTGGCTGGCAGGGCCAGTCAGGATGGGGCCAACGGAGACCTGAAAGAATTTTCTGGAATCGTAACCCCTCCTTCGGATCATCCTCGAGGCAATAAACTCTGGCTGCAGACCAAGGGTCCCCGGTGTCGTTTTACGACGAGACACCGGTCTGATGGGGTCCCGCGCGGCCCCCAGGCCCCAGCTGGAGCTGCGTTCTCCACACTGGCATCCGTCAGCGGCCCCCCCCAGAGTAAGGTGGACGTTTACCTGAGACGATACAGTAAAATCAGGTGTCTGCGGAAAGGAAGTGCCAAATGCACCGAAACGTACCTGTTGGAGCCCCGAAAGGGAGCTTCCCGACTCCGCAGTCGGGGCCACTCCTGCACGGGCACCGTGTGTACCTTAAAGGGGTTGGCGCATTACAGCGAAAACCCCAAATGCTCTTCTCCCTGACGAACGCACCCGTAGGCAGAAGGGGGGTGACCGGCGGAGCCCCGGACCGGAAGGAGGGGCTCCCGTCCTCCCCGACAGCTCCGGGGCTCCGTCAGGGTCCTGCCCGCAAGCACTCTCCTTGCCAGCCTCCCACCTCCCCGTCTGGGAGTCCTCAGGAGGTGACGTCCGCAGGTGACATCCGCCATGCCCTCGAAGCAGCCCCTCCAGCCTCGGGGGCGCTGGCGTTTGCCAGTGTTATGATCACACAGGCGTGTGAAAGGCTCCTAAACAACCCAACAAATAGCGACAGAACCTAACAGAAAAGCAGGCAAGGTGTGCCCGGGCAGAAGACGGAACCGGGTGTTAACGTTCCCGGAAAGGTGCGTGGGCTCGCCGACGTGCGGGAGTGGGGCCACTTCGACCATAAGTGACTTTCGTGCTATTGACGAAGCCCCGTCGCGCGAGGACGCCTACGCTGAGCAGCGAGACTCCCCCAGAGCCCCGGTGGCACGGCGATCCGGCCAGAGCCGGCAAGCCTGAAGATAAGTAGCACTTTTCCTGCCTGGAGGAATTCTCGCAAATGCGCATTTCGTGCAACTGTCCCGGAGCTGCTGCCCCTCACACCCCCCTGGCCATGGGACCGACCAGAGCATGTGTGTGTGTGTGTGTGGGGGGGGGGGGGTGCGTACATGCTCACCACCTGCCTAGCTTGGGGGACCGACATAGTCCATCCCCACGACGCTTCATGTCCGTATCCACAAAGTCCAAAAGCGCGCTTTGGAGCAAAATTGAAACGTTTCGAAAGGAAATGTCAACCTGACGCGTTTAATGCCTTTTAAAAACATGCAGAATAAAGCTATGGGTTGTTCTTGGATGTGCGTAGGGTAACAGGGAGGCGCAGACATGGAAACCCAAGAGCTTCTGGGCACCACCGCGGGACTTGCTGGGGGGCTGAACACAAAGCCGGTGTGAGCAGATTCTAGAATGCATGCTCCCACATGGTGTGCTAACGGGTGCTCGCGCTCAGGCCCACGCGGAGGACGCTCCCCCCCTTTCCCCCATGGGCTGTGCTGCAGAGCGGGGATCCTCGCGATGGATGGAAGCCGCTCCCCGGCCCCGGGCCCGGCCGGGCTTTTGTGCCCAAACCCTCGGCGGGGCCGCCCCTCCTCGCTCAGACCTCGCCAAGCCCTGGCGGTCAAGGTGGGGGCGGGTGGCCACCAACCTGGAAAGGGGCCGTGTTCTCCCAGAAATGGTCTCCAATGGAGCGTAAATAGCCAAATATTAGCCTGCCACATAACAGGGATGAGAAAATGTCGGTCTGTTTCTTGTATTTGATGCAGAAAAACTATTTAAATCTATGAAGCTTTGAAAAAAAAAAAAAGCCGTGTGTGTGTGAGCGGGGAGGGAGGGGCCGCGTTTTGCGGAGGGCACACGGGTCTGACGGCCAGACTCCTGTGCGCTGCCTTATTGTGGTTGCTTGAATTCTTTCCAAATGGGCCTTTTTTCCCTCTTTTCTCCCCATCCCCCCCCCCCCCCCGCATGGAAAAGGGCCCCCTTTTCACATTTTACATGTTGTGATTTCACTGAGCCTTTCCAATTGGTCGTCAACAGTTCATTTGTGCCGGGACCTTCTGTAAACTCTGCACGCGGGTCTCCCGGCCTGACCACCCACCGAAACAGGCTGTCTAAACAGCATGTGTCTGGGCCTCAGACACAGCAAGTGAGTTAAAGATGGCTCCTGTCCAAGGATTTTTTTTTTTTTTTTTTTTTTTTTTTCCCCCTGCAAGCAGAGGCGGGGGTTGGCTGGGATACCCTGAGAGCACCGGGCCGCACTCCGAGGCGGCCTTTGAAGTTGGGGGGAAACGGCCCCTGTCTTCTGTGATTTTCCTCCATGGTGATCCTTGAGCTTAGAAGGATCTCTCTGAGCCTCTCCAACTTGGGGAGCGGGGTCCCTCTCCGCGTCAGGAAGAAACATGCTCGCAGGCGCTGCGGCCTCTCCCAACCTTGTCCCAAATACCTTAGGAGCAGGGTTTGACACCCCACGCCCTCCACCCCCAACTCCTGATTTTCCAGGCTATCACCTTCGGGACGCAGTTCCCTCTGGGTCCCAAGCGGTCCCTGGCCTGCGGCCAGCAGCAGCGGAAGTCGCCTGGTGACCCTGAGGCAGGGCCTGCACGTGTCAAGGCCCTGTGGCCAGTGCCCACACACGATCACGTTGGACTCTCCCAGCAGCTGTAGGAGCTAGGCCCTGTTAGTGCCTATTTTGCACAGAAGGGGAAGTGAAGAGGCAAAGACGGCCGTGTGGTTGACGGCATTCACGCACCGGGGAGGGATTAGCGTCCGGGTGTGTCTGAGAGCGACTGGGCCCCACGCTTGTCGCTACGTTCTCCTGACCGATTCTGTTCTCCAGCCCGCCAGAGGAACGGGGAGAGCGGTCCACGAACATTTCCAATGCGACCGCCGTGTGCGTGTGTCAGGGCGGACATCTTTACTAAGGGATAACGCACACACCAGACGATCCGTCCGCTTAAGGCATGCAATTCTGGTGGCTTTTAGTATATTCACGGAGTTCTGCGCTTATCGCCAGATTGGTTCTAGAATATTCCCATCACCTCAAAAAGAAGCCCTGTACCCACTAACGGTCACCTTCCCTCTCCCCTCCCTCCCTCCCCTGCCTCACTACCAATCTGCCTGGTCTCCGTGAATTTGTCCGTCCTGAATGTTGCGTACAAAGGGAATCCGAAGGCTTCCCGGGCTCTACAGAGTCCTTTCCAAGTTCATCTCTCTTGCGGCATGTGTGAGAACTTCATTCCTTTGAACGGCTCCGTAGTATCCTAGCGTGTGCACGAGCTGCGTTTGGCTCATCCGTTTCATCGGATGGACGTCTGGGTTGCTTCTGCTCTGGGCTATAAATACAAGCTGCAGAAAAAGTATAAATGATGCTGCCCTGAACATTTACGCACACGTTGTTGGGTGCACGTGTGTTTTCCTCTGTCTTGGGTATGTACGCTCAAGAGTAGAATTTCTGGGTCGCACGGGAACTCTGTTTCACTTTCCGAAGAGCTGCGGAGCGGCCGCCCCGTTTCGCGTTCCGTCCACAAGTGTGCGAGGCCTCTGCTTTCTCCCCGTCTTCTCCGGCACCTGTTGTTACCTGCCTGTCTCATTCTGGCCGTTCGAGTGGGGGGTCAGGTGTGAGCCTCCTCATTGTGCTGTTGATTTGCGTTTCACTAAGGACGAGCGACGTGCACGATCTTTCCAGGTGCCGACTGGCCATTCGTCTGTCTTCTTTGGAGAGAGGTCTACTCAGATCATTTGCCCGTTTTTAAATTGGGCGGTTTGTGACTTTCTGATGGCGTCCTTACCCCTGCTTGCCGAGGGGGCCCGTGGGGCTCAGGCTGTGCCTCCCTTACCTGTCACGAGTTCCTTCCCTCGCCCCTGTTCACGCCTGCCTGCAGTGGCTCAGTGCGTCTGGGGTGGGGCCAAAAAAATGCATTCCTTTTTTTTATTTTTATTTTTTTAATGCTTATTTATTTTTGAGAGAGAGAGAAAGAGAGAGACAGAGCACGCGCAGGGGAGGGGCAGAGAGAGAGGCAGACCCAGAATCCGAAGCAGGCTCCGGGCTCCGAGCTGTCAGCCCAGGGCCCGACGCGGGGCTCGAACCCACGAACCGCGAGATCATGGACCTGAGCCAAAGTCGGATGTTTGGCCGACGGAGCCACCCAGTCGCCCCGAGAATTTGCATTTGTAGCAAGTTCCCAGGCGACAGTGAGCTGCTAGCTTGGGGACCCCACTTTGAGAAACAGTTCCTGGAGAAAATCCCCCAAATGGGAACCAGGAAACTAGTTCAAGAATGTTTACGGTGGGACAACGTGGAGTAGCAGGCGGATGTCCCAGCCCAAATGCCCCTCACACGAGGAGAAATAAAGTGTCACGTGTTCACAGCACGGACTACTGCCTAGCGGTGAAAAGCGAATGGATTTTAGCTACGTGCGCCGGCAGGGGCGAATAATTCCTAACAGAAGGAGACGCCCAGAAGAATACTATTTATAAGGAGTGGAGAACCGTGTCAAACTCGGCTCTGTGTTACTAGTAGGTACATGTTTATGTAGGAAACTGGACAGACGTGCATGAGACTCCCCAGTACAATTCCAGGGGGAGGCCCTCCCAAGGGTCCCCGCTGTGTCTGTACAACCTTCTTCCTCAAGCTGTGGGTGGTGGGCTTCGCTGGGAGAGCCAGTCCACCGCGGGCCCCGCGTCTCGCTGCCTGTCCCCACGTGACTCCCGCATCCGCCACGCTCCCGGCTCTTCCCGGCTGTGGCGTGGACGCGTGCTCAGTTCCCACCTGCAGTTTGCCTGCGGGCCCGAACGATGCTGCAAGAGGCAGCGGGCTCTGTGAAGAGCGGTTTCGTTTCTGTTGGTCAGTGGGATGCTTCCTGATGTCAGAGGTGGGCCGCAAAACCTATCCTGAGGTCTCGTTACAGCCCGCTCTGTAGACTTTTCTAACCTGTTTCTGAGACCGAAGTTTCCCGACTGTGAAAGCCCCTGAAAAGACTGAATTACTTTCCACAGGAAAGATGGGGAGTGGGAAGCACAGCTTGGAAGGATTGTTGCCGGCCGAGGTCGCCAAGACTGGCTGCCTGGAGGAGGGGGCTCGGGGCGAAGGCCCCCAGGGTGGGCAGCTCTGCTGTGGGGAAAGTGCAGTGTGCGTGTGTGTGCACGAGTGCGTGTGTGTACGTGTGCATGTGCATGAATGTGCGTGTGCGTGTGAGCATGTGTGTGTGCATGTGCACGTGTGATGTGCACGATTGTACGTATGTATGAGCATGTGTGCATGTGTACGTGTGTGCATGTGTGTGTCCACGTGTGATGTGCACGAATGTATGTATGTGTGTGCATGTGTTTGTGTGCATATGTGTGTATGTGCGTGTATGCATGTGTGTGCACGTATGTATGGGCATGTGTGTGTGCGTGTGCATGTGTATGTGTGTGCATGTGTGCACGTGTGATGTGCACGAATGTATATATGTGTGTGTACAAATGTATGTGTGTGCATGTGCACGTGTGAGGCGCACGAATGTACGTATGTGTGAGCATGTATGCATGTGTGTATGTGCACGAATGTATGTGTGTGTACAAATGTATGTGTGTGCACGTGTGATGTGCACGAATGTATGTATGAGCATGTGTGCATGAGTGTATGTGTGTGCATGTGTGTACGTGCGATGTGCATGCATATGTGTATGTGCGTGTATGCATGCGTGTGCACATGTGTATGGGCGTGTGTGAGCGTGTGTGCATATGTGTGTGCATGTGTCTGCATGTGTGTGTGCACGTGTGATGTGCACGACTGTATGCATGTGTGCTCATGTGTGTATGTGCAGGCATATGTGTATGTGCGTATATGCATGTGTGTGCATGTGTGTATGGGTGTGTGTGTGCGTGTGTGTGCATGTGCATGTGTGTGCATGTGTGTGCGTGTGCATGAATGCCAGCACCAGCCCACTGCTGTCGGTCAAGGCCAGCAAGTGGGTTGCCGGGAGCGAAGGCTGAATACTTAGGCTTGGGCAGTAGGTCTTTGGATCCAACCAGGAGGAATCGGAAATAAAAAGATCTGGCCTTTCACCAGAGATAGTCTGGGAACAGCGAGGTCATGGCCATGTCATGTTGCTGTAAACACTCCTAAGCAGACCAGCACTGGTGCCCTGGATGCACGCTGAGTGAGTGGCCTCTGTCTGGAGAGGCTAGGAGGATGCCGTTAAGTTGGATTGTGTCCTCCATAAAGACGTGTTCCAGTCCTGACCCCTGGTACCAGTGAGTGTCACTTCCTTTGGACACAGGGTGTTAGCCGATGTGACTGAGGTAAGGTGAGGTCATACTGGATCGGGCTGGGCCCTCACCCAGGGACTGGCACCCTATAAGAAGAGGGAAATGGGGCACAGAGGCAGGAAGGTCGTGTGCAGACGGAGGTGGAGAGGCATGTGTCCACAAGCCAGGGACACCGAGTGTGGCCAGCGGTGGCAGAGGCTGGCAGAGGTGGGAAGGACCCTCCTGAGAGCCTTTGGAGGGAGCCTGGCCCTGTCCACACCTCGACTGTGGGCTTGCGGCCCCCAGAATAAATTTCTGTTCTTTCGAGCGCCCTCCTCCCTGCCAGTCTGGGCCATTTGTTATTCGAGCTCCAGGAAAACAACTCGTTAGTGACTGGAACTCACGTCTCATTGGCTCCCGGGTCCTCCCTTCTCCTTCAACCGTGAGGCCCCCGCGGGCAGTTCGGACAGATGGCTTGGGGGACGGGTGGGCTTTGCCACAGCCCTCGCGTCCCTCTCTGAAGGTTCCACATGGGCTTGGCTCTTAGATCATATTCTCCCTTTGCCTTGAGCTCTGTGGGTTCAAAGCCAAAACCATAAGCAGCTTAATTACGGTCTGTCCTGGAATTACCCTAACCAGCCAAGCCAGGGTCGTGCTGGCCGTCCAGGCCGCTAACCCTTTGTTCTTCCTGAAAGCCTCTTCTTAGCTGCGGTCAGAGGAGGATTCAGCGTTGTCCCAGGAGGCATGACGGTTGCCTCCTCTGCTCCCTGGGCACCGGTCACATGAGGTTGGTATTCTTGACCAAGTCCTTGTGGCATCCTTTGCAGAATTCTGGTTTCCGACACAGGCCCTCCCCGCCCTCTAATTGCACACATCTGCAGGGCCTCTGTGAGCAGGGGCAGCTCGGGGCCCATTGGTGCAGGGCAGCGGCGGCCTGGTCGAATTCGCCACGGCTCTGGGATTAAGGTGGTGAGCACCTGTGCGTGGGCAGGGAGCACCCAAGGAGGATTGGGGACGGAGAGCAGGTGACACTTTACACAGAGCTGAGGTGTGCCAGAGGTCAGAGGTCAGAGCCGACAGACCCTCCGGAGTCACGGCCTCCACGACAGACCCTCTCTAGCCCTCGAGAGGCAGGCGTCAGGCCAGAGTCCCGATCACGGCTACCTCGGTCACAAGTTAGGTGACTTTGGGCAAGGTACGTGACCCTGCTCAGCCTTACTTTCTCCGTCTGAGAAATGGGAGAACAAGAACACCTACTGCGTAGAATTAGCGAGTTCAAGGACACCACGCCTGTGAAGAGCGGGGTGTGGTTTCTGGCTCGTGTCCACTCGTGGCGGTGGGTAGCCCTTGGCAGCCGGTGCTGCTGACATACGGTCCCCCGAACCCAAGACTGTGCTGCGCGGCTCCCGGGCACCCCAAGTGCCTCCCCGCTCAGCCCTCTGCGCCCCTTTTCTCACGTCCGCCTGACGACTTGCTCTGGCATTACGGGGACTCTTGTCGGTGCACGTGCAGGGCGGCCCGGAATCGCCAAGATGGAACCTGTCCTGGAGGAACCCTCAGTCGGCGAGGGGTGGGATTTGGTGGGTAAATACCTCGGGTTGCCAGTCCCTCAACAGGGTAACTCTGGAGCGTATTGCACACGGTTTGTCAGAAGACCCCGGGCGTCGGGTCCCCGTTCCTACAGCGGTAGTCCTTTCATGGGTGCGGTTTAATCGTCTCGTCTCCCACCCCCGACTTACTTCCCCTCTTGCTGACTTATGCTTCCCGGAGGTACCTCCCAGAGAGTCTACGGGCACCCAAACCCTTGTCTCAGGCTCTGCCTTCATGGGGAGCCCACACTGAGACAGTTGCTCTATGGAGGCCACGGAGGAAATGTTGGGCAGAGAAATGACAGTGAGAAGAATTCAGGGAATAACCGACAACATCTTAAAAACCAGCTAATGACAGCAAAGAAAGCACAAATTCATGGCCTCAGAGGCTGGCCACCATTTCTGGGGAGCCAAACATGGTTAGGCTGAGCAAAGCTTGTAGACATAAATGTCGGTGAGAATCCCCATAGATCCTTGGGAGATGGTCTTGAGCGGTCCTAGGGTTCCTTACTTTATGTGACGAGAGCCCCTGGAAACCACACACTGCCTTGTGATTTTTTTTTTTTTGCCTGTGCTAACTAAATACCCTTTAATGGGATATTTCGTGTCTTTGAGCCCAACTGACTCCTAGTTATATATGCCTTTATTCGATTTTCTAGTTTGTGTTAATCAATTATAATTCAACAAAGCTAGTTTCTTCATGGAAGAGAGGCCCTTCCCAAATGTGCTTTGAGTAGGAAAATAGCGAAAGATGTCTTTTATATTTAAGGCCAATACTGGAACCCTCTGATTCCACCCGACATCCCTGTTTTACAGAAGAGAAAAATGAAGCCCAGAGCGGCCAAGCGGTTTGCTTAGGTTGCACAGCCGGACGACAGAATGAATACTCGAACATATTTCAGGATGGGTTTGAAAGGAAGGGCAGCTGTACAACGGCATGTAAGAATAAGGACTTATTTATTTATTTCGTGCACATGCATCTCTGGGGTCGGCGGAGGTTGGGCTAGGTTTGGCCGATCGAGGCTGGACCCGTCTGTGCCAGGCTCTGGCCGGGGCACGTCCTACTCATCTTCAAAGACAGGATCGCGAGAAGGAAAACCCAACTGTGTGAGCACATATCACGCCTCTGCTAAATCTTAGAGCAAGCCGCGTGGCCAAGCTTAAAGTCAAGTGGCGAAGAAATACGTTCCTCCCGTGGAGGATGGGGCTCAGGAGGGAGTGAATGCTGTCCAACAGTGATCTGGTCTGCCACAAGGGGACGGATCTCACGAAGAGAGAGGTGGCACGTGAGGCACACATTTTGCTGGCACAGATCACTGGAGGGGCCGCATGGGTTTCCATCCAGAGGCTTAAGCATGGCTTCCTAATCCAGCTGGGTTTCCTTGTTCACCAGCTTCCTGCAGCCGCGACGACTCCCTCTCCTGATGAAAAGTCTGCGAAGATCCTTACCTTTGTTCCTCTGGACTCAATGTGCCTTTTTTCCTCCAGATTTAAAATTTTGTGCTTTATCACCATTTTCCAGCATCTTTGTCATGGCGTGCCTTGGTGTGGTTTTGCGGTGATCCTGCTTGGGTTGCGTTAATCTTATTGGATCAGTAGGTTTGCAGTTGGCATCAAATGGGGGGAAATGTTGGCCATTACTTCTTCGAACACTGTCCTGCTCCTTTCTCTCTCTCTATCCGCTCTTCCGAGAATGCAGTTACCTGTGTATCATTCCGTCTGATGTCGTCCCACGAAACCGTTTTGCTGTACGTGGTCTACCCTGCGGCAGCCACGAGGCCCCGGATCTCTTCTTCTGCACCGACTAATCTTCTGTGAGGCCCGCCCAGTGGAAATCTCATCTTCCAGTTAGCGTTCTCCGCTCTAAACTTCCAGTTAAGCTCTTTCTCGTGCCTTCCAATTCTTTGTCCATTATGTTCACGTTTTTCTTTAAATCCTTGAGCCTACTTATGAAAAGTAGCTTGAAGTTCTTCCATGCTAATTTTAACATTGCTGTCATTGTTTGGCTCTGTTTCTTTTGACTGATTTTTATTCCGGTTATAGGTCACATTTTACTGCTTTTCACATGTCTAGTAATTTTTGATTGGATGCCAAACATTACAAATGCTTGTTATTGAGTTGTTGGATTTGGTTGTCTTCCTTTAAAGAGGGTTGAAATTTATTTTGGCAGGAGCAGGAGGTTAAGTTACTTGAAAGTCAGCTTGATCCTTTTGAGGCTTGTTTTTAACTTTGTTAGGGAAGGTCTGGAGTAGCCTTACCTCTAGGGTCCCTTTAGCTGCACCGTGAAGGCATGGTCCTTCTGGAATCTCTGCTGCGTCTTCCAGTTTACTTACGGCTCTGGAGGGCAGCCTAGAGTTAAGAGAGTTGGATTCTGATCTGTGTCAGCCTGTCGATTTGCTCCATTGTGTTACCCAACTGACTCTACATCGCTTGGTCTTACTTTTCTCATGTGGCAGGTGTCGTGTGCAGTCTGGTCTTGAGTCGCCATATTCAGGCTGGTTTATTCAGTCCTTGGGGTTGCCTGGAGGTATGGGGGAGGGGAGATCGGAGATCCAACCAGAACTCCTTACCCGATTTCTATCGAAACAGCTTCGTATTTGTCTGCTTCCCATACTGAAGTTCTACATAAGGCTTTGCAGGAAGAATCGCTATTAAGTGAAAAATCTGAGAAACCACCATATGTGTGTGTGTGTGTGTGTGTGTGTGTGTTTGCTTACATGTGATATGTGACATCAGCAAAATCAGTACATTGGTCTATGTGAACATTATTAGCAAATGACTTTGAGGATGCAGGCATCCCTTTTGAGCTTTTTAATATATAAAAAAGTGGGAGGGTAAGTTCTTAAATAAGCTAAATCGATCCTCTGAATAAGAGAAATGTTATGTCTTTTGGAAAATGTAAAATAATCTCACTGTAAAAACAAATAGTAGTGTAACACTATCCTATTTCCCTGGATAAATGAGTTTGAACCATTTTTTCATCCACCCCTCACCCCTAGATTTGTAATATCTTTAATGGCACCATTAGTGGGTTCTCTCTCAATTCCAGGTCAGAAGAAATTGCCTTAATTCGTCAACATTTTAGGAGATCAGGAGCTACTCCATTCACGTCTACATGAGTAAGTGCTCAGTCCAACCGAAGATCCATGCAGCCATTCAGGAAAAACTAGTCTCCACAGCTTTATTAAAGCCTTAATTTTTAGAATGTAAAATACGCTTTGGCATAGACTTCTGGTGAAATTGGGTATAGCTTGGATATTCCCAGTGGAATCTGGTTATAGCCACTTTAAAGGTAACATTAACCTTTGGGGTTGGAGTATTTGCAATGTAGCATATGAGAAATCGATCCAAATAAAATATGTGTCTCTTGTAAGAAACCAGGACGCTTTCATGGGCATTCGTTTGAATTGATAATGCATGAACAGAAACCAAAGTGTGGTTCGGAGGGAGGGCTCTATGCCAAACAAACCAGGGTTCGTGTTTGATAAGCGAGGCGGTGGGGAGAGGGTTAAGAACGTTTAGGCCACCTCGGTTTGGGTCTGTCTCCATTCCTTTTTTTTTTTTTTTTTTTGATTTTTTTTAGTATTTATTTATTTTTGAGACAGAGAGAGACAGAGCATGAACGGGGGAGGGGCAGAGACAGAGGGAGACACAGAATCGGAAGCAGGCTCCAGGCTCTGAGCCATCAGCCCAGAGCCCGACGCGGGGCTCGAACTCAGGGACCGCGAGATCGTGACCTGAGCTGAAGTCAGACGCTTAACCGACTGAGCCACCCAGGCGCCCCTCCATTCCTTTCTTTTTAAGTGACCTTGGGTTCTCTGTGCCCATCCATACCCCTCGCCCTCACTATTCAAGCAAATGCCCGTTTTCCGACTGACCGCACTTGTGTTCCTTTGCCTGAGGGCTCTGTCCAGCTATCAGAGCTGGTCCTGTTTACGTGGACAATAGGCTCGGCCAATGATGAAGGAGCCAGTGAGCTGGTGGGGAACCCCCCGGGTCCCAGTCTGCTCAGGACGGGAAGGTGTGAGGTGTATATTGTCCACTGCTCCACAGAACTCCCCAGAAGGATTACTCTGTAGGGCCCCCCCCGGGGGGGGGGGGTGTGTAATTTGCTTGAAAAGGTGCATTTGCAGCCTCACTTCCTTTCCCTGCCTCACATCCTCACTCCCCTATTGGTGTCTTCGGGATTGCTCCCCGGATCATCTACTTGTGTGAGAATCCTTGCCTCAGGCTCTGCTTGAGAGACACCCAAACTGACCCGGGATGAAGACTTAGCCACACGAATAAGTTGCTGGCACGTAGCCTACGCTCCAAACACATGACCAAGTTCTTTGCGTCTGTGAGTAGGATCCAGGAGCCTGGGGTGCACCTGGCTTGTGTGGGTGGCAAAAAAGTCACCCCAGCTCCAGGGCAAGAGGAGACGTGAAGAGAGGGTCGGGAAGCGCCTTGGGTTTACGCGTCTGCGTCCCCACCAGCCAGCTCACCCCGGATTCCCTGAAGGAGGTCATGTGCACACACAGCTCGGACCGCGGAGGTCTGTCAGGGGGAGGAGAGCCAGCGGGAGAGCTCGAAGGCGAATTCCAGCGTCCTGGCTCAGGTGGAGGGTGCAGGAGGGGGAGTGAGCTCTGCAAATGAACCATCGCTGACGCTGTCTCCTTCCCCCCTCGCCCGAAACGGTGTTATTTCCTCCCTTGAAAATGTCTTCAGGCAAAATGTAGATAAAACGTGAGTGTTACTTATTAGATCACATTCCTTCCCCGCTAATCAGGCCGGCTTGGGCTACCGAGATTCCGGATCACTTAATGCCGCCTTTGTACCGGCCTCCCCTCCTTCTGTGTCCACTCCCACAGCCCAGACCCCTGAGATGCTGCCAGAGCTTGGGCTGGGCCGGCCCCGGGGACAGCCGTCTTACATACAGCGGGAGGCCAGCACTGAAACATAAAACCGCCCCCCGCCGTGGAGCGCCTCCTGGGCCGGCAGGAGAAGTGCTCAGGTGGAGTGGGCCTCTGGCTGCTCGGCCCACAGCGCCCGGGGCCCTCACGGTCACGTCGGGAGGTCCCGCTGGGGACCCGAGGGGAAGCGGAGAGGCTTCTCCGAGAGGGCCGGTCCCGCTCGGGGCCAGCGGATTAGCGGGACACGTAGAATTTCCAAATTTAGCATTCAGGAATTGCTTCTTATAAACAAGGGCTGCCTTCGCCCGGAGATGCGGAGGAGATAATGCCAAAAAAGTCCCCCTTTGCGACTGAATTCTGTCATTCTGCAGCCAGCCTCCAAGTCGGCTGTTGGTGCGAATGAAGGGCCGCTTCCTGCCTGGCCCTCTGCGTGGGTGGTCGGGCTTAAAATGAAATATCCAGGCTGACAAATGCTTTTACAAAGGCCAGATTATAAACTGTAAACCCACTGTCAGCCGGGCAGAAGAGAAAGCTAAATGTCTCTCTACCATTTCAAGGCTTAGTTTGGCTACAAGAGCAAGAGCCCTGTTGGAATGAGCGAGCAGACCAGCCTCGCCTTGTAAACTGTCCCCGGGCTGCAGGGAGCGCGGATAAGGGGGTCCAGCAGCCAGGAAGCAAACGGCCTTCCCGCTATTTTGGGAGACCTGGGTACCCTTACGTGGACAGAGTTCTCGGAACAAAGGAAAGGAAAGCAGAGTTTCTAGAAGGGACGAAGTGTAGGAGGCGTCTATACTTTGGGGGGCATTCAGACTCCTGGAGAGTTTCGAAGGGTGAATTAGTTCAGGGGAGAGGCTGGACCCGACCTGCAGACCGGGAAACACACGTGATGGGGGTCGGTCCAAGAGGGAAAATCATTTCTTGTCTCCCTTTGCTGCGTGTTTGTGGGAATGCAAACCCCTGGCTTCTCACTAATAAGCCTTCTCTCCCAGATGCGAGGAAGGCGAGGGAGAGAGTGGAGGGAGCTGGCAGGTGCGTGATCGCACACGTTCACTGTGCCGGGCTCTCCACTCGAGGCGGGAGCAGCGGAGCCCGGGAAGTGCCAGTGAGGGGAGAGGGGTGTGTGGGGGCTCTCCTCCCACCTGCCAGCCTGTTCCAGTCGGGCTAAGAGCACGAGCGTCTTTGTGAGCCGCGTAAAGCCGGGATGCCTGGGCACGGGCAGCTTGCCCTCTCAGTCCAAAGCCTTCCACCTGCTCAGACACGGCAAAGTTAGGGAATCTGGGATCCCGTGAGCTAGAAGGAAGCAGGGAGGTTGCGTGGGGCGCAGTGAATGGTCAGGCCATCCTTGCTCCACGAGCAAAACCACGGCAGGAGCCTCGGTTCAATGTTTTTATTCAACAAATATTTGTTGAGCATTCGCTACGTGTCAAGCACTGTTCCAAAAGCTTGGGAGGCACGAATGTACAGAACAGGCAGGGGTCCCTGTTTTCAAGGGGCCGGGCTTCCAGGCTGGGAGTGGGAAACATAAGAAGGAAGTTGCACGGGGGGGGGGGGCCCCAGCTGGTGCAAAGGCCCTGAGGCAGAAGAGGGGGAAGGGCAGTGAGGAGTCCAACATGGTCGGATCAGAGAGAATGAGGGGAAAGTCAGGAGGTGGGGAGGAGGAGGGGGGTGACAGACAGTCTAGGGATTCAGGACTCACTTTCTCACGTGGCCGCTTACACTTGCGTTTACGTTACTTAAAATAAAATCGACTCCTCAGCCACACTAGATGCATTTCAAGTGGCCACCATACTGAATGGCATAGTTCTAGAACATTCCGTCTGCTGGGTACCGCTACTCTAGGGTCTTGGAAGGACCCGTGGCGATCATCGTAAGAACTGTAGCTTCTACTCTGACAGACATGGGAAACTGTTGGGTTCTGACCAGAGGGCTGTTGTTCTCAAAGGGTCACTCCAGCTGTCGTGCGAGGAACATCTCTGGGGAGAAGAGGGAGGGAATGGCCAACGTGGTCCAGACAGGGCCAGGGGCCTGCTCAGGGCCACTCTGCACGTGACTGGGGGAGCCAGGCTCCTGCCTCTCAGTCTGTGATGCTTCCAATTCCAAAGGGCCTTTCTTCTCTACGCATTAAATTATAAATGCGTATGTATGTGCATGTACATGTGTGCATACATGTGTCTCCATACATATGTACGCATGGATGTGTGTGTATAGATGTGTATGTGTGTGCAATATACTCGCGTGTGTATATATCCACATTTACGTATATGTATGTGCATATCTGTATAGGCAATTTTTCCAATGACATAATTGTTTTAAACAGCCTATGGAAGTAAAATGCACATATCGCAAAGTCCGCCCAGTTTGAGTGTAAAATTAATCGATCGCTAGTACACTGGCCAGGTCGTGCAGCCGTCAGCCCAGTTCAGCCCCGCGTGTCTTTGGGGAAGGGACTCAAGCAAAGGGGTCTGTGCCCCCAGCCTGGCTCAGGTCGGTCCGAGCAGTGACCCGGCTGGAAGCCGTCCTCCCCTGGGGTCGAGGAGGTGCACGCGCTTGTCACTGAGAATCACGCACACATAACACAGGCACGTCCTCACACAGAGCCCCTCTAGAAGAGCTGTGTCACATCTGTCCCTGCCCCCCCGACACCCTTCTTCCTTCCTTGGCAGGAGGTTTTTCTCTCCATCTTTTCTTGGAATCTCCAAGCATCTTGCTTAGTGCTGGGTTTTCCAGCCTTCTGGCCAAAAGTATACACAGAGAAAAATATACAGAGAGGTTAGGCTCCTTTTCCCACTGAGCTAATATTTAGGGGAAAGAAGATTAAACAGATAGTCCAGGGCTGGCTTGTGTTACCGCATTATCCTTCAAAAAGTAAAGAATTTTAGGGAAAAAAATCCAACTAAGAGGGAAAAAGCTCAAAGCTCTTTAAGAGAAATGATCATGGTTTATGCCAAAGTTGCAGGCTAGAATTGATTGAACACTTACTATGTGCAGGGCATTGGCGTTACACAGACGAGCAAGGTCAGGTCTCTGCCTTCTAGGTGTTTCTTTTTTTTTTTTTTTTTCAACGTTTATTTATTTTTGGGACAGAGAGAGACAGAGCATGAAAGGGGGAGGGGCAGAGAGAGAGGGAGACACAGAATCGGAAACAGGCTCCAGGCTCCGAGCCGTCAGCCCAGAGCCCGACGCGGGGCTCGAACTCACGGACCGCGAGATTGTGACCTGGCTGAAGTCGGACGCTTAACCGACTGCGCCACCCAGGCGCCCCCTTCTAGGTGTTTCTAGCAGGCCAGTCCTTCTTTCCTCCCTCCCTCCCTCCCTCCCTCCCTCCCTTCCTTCATCAGATATTAACTGAGGACCGATGTGTGCCAGGTCACCTGTATAGGGATGAGCAAGGCTTTTTACAATGCCCATAATCAGCTGAGGACATGATGTATTTTGGCTGAATTTTCACTAATGTCCGTGAGTCTGGAGGTGCCGGGTGCTACTTGGAGAGCAGACAGCATAGGAGTTTGAAGGAGAAAGGGAAGCCGGGTGTGGTGTGGCCCCTTCCACACTCTCCTGCAGCTGCTATTGCGTGGGACACACCGCCCCAAACTCAGTGGCCCGAAACAGCAATGGATTTACTGGGCTCATGGCCTCCGTGGGTCAGGAATTTGGACGGAACACAGCGGAGATGGGCTTCCAGCTGGGAGAACTCTGTGGCGGGGGGGGGGGGGGGTGGGCCGGGCGGGTGCTGGAATCATCTAAAGGCTCCTGCCTGGGCTGAGAGGGCCCCGAGTCTCAAATGCTCCCCTAGGGTTTGGGCTTCCTCAAGCATGGTGGCCCAGTGGAGTCAGGTTTGCCCACGGTGGCCCAGTGCCCCAAGCACGAGAATTCCAGAGAACAAGGCAGAAATGCCAGCACCCGTTCTGATAAGCCTTAGGAGCCTGCACCCACTTTCCTGTGGTTATCCGTGAGTCATAAGCCCCCCACCTGGACTGAGGGAGGGGACACGGACCCCAGCTCCCCCTTGGAGGAGGGTCAGACCATAGATACGCACGACGGATGAATACTGTTGTGGTCATCTCTGGAAAATGCAATCTGGATGACAAATAAGGAAACTGGGGTATAGAGAAGGGAAGCAAATTGCCCAAGACACACAGCTGCAAGTGACTCAGTCAATATTTGAGTCTCGGTGTCCAGACTCCCCCCTCCCTTTATCCAGATCACCGTGGGCAAGGACAGTCAGGGAAGGCTTCCTGAAGGAGGCGGCATGCATCTCCACGTATTGCCCTTGCCTGACCACCTTGCCTTCTCTTGGCTGTGGCTGTTTCTCTGACCGCCCCCCCCCACCCCCCTTCTGTGTTCCTCATCCCGTTTGCCTCCCAAAGACTGACAGCTGCAGTACAGGGGCAGGCTCGATGGAGAGGAAGGCCCCTGAAGGGCCGACCATTATTATTAACATTGCCCACCTGCCCCCCGTGGGTCCCGTTCCCATCCGGCCTCCCAGCTCGCCTGGACTAGGAGCCACAGCCAACGGTGAGATGTTGAGCGGCCCTGTCTGGAAACCTCGCACGGAGGCGACGGCTGGGGCAAGAGGTCCTAGCCGGTGGCCCCACAAGTAGACGGAATCTAGGGAAACGGTGGGGCTGCTGGGCAGATACATCACGGACTGCCGTTTTCATTGTTGCTGGGAAAAATCTGAGACTCAGGGAAACCAGTGGAATGTTTTACCCGGCGGAGTAGTAGATGGCACGTGACGGTGTGAACCTCGAAAACGTTTCGCGGAGTGAGAGGAGCCAGACGCAAAGGACCCCCAAGTGGGGCTCAGCGAACACAAGACACCCACAACAGGCGGAGGCCCGGACGCGGGAAGCAGACGTGGGCCTGCCCAGGTAACTCCAAACCCACCAGTTTTAGGGATTTATTTCTGTCATTCTGTCTTCTCGTCTGTTTCTGGTGCTGATGCTGTTGAGCGTGTGGAGTCCTGGTGCACAGAGAGAGTTCTGGGTCCTTGAAGTATCTGTGTTCTGGAGAGGGCGGCTCTCACGAGGCTGCTTTATTACACAGATACGCTTTACTGCTTTGGACTGCTGTGTAGTATTTTGTGGTGTGGATTTAGCATAATTTATCAAGCCAGCCCACTGCTGACGGACGCCTGGGGCATTTTTTAGTTTTACTGTAACGATGATGCCGCGGTGAACGTTTTTCGAGAACGTCTTTGCCTCTCATGTGACTCTAGCTGTGGAATGAATTCTTAGAAATGCAAAGTGCTAGATCGGATAATCTCATGTTTAAGTTTTTGATGGGACTTTCCGGCTTGTGTAGTTTGTTGCAAACCATGACCCTCCAATGGCATATAAGATCGCTTGCTCCAAACTAATTTTAGGCATTTTTTGATGGCTCCCACAAGGGGACAGGACGCAGAGGTCTCCTCCCTTTCCCAGAACCAGAGAGAAGGCAGTTGACGACCTCAGTGTGCATCCCCCCCCCCCCCCCCCCCCCCGCACCCCGTCACTCCACGAGCTCCCGTGGCTGCCCTGTGCTCAGTCTCCACAAAGCCCCTGAGGACGATGCGAACGGCCCCTTGATAGCCTTCTCTCTTTCTTCCCGTATTAATAAACCCCCTAGTTTGTTTCTTTGACTGAAGTATAAGTGACACACAGTGTTACATTAGTTCCAGGGAAGTCCCTGGGTTTTCATCAGGCCCCTGGCCACCCACCTGCAGCCTCCCTTGAAGCTCGCGGAGGCCCCGGGACCACGTTCCCACCTTCAGGACGTGAGTGGACATAACCACACGGCATCTGCATTTCTTCTCCTAAGGAAGCTGCTGCCTTCCTAACACTCTGTCTCTTTCCCCAGCAACCAGGAGACAGAGAGCAGACTCGGGTGGCCCTGCGAGACGGGTGGAGCCCGGGTCCCCGGAGGACACAGGAGGCTAGAGGAAGAAGCCTCCCCATTTCTGCACAGGGCACATCACGGTGCAGACTCACCAGGCTGCTCCTCTCAGGGCTCAGCAGCTTTGGGAGTGTCAGGAGACAGCCCTTGGGCGGGGAATTGGCATCAGGGACAGGCCAGAGTGGGGCAGAGAGGCCCGGTTGACGATCACGTAATGGGCATCCCCATGGCCCCCAGGAAAGAACCCACAGCCCTCGGGGTCCTCGGGAATGCAGGTGGCTCCACGGGCCAGCGAGAGGCTGCGTATTCGCTCCACTTGCCAGGGGCCCCGGGACGGCGGCAGGGATCACCCCAGTTACAGGCCGTGCCATTTCCTGGTAAGTGCAGGCAGGTTGGAATTCGGAGGCCGAGCTGCCTGGTTCCAGCCGCTCCGGGGGCCAAACCGCCACCCCACAGCTGGAACGAACGCTCGTAAAAAGCCCCCACCTTCTGCCCTCCATCTGCTTCCTGGGACACGTCCACGGCTCTCCTCCCACACCAACAGTGCACATCTGATCTTTCCCATCGAACTCCTCCGTGGCAGAGCCTTGGAGTTCCTGAAACCTACTGAATCATTTGGCTGCTGGCGCGGAGAGTTCCCGGAACGAAAGGGAGCCGGGTGGCCGTTGAGATTTTCTCCCTTTGCTCCTGACTCCTGGTGGAACCCTTCAGAGGGGAGAACGCGTCAGGGCTGGGATATCGAGTCCAGCGAAGGCACCGGTAGGAGGATTAGAAGAAGCATGTTCTGGATTCTTCGTCACTTACTTCCTGGACATGTGCTTGGAGCTCCTGCCCGTGGGGCTCCGCGCAAGTGACTGATGGTATGGAGTGAAGATGGCCTCACCCTCCCCCCCCCCCGACCCCCGCCGCCCCACATTTATGTCCATCCTGAAACTCCAAACGGGACTTCTGTGGAATTAAGGTCTTTGCAGATGTGTTTAAGGTGAAGACGGAGATGAGATCGTGCTGGATGGGGGTGGGCCCAAATTCCATGAAAGCATCCTTGTAAGAGACAGAAAGGGACACACAGACACGGGGGACAAGGCCGTGGGGCGAGGCGGCGGAAATAGGAACGAGGCACGCACAAGCCGAGGAGTGCCAAGGATTGCCACAGATACCAGAAGCCAAGAGAAAGGCACGGAACCAACGAGCCCCTGGGGACATCACGGCCCTGCTCACACTTTGGGTTTTGGCTTCTGGCCTCTCAGACCGTGACGGAATAAACTTATTTCGTTTTGACCCGCCTAGTTTGTGGTAATTTGTTCAGGCGGCCGTAGGAAATGAACAGGTGCGTGGGGTGGGGGGGGGGGCGGCCTCTCCTCCCCAGAGGATCAGGGTGTGCTTCAAGGAGGTGAGCGCTGACCGGAGCCCCGAGGATGATGACGAACGTGTTGTGCAGACGGGGAGGAGAGACGAATTCCAGGCAGAAGGCACAGCCTGTGAAGGCACACAGAGCCACGGACGGGCGCAGCTTGCCCGCAAAACTGATGGAATGCGTGTGACGGAGACGGCCAAGGGGAGGCAGAGTCGTGAAGAGCCTTTGGGCCTTGCTAACGGAAGTGGCCCTTCTGGAGACAACGGGAGCCACTGACGGTGGCGGAACGGGGGAGACGTGTTGTCATTTTTGACTGAAGATGACGTGCCCGTAACGAAGCGACCAGGGATGAAGGGTACAGCTCGGCGAATTCTGAAATATGCGCACGGCCAGGTCAAGGCTCAAAATATTTCTAGCACCCGCAAGAGGCTCCCTGGGCTCTCTCTTCAGCCAAAGCTCAACTTCCCGGAGGCAGCCACCACTCTGACTTTCACCAGAATCATTGATTCATGTTGGCTGTTCTTGGAGTTCATGTATGCACTGACTCATGCAGGGTGTGCCTGGCTTCTTTCGTTCGACATTTAGCCATGTTATTCTAAGTATTCGAACGTGGTTCCCCTTGTTCTCAGAATACTGTTCTATTGTATGAACATGCCACGGTGTATTTATTCATTCTCCCGTTGGTGGAGGTTTCTAGTTGGGGTTATCGTGAACGCACGTCCCATGAGCATTCTCCTACGTGTCTCTTGGCGGACGTGCACTTTCATTTTGATGCGTAGGTACCTAGGGCCGGAAGTGTTGTGCCCTAGGATAATCATACAGTCAGCTTTGGTATGTACCATGGAGACGTTCTTTTTTTTTCTGGTGGCAGAATGCAGATTTTTATTTTTTTCATTTTTGTTGATTTATATATGGTTAACTTAAATTTTTGTTAGCTAGTGTGCAGTACAATATTGGTTCCAGGAGAAGAATTCGGTGATTCATCACATAGAACACCCAGTGCTCATCGCAAGCGCCCTCCTTAGTAGCCATCACCCATCTAGCCCATCCCCCACCCACCTCCCTCCATCAACCCCTAGTTTGTTCTCTATCGTTCAGAGTCTCTTATGGTTTGTTTCTCTCTCTTCTCCCCTCCGCCCACTTCCCATATGTCCATCTGTTACGTTTCTTCAATTCTGTGAATGAGTGAAATCCCGTGGTATTTGCCTTTCTCTGATTGAGTTATTTCGCTTAGAGTACATTCTAGCTCCATCCACGTCATTGCAAATGGCAAGATTTCATTCTCTTTGATGACTAATATTCCATTGTATATATATGCTGCGTCTTCTTTCTCCATTCATCTGTCGATGGACATTTGCACTGCTTCCATGGTTTGGCTGTTGTCCTGGAGACACTTGATGATGCACTGGATTGGGCAGATGTTGGGGCAGTTGTTCTTGGTGATCAGTGGCTGCAGGGACTGAGGGACAGAGGTGAAGTGAGCTCCAAGGGTTCAGCCTCCTTGGCAGGTTGTGTGGGGATACAATCTCAGGGGACAGAGAAAGACAGAAGGAAGGATAGGTGTGGGGGGAGAAAAAGATCCAGTTGAACATCCTTCTTCCTGGGAATTTTCAGCCCTGAACCCAGAGAAGCAGGTTCTGAGAGTATTGAGCAGAGCCACGTTAATGGAACATTCCGGAAAGGGAATCCACGAACTCATATGGGGCAGGTTCTCAGATGCCCTCATTCTGCCTTTCCTGATATTCGTTTGCTTCAACAACGGAATTCCTTCAAATCGGTGCCACTTGCTCCCTGTATTAGAGCCAACCGAGTGCCATAACTCACGACCCCAACGTCTCGGGGCTTTATCCCGACGCAGTCTATTTCTTCCTCACTTAATCCACGGGGTGCTTGGCCCCGTGCTGGTGTTCAGGAACCAGGCTGAACGCATCTGTGCTCGTGGGCCCCTCTGGGTTCCTGGGTGGAAGAAGTGAGCACAGGGAGATTTTGATAGGCCGGGTGTGGAAGGGGGGCGTGTCACCTCTGCTCATTGCCATAGACCACGTCTAACCGCAAGGGATTCCAGAAAACGTGGCCCAGCCTTGTGCCCAGGAGGACGGGCAGAACTGCTGTCCGCATGGCCCCATCACGCCCACCCAACACTGTCCAGGGTGTGTCTGATACCACACCTAAAACATTCTCAGGAAGCCTAGAACTCGGCTACCTGAGGCCTAGGCTCTCAGCTACGTGGCATTCACTGTTTGCTTCTGCTCATTTTAAGACCGTTTGCTTTTGTAGACATCCAAGCCCTAGGCGTCAGGCCTGTTAACCAGGTTCCTGGAAATTCCTCAAACAACAAACTAAAGTCGGTTTGGGTGGGATCCCCCGGCGGCGCGGCCGCCCCGTCAGGCGACTCCCCCTCTCTCCATGTGTTCACCCTTTCTCTTCTTGACGACGAGGGGCACTTC
>NW_024412421.1:35201359-35206359 GCF_014898765.1 Herpailurus yagouaroundi
TCCATGTGTTCACCCTTTCTCTTCTTGACGACGAGGGGCACTTCGACTGAGCACAGTCCCCTGTCTCTTTCTGTGTCATTCTCTACCTTCCACGTCATTGGGTCTCTGCTGGAGGCGGGAGCAGGACAGACGTGGGAGTGTTGCCTTGCAGCTATGCCCCAAACAACTGTGTTCTCAGGGCTTGAGTCAGAAACTTGCCTTCTTGAACCAACATTCAGCAAGGTGGCTGCCTGCCTGATACACCCATCAGAGTCCGAGCGGGAGGGCTTCTCTATCGTGAAGCTTTATAAAGGTTGCCTAATAAGTTACGAAAGCCTAAAGGAGAAACGGAGAGGGTTTCCTCCTCAGCCTGGGGGCAAATTACCTCCCTTTGCAGAGAAAGGTCTAGGTAATCCCCAGCTTACCTTACAGTCAAAGGGAGAGGACCAGCCCACAAAGCTGAGAGCGGTCACAGACGAGCTGGGTGGCTGGAGGACAGACTCTAATGTCCTCAGATGCACGGACATCAGTCAGGCCCCACTCCTGCTTTAGAGCTGAGCCAACTGACTTGCAAAGCAAAAGTGACCTGCCCAAATGCATAACAGTAAAAACACGTATCCTGTCCTTATAAAGTTATCGTAAGCACGATTAAACATGGCCACCAAGGCCCAGGAGGCCTCGGTGGTCTTAGTGTCCAGTTACCCCTGGTCGGGGAACAGTTTCTTCATCTGTAAAGTGGTAATTTCTTTTCAGAAAGGTTGTGAGAAGTAAACGCAGAGAATACTGGTAAAGTGTCTGGACCGCGATGAGCCCTCCGTAATCATAACCATTGGATGACATAGTTTTGGTTTTCTGTCCTGAAACCATCATTGACGATAGGCCAAATGAGGCTTTCTTTGTTTCCATCCAAAGGATTCCGTCCTCACCAACCTGAGCCATATTGGAGCCCGCGGCAAGGAGAAAATCCCAGTATTGATCTTCCATTTGCGACGTTCATATTTTTTCCTCACGGAATTGTTTGAAATCTGGCATTGAAGTGTTTCTTATTTGAGTGCTGAGTTTTTTAGTGGCGCCTTAAACGTCGCTGGCGGGGCAGGTGCCTCAGGAGCCACTCCCTGATCCTGGCCCGGGGCTCTGATGGCAATGCTGACATTTCTCGCTGTCCGTGTTGTCGTGCTCCCGTGTTGCTCTCCCTCTGCGTGCCCCCCGACACACTGTCCTTCTGGGGACTCTGGCCCTGTTCCCACGGGACTGTATTCGCACCTTCGTGTTTCTGAACTTGCAGAGCAAAGGGAAGTTTGTTTTAAATACTTCAGGCCTAGAACTGGGACTTCCTGAGGGGGGGGTCCGACTTCGGATACGAGTTCCACGTTCAGTCTGGAAAACGGGCTCCCCCCGTGAACACCCCTGAACTTGTCCCCACGTGCCAGCTGGGTGGTTCCAGGGTCACTTCCAGAGCCGCTGTTCCTTGCCCGCGGTCGTGTGAACTAGAGCATGATGGGCCTCTCTCTCCCCTTGGTCTCTGAGAGGGAGGGGCCCGGGCAGCCCCCCGGCTGGCGAGAGCGCCCGGGGAAGTCACGGCTGGACGAGTTGCCCGACTGTCCAGCGTCGGCCCCGGTTCTACAACCAGACACGATCTAGGGCGGAAACTCGGTTTCACTGAGCTAATGGGTTTGTGACGATATTTATGAACCAGATACCTGCTCCAGATGGAGACTGTTCTCACACGAACACAGAACGTTAGTTATTTAAACAGTCTTGGAAACTGTCTAGTCTCCAGCAGTTTTTGCACCATGCTCGGCAGAACATTTGGGTTCCAGGGCCCGGAGGGGGCCTCCAGGGCTGCAAGGGGTCCCAGGGGCTGGTTCCGGGGTCGGAAGGCGGAAGGAGGAGAGGCTGGGTGGGCAGGACTTTGGACCCCTCTCTGCTCTCCAGCCTCAAACGGAACAACTGCATGCGATTTGCTCTACACACGGGGCCTCTAGTGTGTTTGTTTAAAGAAACGAATCTGATTAAAAATAGTTTTAAAACCATGAACCCAGTTCAGAGGCTCTCAATCCTGGCGGCATACTGAGAATCACTTGAGGAATTTTTTTTTTTTTTTTTTTTTAAATTCCAAGGCCCAGGCCCTACACCCAGAAATTCAGACTTAATGGATCCACGGTGGGGTGTAGGCATCTGCATTGAAAAAAAATCTTCCCAGATGACTCGAATGTACCACCAAGGTCGAGAACCGCTAATCTGGGCCAGCATTCTTTGTACACACGGAAAACTGGGGCCCAGGGAGGTCAAGAGGCTTGGGTGAAGCCGCTGTTTGTTCATCTGTGGGCTGGATTAGAACCCTTATCCTCCAGCTAGAGTCACTGCCTTTTGGACTCTACAATACACACACAGGAAGAGAGAATCCAGACATCCTGTATGCATGGGACTTTCTATGGTTTCATTTTCACATTTGAGCAAATATTTTTAGTTCAACACTTGAGCTTCTGGGGAAGAAAAGCCTCAAGCAGGAAAGGACATCGGTATTTATACTTCTGGGAAACAGAGGCATCGGGGGTCACAAGCGAGTGGCCCCCGGACCACACAGGGCTGCGGAGCGACGGAGAGGCCCCGAGCCCTGGCTCCCAGGCTCATGGTTTAGCTTAACCGCTTCGTGCGCTGAGTTCTGCGTTCCCTCGGGAACACCATCCCAGTGCTAACTGGTTGGCGAAGACAAGTTGTCAATACTAGGGAGTGTTCTGTGTTTTCAAGGTCAAGTTCAGGTCCCTCCCACCCCCAGGAATTGAAGAGAAAGGAGAGAAATAGGCATATGGCGTCCGTAGCCAAGTTGGCCTCTCAGAGTCACAAAGTCGTCGTAATTCACCGTTTCAAGGGCACGTCAATGGTGGTGGCGGGAGGGCGCTAAGAGGCTCACGGAAGACACAGCTGAGAGAGCCCTGGGACAGCTCTGTCCCTGCTCACGGTGGGGGCGGCCAGTCCGGGTGACCCCTGCCCGAGGCCTCACGGCCAACGGGAAGGGGTCTGCCAAGCAGGAGCAAAGCCCAGCACGTGGGAGGTGAAGACCAGGGACCGACCGACGTCTGGAGCTACGGATGCTTGGGGGCCCCGTGGGGAAATCGACGCACCGAGTGGGGTACACACGGAGGTCTGAAGACATCTGTCTGGAGCTTTTGCCTTCACCCCCCACTGCCATGCAGCGAGAAGTCCAGGCCGCCTTCCAGGGGAACACTGGGCCCTGGGAGATTTTCTTCTTGCCCTGTCTGCACAGCCCCACAGCCCTGTTCTGTCCCTGTTCTGTCCACGTCGCAGCCGCCATGGGAGGCACACAACTCGTCCCCTGGACCGCCCCACGGCCTCCCGTCCGCACGGCCCTCTCTCCGTCACAGTGCTACCTTCGCTGGAGAATCCCTTCCGTGTCGCTCGCTCAAATTCTCTGGAGCCTGTGTGAATCAAATAATCTTTGTGAGCATTTTTGAGGTTAGAGATCTCTGGCCAGCTTGTGGATTATTTTTCCTATGGGTTAAGTGCTAAGCCCTGAATAAGTCAGCTGTGACCAGGGTAAGGGAGCGGGCGGGTGGGAGACACAGGATCCCAGGGACGGCGTATCCGCCTAGGAAGCAGGGGCACGCCAGAGTCTCAGCTGTGTCACACTGTGCATATCTGTACCCACGCACGTCTGCACCCTGCCTCTCTCCGTACCTGTGTCTGTACGTATACCTGCCCCTGCGTACGGCTTCCTTTCTGCCCTCCGTTCCTTGGACCTCTCACAAAGAGGGTTGCAAGGCCACCTTATCGGCTTGCCGGTTTATTCCCTCTCGTCCTCTCTGCCTGCCCCATTTTCTGCTGACGACTGTTCTGACGTATTCAATGCAGACAGTTGTGTTCCAGCATACAGCCAAAAAGCCGGACTTCCTGGTGTGGAATCCCAGATCCGATATTGATCAGCTGTGGGGCTTGGAGCCTCGGTGCGTCACAGAGGGTCGCTGTGACCACTGCAAGGATGCGCGCACAGGCGCTCAGTATGAGGGTGCCCGCGCACTTGGGACACTGCCCTGTGCACGTGCTACAGAGGGGTTGGTTCTCCACTGCATTCTCGCGAGAGACATGCCTCGTTCTTCACGCGCCGGCACTTACGAGAATGTAGGTAGAAGTGTGCAGCTACAGGCCTCGTCTCATTACTTGTTTCACTCAGCATGTTTCATTCGTGTCTATGGATTATTATTAATGTCTCTTGGCGTTAACACTTCCGCACGAAGATGCTTCTTAATGGCGGCACACTTTTTTTCGTTGCCAATTGATCAGTGTAACAGTTCTGTATAGCTGAATATCTGGGTTGTTCCCAGGGCTTTGCTATAAAAACAATGCTTCATGCTGTATCTACGTATGCACTGTTGTGTGATCTCCAGGTTCACCTAGGAGAACGGACCAGCGGGTGCACACACATGGTGGGGACCTGCCCCTCCAGGCTGCTGCCCTAACTCACGCTCCTTTAAGGCAAACGGAAGATGCTTGCTGCCCCTTTGCCCCTCACCGGGGCCCACAAGGTGCATTTTCAAGGCGAGACAGAAAACCTTTGGCCCTGAGATCTTGACTTGCAATCCCACTGAAGGCAGAGCGAGTCGCAATCAGAAAGGCACGCGTTAGCATCAGACAAGAGGAAGATGCCCCGAGAGAGACAGCTTCTGTCACAGCAGGAGGCAGAAGGACACAGAAGGGACACAGAGGTGTTAGGTGTCTGATGTCACGGGGACCTCTGCTGAGCACAGAACCAGGAACGGGTGATGGAAGGAGGCGGGCAGGGCAGCGGGGGGATGGGGCGGGCTCAGCCACGTTTCCTGGAAGCAAGCTGCCTCCTGGTTACATATTACGTTCATTGTGATTGTAAGTACGGGTTTGCCTTCCCTAATGGCAGGGTTGGGTAATGATGTGGTGATGGGGCATGCTTTACCCAGGAGGATCTGGGCTGCAGATTCCCGATTCAGACGGAATGCTTGGCTGTTTGATTTTCATCTGCCATGTGG
>NW_024412421.1:35208859-35253191 GCF_014898765.1 Herpailurus yagouaroundi
AATGAGTAGGACTGGCCAGACAAAGGAAAGCGTGGTTAGACATGAGTATTTCAGGCAGAGGGAAGTCTTGAACAAGGGAAGGAGCATGAGACACTGTGAAAATGAAGGAAGCCTGGAGGTGCTGGGGAGGCTGGCAGCCTTAGAACTCAGGCTTGCAACTTCCAGGCTGAGCAGTCTTTCCACAATGCTCTGCAGGTCCCATCCCCTGGCTTGTACCTTGTGGAATCAGTCTTTCCTCTGATTCTCATGTTTGGAAAGAATTGGTAATGAAAATACACAGCTGCTTCATTCTAGAGAAGATTCATTCCAGACCAGAATGGGATTTAGGGGTTGGGGGAGAAACCTGTATTAAGTAAATATTAAAATACCAAATGATTTGGCACACCCAAGAAACAAATTATCTACCCAAATAAGATGTCTGGGGTTCTCCATCCTACGGTGGAATGGGTTTCCTAGTGATGTCAGGACTCTGGGTAGCATCTCTGAAATCTTCCTGACCTTCTAGCATAGTCACAGGTGGCAGATGTTTATTTAGGCATCGTACCATTGTAGGATTGCTTCCAAAGACAGGTAGAAAGAGAAGTAACCTCACCCCTTTTATCAGGGAGAAAAACTCTTTTCCAGGAGTCTTATAACATTCTTTCTTTCATGGCTCATTGACCCAAACTGGGTCGTGTGTCCTCTGTAGGAAAGGCTGGAAAAGTGATTGCCTGGATAGATAAGGAAAGAGATTTGCAAGTAGCTGCTGGGCCACCAGCTGGCACGTGCCTTTTGCTGTTAGGGCAATTGAGCCACCGAAGGAATGAGTCCTCTTTCCATCCCTAATTATTTAGTCCTGGTGATTATTACCTGTTTCTGCAGCTCATGTTTATTAGTATTTCAGTGTGTGACGTGGTGCAGAAAAAGCTTTTGACACAATTCAATACTCAGCCAATAAGGAGGGAGTTTACTGAACCTGGGGAAGACCAACTCGATCATCAAACGGAGAAGAAAAAACAAACAACCCTGATCCCTACCTCACACCATATACAAACATCAATTTAAAATGTATCAAAGATCTAGGGGCGCCTGGGTGGCTCAGTCGGTTAAGCGTCCGACTTTAGCCAGGTCACGATCTCATGGTCCGTGAGTTCGAGCCCTGCGTCAGGCTCTGGGCTGACGGCTCAGAGCCTGGAGCCTGTTTCCGATTCTGTGTCTCCCTCTCTCTCTGCCCCTCCCCTGCTCACGCTCTGTCTCTGTCTCAAATAAACATTAAAAAAAAAATTTTTTTTTTAATGTATCAAAGATCTAAATGCAAGAGCTGAAACTATGAAGCTTCTAACCTTCACAAACTTAGGGCAGGCAAAGATTTCTTAGACATGATAGAAAACACACTAATAAAAAAAGTGATAAATTGAAATTCAAAATAAAAAATATTTGTTCTTTAAAAAATACTATTAAAGATGGAAAAGCAAGCATCAGATGGAGGGAAATGGTTACAGTACGCATACTTAGATATTGGCTTGTATCCAGAATACATAAGAACTCTTACAACACGATATTAAAAAGACTATTGACACAATTTTACAAAGGACTGAGACCCTTCACCAAGAAGGAGAATGTCTAATGGACGCACGAGACACACAAGATGATCCACATCATTAGTCGTCGGGAAATGGAGATCAAAACTATAGTGTGGCAACATCACATACCCACCACAATGGCTAAAATTAAAAACACTGACACTACCAAGTGTTGACGAAGAAAAGGAGCAACTGGAACCCTGTGACATTGTTGGTGGGTGTATAAAATGCACAGTCACTTGGAAAGGCAGCTTGCAGTTTCTAATAAAGTGGAACATACACTTCCTGAAAGACATAGCGATTAAGTTCCTAGGAATTCTTCCCGAAGGAAATTAAAGCACGTGTTCACAAAAAGACTAGCATGCAAATGATCAGAGCAGTTTTATTTAAGCGGTCAAAACTGCGTAAAGCCCTAAAGTTCATCAACAGGTTAATGGACACACAGTGATAAATCTGTATGGTGGAACACAACTCAATAATAAAAAGGATCAAGTTTCTGACATAAGAAACAATATCGACGAAGCTTGAAATATTATTCTGTGTGGAGGACGCGAGGCACAGAAGAGTAAATCCTGCATGATTCCATTGAAATCAAGTTCTAGGACAGGTGCAAGTAATCCATAGCTGTAAACATCAGATGGGTGGTTGCCTGACATAGGAGGATTTATTGGGAAGGGCAGCGGTATTTGAGTGGTGACAGAAATGGACGAAACAAACTATATCTTCGTCGGGGTTATGGTTGCAGTGTGTATATATTGGTCAAAACTTGAGACGGACGCATTCTGTTGTAAATACAATTTGCCTCAATAAGATCGGTTTCAAAAAATCTGCCCCAAAGCATAAAAATGTGTATTCATGTTACTCTCAGGCTAATGGAAATGTCTATTGGGCTCTTAAAATAATGGCCACATTTTCCTCTTTGTGGGAGGTGTAGGGAGAGTTGAGATCCTTCCAGGGGCAGCTGCAGATCTCAAGGCTGGGTGCTGGGCAAGAACTCTGAGTGTGGTTATTAGTGGGGAAATGTGTCTGCATAATGCAATCAGGGTTTGCTCCAGCCTCAACCTCATTACGGGCAACTAAAGCAAGAGTTGGGTAATCTGGCCACACACACACACACACACACACACACACACACACACACTCCAACTCTCTCTGCCCCCAGACACAGAGCCCAGCCTTATCTGTTCTCTGTAGAGTTGAAGAACAGGCAGAGTCAGGCCCGTGGGGCTGGAATACGAGACCTGCCATCATCCTTAGCTATTATCGCCATTAAAGTCATGGCGGCCATTTATGGAGCACGCCCTGTGTGCAGGCACCCTGCCGTCTGCCGGAGCTACCCCGTCTAATCCAAGCCTCTCACCAGTACTGTGAGCTAGAACACTGTCTCCCAGCCATCTGAGTATCTGGAAGTGTCACACAGCTAGGGTGGCACACCGTGATCCCAGTTGTTGACCCCTCCTTACATCCATGCCTGTGCATGTGACTGTGAAGGGCTCTCCCACCGCGGGCTGGGAGAACCGTCCCGCCCCTTGACGTTGGCCTCATCTGTGTGACTTGCTTTGGCCAGTGGGACATTAGCCACACAAGGGAAGTAGGGGCTCGCTATGAGCTCCCGCACTGGGATGTGCTTTCCTGTGTCTTTGCCACGCCATGAGGACGTGCCTGAGCTGGCCAGCTAGACGTGAGACACAATGCAGCCGCGTTGACTTCCCATTTGTCCCGGTTGCGGCCAGCCCAGATCAGCCACAGCCTACCAGTCCCAGACATGTGAGCAAACCCAGCCCAGGTCGGCGGCGCTGCCCAGCTCAAGATACATGAGCAAAGAAAAATTTGCTGTCCTTAGGACACTGAGGTTTTGTGGCTGGCTGTTAGGCAGCACCATTACGTCAAGAGGCAACCATCTGCCTTCATCTTTCTGCATCTCGAAGACCCATCTGGCGCATCTCCTGAGCGCACAGTTGTAGGCAAACATCAATTTCTTCTCCCAACAAAGCCACGTGAAGCCCAAAGAATGCTGGCTCCAGGGTCCCCAAGTAGGTTAATTAAACCCTGGGTCACGGAGCACAGAAGAATGTGTTGGTCCATTTAGAGAAGGGCAATCGACTCACAAAAAGAGACAGAGCTTCAGAAAAGGAAACAGACCGGCCCGGAGCTTCTCGGCCATCAGTGTGCATTGCCTGGGAGCTCGTCCAATTGATGACGCTGCAGACCATCGTTTCGCAGGCTGGTGGGTCCTCGGTTCCATGTTGGTACCTCTCAGGGGGTGCTGCTGCTGCTGGTGCGGGGACCACACTTCGAGAAGCAAAGGACGAGATCCCTGGCTAGACCACACTAGACAAAACGTCAGGGAGCAATGCGTCGCGGAAGAGTACGTCTACTTTTGCGGCCATTTGGTTCAAATACGTGTGTGTGTGTGTGTGTGTGTTGGCATGGGCACGCTCACAACAAAATGGGATCCAAGAAAGTGAGGACCGGGCACTAGACCCAGAGGCGGGACTCGCGTCCAAAGACAAAAATACGCTCAGGTGGAGTTTGGCCATGGATCATTTTGACTCTATTTTAAACACTGAAACGTCACAGTAAGGGACATTCGCCTTATCTAGTCCCACGGCGCTTCCATTATGAAAATTTGAACCTGTGCCATTTCCTGTGGCGAGGGCTTACACAGAGGGGTGAGAGGGCGCATCTATTTTGGACTCTCATTTCAAAACCTCTCAATATCACTGAAATCAACTGGCACAAACAGAGCGCCTGGGAGTTTCTTTCACAGAAACGCGAAGCATGCCTATCAATGAATCGCACACGACCCGGCGGAAAAGTCCACCAATGGCCGCTCCATCAACTTTGGCAGATGTATACATTATGCCTTTTGATCTCCAAGGATGCTGTATTTAGATGACATAATGCGCGTTCGGTTATCTTCCTCCGAGGTAGAAGGGACGTAAGCAGATATCCACTCCTGCAAGACCAAATTAGCACCTCTCTGCTGGAAGATAAACATGTTCGGCAGGAAAGCTCTGATTAAAGTACAAAGCGGCTGAGGGGGTACGAGGCCGTACCCCTGAGTGCGATTCCTATTTATAATGAAAGGAAATAGCATTGGTATGACATCGGGCAGCGGGGAGTAGGGACTGTTCTGAATGCAGCCGTCCTGCGGGCATCGCCATGGTTTGCTCCCGTAACCTGGGGCTCGGGGCAGGAAAGGGGGGAGGGGGTTCCACGCGGAACCCGAGGTCAGAGCGAGGGCTCCCCTGGGCTGCACGCTGTCCGTGGCACCTCCCGGGGCTGCCGTGGGCAGCTGTGCGGTTTGCTCCCTGAGCCACTGCCCTTGGCGAGGGGGCTGGCGGCGGTCCCGCCCGCCCCCAGGCAGCTCACCAAACCACACACCCCGGTGCGGTGCCGGGCCTGCCCAGAGGGTGGCGCTGCCCTGACGGTCCTCGCAAAGGCGCCGCCGTGGCGCCCGGCCACGGCTGCCCTGCCGGTGCTGCCTGGTGCGCTTTGCCCACAGAGACCAGGTCCCAGGCGGTCTCTCCCTGTCCGCACTTCCCCCTTCAGGAGAGGCCATGGGGCGGCGCGTGGCAAGAGCCTGGGGCTGCTCATGGCCGGGAAAACTACTGAGCTGTCCACGTGGCTCTAGACTTCCCATATTTCTCCACGGGATGGCTGTCTTCAACATCAGGACACGGTGCGCGAAAGCGTCACCAAGCTGCATCGGCTCGCCAAGAGTCCCGGCGGGTTGGCGGCTACTTTCCTCCCCCGTCGGAGGCATCCAGTGAGATTCCCATGCTCGTTCGACGAGTATCTGTGGTTGTCTGCCGTGTGCCCACGGCAGACACCAGTGGGGACCACATAGGGGGTGGCCCTGTCTCCGCCATACAGCAGAAATGACAAACCACAGTGTGGTGAGGGTGACAGGAAAGAGACCTCACCGTAGAGAGGCCCCAGCTGCTCTTGGGCTGCGGGTTCAGAGGCAGACAGACGGGAAGGGAAGGCAGGTAAGGAGGAACCTGCCTGTACGGCGGCTCAGAGGCACAGTGGGCAGAGGAAAGCCTGCTTGTCTGGGCTACAGAGGTAGGACAAGACTGGTGGGGGGTGTGGGGCCGAGACCCAACACCTGCAGCGCCGTGAGTCACCCAGACGCTTCTGGCTGCTGTCCATGGGTGATGGCGGCCACACATCCCGCTCTGTCTGTCCCGAGTTGTGGCTGCTGTCCCACGTACACTCAGAAGTTCCCAGGTTTGAACAGCAGATGGATGGTACGACCCTCTCTGAAGGGGAGAACGGCCCACCGTGTGAGGACGCAGCTCAGAAGGGCAGGGCTGGACAGGGACCAGAGCAGCCATTGGCGGAGGCAACTGCATGGCGGAAAGAGGGCAATCAGGTCTCTTGGCGGATCCCCAGACCCTGGCTTCGAGCGGACATTAATCCAGGAGGCCCACAATACCATAGGAGCCCACCGGTCCCAGGAGGGGCTTACGGAGGGCAGAGGATTAGCGGGGTTGTAGCTCAGATGTGTCGTAAGCGGGTCCAGGGGGTCCCCAAACCCGCCTGTGGTCATGCCCCAGTTCCGGAGGGCAGTAGATACACTCAGCCACCGAAGGCCCCCCAGGGGAGGGGGGCGTGGGTGCGAGGAGGGGTCTCGGGGATTCCCACAGCACAGGACAGCCATCCCGAGTCACCGGATGCTGCTCACTGGCCCGTCCCGGGGCACCCAAGTGTCACGCTGTCCGGAGGAGGGGCTGCCTCCGCCCTCACGTCTCCCCGCACGTCTGGGCTCAGCCTCCGTAGGACCAGTGCTGACTGTCCGTCTCTCTACTTTGGGTGCAATGGCCCAGGCCCCATGCAGAACCTGCCGACACGCCCTCAGCACCCAGAGAAAGGGACCCCACGCTTGCGAGGACACACAAATTCACTGACACCTTCCATGACAGTAATGACAGCAACGCTGACCCAGAGCTTCCTCTGGGCTCCTTGCAGGGCTGCAGAGTCAAAGTGGGCGGTGACTGGCCTGGGGCCCACTCTTGCTGCTTTGGAGGGTCCTGGCCGCCCCTTCCCAGCCTCAAAGCTCTCTCCTCCCAGAGGTCTGCAGCAAGTCTGGCTTGGGGAAGGGGCCTGGAGACAGTCACTTACACCTCGGTATGAACTTCTGTCCCCACCTCTCCATCCGACTTGGGAAACGCGTTTTATGAATCACGTCTCGTGAATGAGTCAGACTTGTTCCCGGGCGCAACATTCGGGGAGAAGAGGCAGGGTTGGGGGGGGGGACGGTGCGAGGTGCACCTGTGCTAACATTTGGACCACCCTTGGTGCCCTGAGCAACGCTGGGTTCTTTGTCCTCAGCTGCACCTGCTTCTCCAGCGAGAGCTCCCGGAGACCTGCTCTCCCACACCTGACACTCACCCCTACTCCGAGCCTCTTTCATGGCACCAGCTGCCAAGGCTGGACCCTCCGTGTCTCTGAGACCAGCTTCCTCTGTCATCACCTGCATGACCAGCCCCTCCCCGAGTTCCCTCCTCCAAAAAACATTTTTTTCAATTAAAAAAAAAAAAAAAAAGGATTTGATAGTCAATACATGGAAGAGAGGAAGAAAAGCTTTGCTATACTTCTGATTTTTACGGTTCAGTATTGATTTTATTTTGTTTTATTTTTTTTAATCTTTTTTAACATTTATTCGTCTCTGGAGAGACAGAGCATGAGCAGGGGAGGGGCACAGAGAGAGGGAGACACAGAATCCGAAGCCGGCTCCAGACTGCGGGATTCAGGGCCCGAACCCACGGACCGTGAGATCACAACCTGAGCCGAAGTCGGACGCTCCACCGACTGGGCCACCCGGGCGCCCCTCAGCCATCTTACTTGGTATATAGATTTATCTCTCTTGGCTTTTAATGTTTTTTTTTCTTCAAGTTTAACTTACATCCAGAAAGTATATGGAGTACACAAATCTTACACGTCCAGCTTGACGAGTGTTACGGATGCGTAACCTCAGTGGAGACATATGCTATCGCCGGTACCCGGGGCTCCCCCGTTAGCCCCGTCCCTTCTCAGCCTATACTTGCCCCAGGGGTGGCCTTTGCTCTGACTTCCACCCTCCGTGTGCCGGGAAAAACACCAGACTCCTCAGTGCCGCCCTTGCGTTGGATGCCCTGATTTGATGCTGGGATCTGTTAACTCTGCCCTTTGGGCAAACCACCCTTCCTGCGAGCTGCCAGGACCCTAAATGGTGGGGCTCTCTTGTGCGTCGATCAAGCTTCCTGCTCCTCCTGCCCAGCCCAGACGAAGGGAGCGTCTAAATGAGGTGCACGTCGGAGGACCCGGGACGTGTGAGAACGTCCTGATGCCTGGGCCTCCCGTGTGAGGATTCTGGGTTAGTCTGGGATGCGGCCTAGGTACTGGGTTTTGAAAAATCTCCCCTGGTGATTCTAAAGTCTTGAATGCTCCAACCCAAGGAGCTTGGGAAGCCACTCCCAGCGACTAGGTAAAATCAAGGGCCGCTCAGTGTGGTTCAGGGACCAGCAACTCCGGGCATCCTTGGGTGCTGGTTAAACATGGACAGTCTCAGCCCCACCTCAACCTGCTGAACCTGAACCTGAACCTTCACTTTAGCCAGACCCCAGGGATTAGTGTGCATTTGCACGGAAGGGCCACGGAAGACAGGAATCCTGAGGGGCCTTGCTGGTCTGGCAGCCTGTGGTTGGGCTCTGCTCACCTCCCTCCCCTGCGTTTGGGTGTGGATTTTAAGAGATGACACGGTGGAGGGACTGTCCCTGTCCCTGCCCCAGCATGGCGATTTAGGTTTTTCATTTGTCTTCATTTCTTTTAGATGTGCCCTTAATCAGCAGAAATGGTTTCCCCACAGTCTCTGTAAATAATTCTCTTAGTACTAATCTCATCTATAAAGCTGTTCTCCCCCAGAGAACTTGTGACAGTTGAAAGAAAACGTCCCCCTCTCCCCGCCCCCCCAAGTCTGCTTCTTAGTAAAAGTCTGAGTTCATGCAGGTTCTTGCAATTCACAGGCAAAGGCCCTAGGGTCACTTCCACTGAACTTTGACCTATGGGCTGCTTGCTTGGGCAGAGGTGCCTTATGTCCCCCCGTGGGGCTCCTTAGTGCCATTAAAATGAACCAAGGGTCATCAAAGGCTGGTAGCCTTGGACTCTGTTTTATGACTATTGTAAATCCATGGCCTCCCAAATAACTGAGATACGGCACAAAGCTTTCTGGGTAAAATATTCTGTTACAGAGATAAACACGTAACACAGACGTGCAATTATACCAACACCCACAACAGAGAGGGGTGTGGTCACCCGTTAGAATGCCGTGCCCACGCGGTGGGGTACACGTCAGGGCTGCAGGGCTGTGGGGTCATACAGCTACATCTGTCATCACAACCATGTGCCTGTCAGGAGAAATTCCTAGAAGGGGTTGCGGAGAGAAGATGTGAGACTTTACTCAAAGATATGTTGCAGAACACATGAAGATAAAAGGCCTCTGCATAGGGAAGGAAACAATCAACAAAACTAAAAGGCAACCTATAGAATGGAAGGAGATATTTGCAAATGACATATCGGATAAAGTTAGTATCCAAAACCCATAAAGAACTGGGGCACCTGGGTGGCTCAGTTGGTTCAGTCTCCAACTCTTGGTTTCTGGTTCAGGTCATGATCTCACAGTTCTTTTTTTTTTTTTTTTTCCCTTTCTCACAGTTCTTGAGTTCAGGCCCCGCATCAGGCTCTGCACTGACAGCAGGCAGATGCTTGGGATTCTCTCTCCCTCTCTCTCTGTCTGCTTCTCCCCTACCCTCGCTCTCTCTCTCAATATAAATAAAGAAACATTAAAAAAACCCCACAGAATATGTAAAGAACTTACCAAACGCAACACCCAAAAAATAAATAACCCAATTAAAAATGGGCAGAAGACATGAACAGGCATTTCTCCAAAGAAGACATCCAGATGGCCAACAGACACATGAAAAGATGCTCAACGTCACTCATCATCAGGGAAATACACACCAACACCATGATGAGATACCACCTCACACCTGTCAGAGTGGCTAAAATCAGGATGCCTGGGCGGCTCATTTGGATGATCCCAGGGTCGTGGGATGGAGCCCTGTGTCGGGCTCCGTGCTGAGTGTGGAGCCTGCTTAAGATTCTCTCTCTTTCTCTCTCTCTCTCTGCCCCTCTCCCCCACCCGCATTCTCTCTTTCTCTAAAGGAAAAAAAAAAAAAACAAAAACGAATGGCTAAAATCAACGACACAAGAAGCAACCGGCGTTGGTGAGGACACAGAGAAAAGGGACACTTGTGCGCTCTTGGTGGGAACACAGACTGGTGCAGCCACTCTGGGAAACAGTACGGAGGGTCCTCCAAGTGTTAAAGATAGGTCTACCCTGCAGTCCAGTGATTGTACCCCTGGGTTTTTACACAAAGAATACCAAACACGAATTCGAAGGGATACACACACCCCTATGATTACTGCCGCATCATCTACAATAGCCAAAGTATGAAGCAGCCCAAGTGTCCGTCGACAGATGCATGCGTAAAGAAGACGTGGTACATGGGGCGCCTGGGTGGCGCAGTCGGTTGAGCGTCCGACTTCAGCCAGGTCACGATCTCGCGGTCCGTGAGTTCGAGCCCCGCGTCGGGCTCTGGGCTGATGGCTCGGAGCCTGGAGCCTGTTTCCGATTCTGTGTCTCCCTCTCTCTCTGCCCCTCCCCCGTTCATGCTCTGTCTCTCTCTCTGTCCCAAAAATAAATAAAAAACGTTGAAAAAAAAGAAAAAAGAAAAAAGAAGACGTGGTACCTATATAGAAAGGAGCATTATTCCACCAGAAAAAGAATGAAATCTTGCCATTTGCACTGACATGGACGGAGCTAGAGAGTATAATAAATCGGTCAGAGAAGGACAGGTGCCACATGATTTCACTCATACGTGGAATTTAAGAAAGTCAACAACAACAAAAAAAGAGACAAACCAAGAAAGAGACTCTTAACCCTAGAGAACACACGGATGGTGACCAGAGGGGAGGTGGGCGGGGGGACGGGGGCAATAGGTGATGGGGATCCAGGAGTGCGCCTGCCGTGATGGGCACCGAGTACGTATCGAATTGTTGAATGACTATAATGTACACCTGAAACTAACAGGACATTCTATGTTAATTGTACTTTATTAAAAAATACCTTATAGTTATAGTAGAACTTGGTCATTGTATGATACTTCATTATAATTATATGTAATTATAATAACTTTATACTTTATAAAATAGAAAACTTAATTTAAAAGAAGTGGAAAGAAAAGATGGGCTACAGAAGAGAATCACCCATCATCCCTCCACTTTCAGGTTTTCTCACGTTTGCGACAAGTCAGCATTCTTCTAATTACGGGGGTGGGTGCCGTGAAAATGTCCGGGGCGGCTGAGAGCGGGGTGTCTGTATTGAGGTGGTGTCTTACGGAAGGTTTTATTCGGGAGCCGGAGGAAGAAGGTGGGGAGAAAACGTGGGCGACCTCGTGTACAGGCGGAGGAAGGGTCCAGAAATAAGGAGGAGGAGGTCCGGGGTCACGCAGGAAGCACGTACAAACCGCACCAGGCCAAACCCGGGTTTCCCGAGGCAGAGCGCCCCTGCTCACCGCCTCGCCAGACCACCGCGTGCCTTCCCTCTAGCCCTTAAAAAACAGGCAGCATCCTGTTTCTTAAGAACGAGTTCCTGCTCTCAACACATTCAGGTGTTTTCCTTTTATAGCCTCAGTGAAACAGCAGTACAATCATCAGCATTTATTGCAAACCGGCTCCCTGCCCGTGTCTGTTGTCCTTTTCTGGCCGGGGAAGCTGCGGTCCAGAGAGGGCAAGCTGCTTGCCTGAGCAAACACAGCTCATGGGAAGCTAGAGTGGGATTTGAACCTGGTCTGCCCGACCCCCAAGCCCCCAGCCACCATGCCGCCTGGCCTCTGCGGCTGGGAATGCCCGGAGCAGGCCGGCTGCAGGATGCGGGCCTGTTTATTGTTCCTGCGGCTCCCTGTGCAACCGTCAACGCGTTGTTTGAAGGGTGGGGCCGGTGGACTTTGAAGAGAGTGCAGAAGGAGGGGTCCCACGGGGGTTTGCCGTCCAAATAGACGCAACAGAAACCAGAGGGCAGCCAGGGTGGGCGGAAGGCCGGTGGGTGGGCGGCGAGCCTGCAGGGGCTCGCGTGGGGTCTTGTGATGGCATGTCATGTGACTCCCAAGGCCAGGCCTGGGGCCTTGCGCGGTCCCTCCCGGCGAGGGCTGGGGCCCCAGGCGCTGTGCCCGCCTTCCCCGCGGGACCGAGGGTTTCTGCCGCCGGCCTGGGCTTCCGTGGGGCAGGCACGGGGGACCCCACTGTGTGTCCCCAGCAGCTGTGCTATCCCATGTCCGAGAACATGGCCCAAGCTCCCAGGTGGATTCGTGAAACGGACCTGGTGGTCTGTGACCCGTTCGGTGAGCGGACAGGGGGCTTGGTCAAGTGGCCGAGGCCCCAGGTCGAGCACCTAGGGTCTGCCGAGCACTTCGGATGTGAGGGACACTTTTCCTGTCTCCTTCTGCCATCCTGAACACCTCTGTGAGGTGGGACCAGCAGTGCTGGCCCCGCTTTGCAGGCAAGCACCGGGAGGCTCCAGACGGCGGTGTGACAGGCCCAGGAAACGGGCCAGGGCTTGCCCTTGGGTGGTGTGGCCCGAGCTTTCTCCCTGATAGCACGGCACAGAGGCTACATCCGGGACCCGCTGGCAGACGGCACGGCTTTGGCTCCTGACCCTGTGACTGTGCCCCTGCCCCGCCATCTGGCCTTCGGAGGCTGACCTCTTTCTGCCTCTGCCAAGTGCAGGCAATGAGAAACTGCCCCCTGGGCTGTCGTGGGGGTCGGGCTAGCTGTTCCATAAGCTGATGCAACGGCGCACGACGTCTGGCATCCAGCATGGCCTCCAGGCGGCTGGCCGTCAGCCACGCGGTCATCACTGGGGACCAAGCAGCCTCCTCCGCGGGGGCGGCCGCATCTCCCTTTCCTGCTATTTCCTCGTGGTGGAGGTGATGATGGTGGACGAGGGTGTCACCGGTGGGGGGGGGGGGGAGGGGCGATGTGGATAAACAGCACGGGTCTCCAGAACCCGTGTGCCGGCCCGCTCGTGTCCTGAGCACCCACACTGTCCTCGGACGCCCTTCACGGGCCCCCGTGCTCCCTGACGGCCGCCCAGGGGCCAGCGCCCAACTCCACACGCTGCGAAGGCCTGCCCTGTCCTGTGCCGGTTTCCGTGGGAAAACTGGGGAGGGCACCGCGCGGGGCTCGGAGGGAAGGAGGAAAGGACAGGAAGATACCTTCTGCTGAGCCGCAAGCTTCCGACACACGACAGCGGAGAGGCTTGAGGAGTGTCCCTGTTCAACCTCTCGTCTGCTGGGGGCCCCCCCCCCCCCCCGCTCAACTTGTGGCCTCAGGACGAGAAACGGAGCGTGGGCTTTGGCGAGTTTAAGTGGGGCCCGAGGAGCCGTGGTTTCGTTTGTCCCCGGGGCCTCTGTCCGGATGACCGTTCCCGCCACCACCCAGCCGGGCTCTGCTCATTAACCCGGTCACACCGGCCTGATAAAGTCGGACGAGAGCGAGGGCGGGGCTGAGCCGCAGGAGCGGGTGCCGGGAGGGGGGAAGATTCTGGGCCTCGCTAATTGGGGTTCTCTGCTCCTCTCGATCAGGCTCTGCTCTTTGTCTGAGCAGACAAGATAAGAAGGAAGCTGGGCTTTTCTAACAAGCGCGCCTGGCGGGGCCACGTGGTCATTTCCGAGCGGCCAGCGTCAGCCAGAGCCCCGTCGGTGAGGCGGTGCGACCGCCCCGCTCGGAAACCATCGGGCGTGCTGTAGCTGGGACAGCAGGAGGCCACCCTGAGCCCCGCTGAAATCCGCCTGCGGAAGGCCTCGGGGTCGGGTTGCAGCCCCCGGAGAGATTCTCCTTCTGAGCGGCTGACCGTCTGGCTGGTCGGAACGAGCACATTCTGGCCGCCGGTCACTGCCCAAAGCGACGGCCGCCTCCAGACAAGCAGGGAGGCATCAGCACGCGGGGCCGGCGAGTGCCTGCGTTACAGGCCGCGGAAATCGTAAAAATCAAAGCAAACGACAGCGCGTTTGCGTGCCTTTGTGTCTTTCCACCAGAGGGACGTGGAAAAACAAATAAGGATTCATCGGCACTTGTCTTCTTTTTTGAAAAGAAATAGTATCCCTCCCCCGCTTCCCCCCCCCGCCCCCCGGCGCTTCCCCCCCCAGAACGCCACTCAGTGAATTTGCGAGTTAAAGCAAGGAGAAGCTTACTTTAAAATCTTAAAGGCCCCACATATCAGGTACTCCAGACCGAAAATAATTTGCGGTGCTGATACGGATTTTCTCCCTATCTGAATATACCAAGTATTATATGTTATATTGACGTCCAGGCTAAATCTTTCCCTTATAAGGGGTTTGACATAAATAGCTTTTATTATGTAACTCTTAAATACAAGGGATACAACACATTTCTTAAAGGTCCCAGCTGCTATTGTTACTGTTCGAGACACAAAATTGGAATCCCAACTTCCAATATCAAGTTTTAGCGCAAACCCTATAAAATCTATCTTGTCAGAATGTGCCAGAACCTCTAAGCCCTTCTCAGCTGAACAAATCGCAGCTGCTGCTCTACCCTCGAGGTAGAGCCTCGACTTTGCGTGTGGCGCCTTCACAGCAAACCGGTCCCGGTTTTCGCCCTGCCGCCGGGGGCTGGCCGGGGGGAAGGCGTAGGTTTAGATTAGCCGTGTCCTACGCCGCTTGACAGGGTGACACGGGTCTGCAGGGCTGAGCCCGGGGCCTGGAGATAGGACCAGCCGGCAGGAATGCAGGGAATGTTTTTCTTCGGACTCTATCGAGGCACACAGACCATGGGGATTCTGTCTGTGGTGACAGCCTTAACATTTACCAGAGCCTGGGACGCCGCTGTAGAAATGGCATTGCCCACCCCGAAAGTGAGAAGGTAACGTTTATTTTTGTATTTTTTTCCTCTCTCTCCCATATACAGACTGTAGAAAGACCACCAAGCGTGGGCCATTTTTTTTTTCCACCATGATGTACAATTCACATTTGTTAATCAAAAAAAGTACCCGGGGTCATCCACCTAGCCTTTTTTTTTTTTTTTTTTTTTTCTTCTTCTTCTTCTTCAACAGGAAACGGGTTTCAGATGTTTATATGTTAAAAAGTAAGGCTACTAATCTGTTTAGCCATTTACCAGATCCTGGCGAACTCCCTCCTACATTTTAATGTTCAGACTCCATAGAATGACGTTCGTTTTATCCCGCTTGGAACTGAGAATGAAAAAACAAAATTGTTCACTAGTCACCTGCTTTTTTGGGACGGTTCCAGGAGAGGTTAGAATAAATGAATCTGGTCGTCTGGTGAAACCGTGCTTGGGGTGGCAATGGCCAACGTGGTGTTCGCGTTTGGAAAGTCAACTTTCTCAGGCAGTTCTTTACAACAGACCGCGGTCCCATGCATTTTCGTGTATCTGTGGAGACATCCTATTTAGACTCAGGACAGAGGTTTACAAAGACACACAGTTAGGAAATCTGCAGCAAAGGCAAAAGCTGCTCTTTTCAAACACGGGATCTTTTTCTTCGAACCGGCACGACATTTTCCACGGAGCGTCTCGAGACTAGGCTGTAAATGGTAACAGAGAAAAACCATTTTCCCAGGGAGTCCACGGTCACTTGCGAGGATTTCGGCCTGATGTTTAGAAACCAAGATTTTTGTTTTATTGCTGGGATTTTCTCTTTCTGGCCCCAGGGCCGATCACTTCAAACAGTCTCGCTGCTGGTGAAAACGTGGCCGTTTAGTGCGGCAAAATGACGATACTTCTCTGCGGTGGGAGGTTCATGTATTTACAGTCCGGGAGAAAGGAGCACAAACGGGGGAAGTTTGACTGCTTTTTTGGTGAATTTGTTAGCGTGCGAATCACTGGCTGAAAAGGCTGTTTTAAATGTAGGACTCAAAACAGAAGGAATTGTATCATTTGTGAAACCTGGGTCTGACGGCCCCTACTCTTTATCCGTCTGTGTTTGACCCGATGTTTTCCGTCTGCAGATTGTATAAGGAGGAAAAGTGTGGCTTCTGCAGACGTTTTTGTCAGGGAGAGAGAAATAGGAAATTGAAATGAGCTCTTGAAAGCAGCCCAGTGTCCCTGAATCGGCGAGAAGGGTGTTTGTAAAAATTAAAACAGAGGCAAAGAATCATTCCCAACTCCTTTGCGAGCATCCTTGCCTGCCTCCACCCCAATGTATACATTGATATAACATTCTATGAGGCAAAAATACAGGTGTTTTCTTTTTCACCAGACTTATCGGAAGTGGCTGCAGAGAAGAGGAGTAGAAGTGTAAAAATAGACGCGTAATCAATGTCCAGGCTCCTTTCAATGAGGATGGGAGGGATCGGATTAAACACAAAATACGTCTTTTTTTTGGCAAACAAAAAAGCCATTTTGATTGCTTGGGGCATGTTTTAATCACGGCTGCTCCAGGATGGGTGTTAGGACCTCCTGGCACGAACCCAGGGACAAACACTAACAATCGCGCCGGCACTGAATGTGAGCAGAAATCGAGGAAAGCGGCAGAACCTTCTGTCGAGTGGGTCCCTCAAAGTGTAAGCACCCTAGCCGAGGCTGGTCCACGCAGAGCAAACCCCCACCAACCCCGGCTCGCTCTCCAGAATGCGCCTGCCATACCCAAGGTCCCGGAATCTCGCCCAAGAAAAGAACAGCTTCAGGGGCCCTTTGGCAAAGCACCGGGGGGCTGAAAAGGGCAGGGAGGAAGCCTGTGACGACATCTACGCAGCGTCCAAGAGGCCAAAGAGCCAACGGACAGAAGAAGACATTACTCTGATGAGGGGGCACAGACTCCGTGCCGGGAAATTTCCCGCGTGGGGCAGGACGCAGGGCATGGGGTTGGGGCTTCCTAGGCCGGCCTGTGTGACCATCACAGGAGACGACCCACTTTGGCTCAGTAGTTTTTTTTTTTTTTTTTTTTTTGACCGTCTCTCTGGGCCCTGGATCGCCAGGAACAGAGAAATGCCAAAGTCTGCAAATGCAGGGCAATCGCCGTGTCAGCTGAGCTGAGCTATTTCCCAAACGAACACCTGGACGATGTAAATCACCCCAGCGGTAAACACTTCAGGCCGGCGCAGGCCGCGGGCTGGCGGGCGGCACCCTCCCACCCGGCCGGGGTCCATAAACCAGGCGCTGGCCCGCAATCACAAACGTCCCTCTCACCGAGAAAGACCCCTCCCGGGATGGGAGCAGAGCCCCTTCGCAGAGGCCACGCAGATAACCGACTGCCCTCGCCGCTGGCCGGCTTACCCTGGGCTGGTATCTGGAGCACAGTCAGAGGTCTGTGTCGTTACGGAGGGCCAGGCCCACGGGCGTCAAGGTGGCTATTTTCAAAGGCAGTGTGCAAAGGTAAAACCTAAAAAACAAACAAACAAAAGTCTTGTGTTTTAAACCTTGACAATAAAATCTGAATCATAGCCACAGTAATAACCGAAACGTCTCTGTGGAGGGTCCCCACAGTTAGTAGAAATCCAAGTGTTCTTCCCTCCTTTAAAACATAGTGAATTAAGAGGTTAAATCTTCTCCGTGCCACCCTGGAATCCCCGACCCTTGACGGATGACCCTGCATCTGGTGTAAGCGATGGTTATAAAGATCCCTGAATGGGGAGAAGCGGACGGCGGAGGACAGAATACATCGCCCGAAAGGTCACCTCCTTACATTCTGATGCTCTCCTTTAAGAAGAGAAATCTCTCCTTATAATTATCTGCTTAGGGGGAGTCTTTTAAACGACATGTTCCTCCGTCAACGGCACAGTTGTCCGCTTTGTAAAAGCGGCCTGGGGCGTAGGCTCTTTATGGCTCTGTTCCTTTCTCCCCACGGCCCGGAACCAGAGACGCGGAGGGAACCCGAGAGCAGTTCCCCTGCCTCTGGGATCAACTTTGCACCAAAGAAAAATAACCCGGAGAAATTATTCCTCAGCCAGGAACGAAGGAAGCCAGGATCAGATGGTTGCTGATCAGAGCAAATATTTAAACTGGATAAGTCAAGTCGAGCATTATTAAATAAAGCTTGTTTAATATGTCTCAAACAGAAAATGTCTTTTGAGGAGGGTTTTAGACGTGGGACTAGAAATCTGGCTGGGTGCATGTCTTGAGGCTTAATTGGTGTGCCCGGGATTTGTGTTCTTCAGACAGAAGCACGCTGTTCCTCCACGAATTGGTGTCCCCACCCCCCTCCCCTGCCCGCCGCCCGGTCGTCCTAAAACGAAAGCAGGAAAGGTTTTAGGTAGCTGTTGAAACGGTTAATGCAACACAATGCGCGTGAGGCCGCTGGCCCACGTTTTCACGTGGATGCATCAGACAAAGTGTAGCCTGGCCACCTTGGTGACGGGGGTGACGGGCCACGGGCGAGATCACCCGTGTGCACAGCCACGTTTTCCCACCACGGTGCAGCGGGCAGCCGCTGACCCGTGCTCCCGCCAAACCTAAAACCACTCTCTGATGGGTTTTACACGATTTACGTTTTTCTGATGTATTTAGAGGACGCCAGATGTCTACGTTCAAATGAAAAAAAAAAAATCATTGGGAATATAAGATCCCGCCCCTTCCCCACATTTGCTCGCTCATGACAGACGCCAGGTCTGTGTGCGTGTGCCGGCCAATTCAGAGCCGGGTCGGGGGTCTCCGCAGAGGGTCGGGAGGGGAGTTGGGTGTGTGTGACCACGGGCGCGTCTTTCTCTCCGGGCCACGTTTTCTCCTTCTGTAAGAAGGGTGGGGGCTGGTGACGCGCTGAGGCTCGTCCCCCTCGCTGAGAGTCTTTGCACTTCTCAGCGACCACTGTCTAGCTCGTTAAAGTCTCCAGACCCGCGGGAAGGAACACCCAGAACCAGCTCGAAGCCGGACCTCAGAGAGCAGGCTGAGTCCCTCCCGTGCGCCTGGGCAGGGGAGTTACGCCTTGTCTTTCTTCCCTCACCCCCAAAGTGATCTTTATATTCACTTAAGGGTTTTCGTTGTCAATGGACTAGACACGGATCGGACGGGGCACCCGGGACCCACAGCCCCCGTCTGATTCATCTGCCTGAGATGCAGTCACGTGCATCGTCAGACCCTATGGATTCCCTTCCTAAAAACCCCATGTCGCCCAGGGCCCTTCCTCAGGAAATCTGATTCCCTTTATCCCCAACACGGACAGACGGGCCGTCTACTTTTCGGCTCAGACCCACGGCCTGACCCTTCCCGTTAAGTCACCCTGGGCAGCAGCGTAGGCGGTGAGGGAAAACGTCCGGCAATGCGGCAGCAAAGCCTTGGTGCGGAGACCGTGGGAGCGGTCCGGCACCCCCGGCTGCCGTGCCTGTTCCCGGACAGGTGCCGCTGCCCCCTTCTTAGCGGACACCTGTGCATGCTGCCCGCAGGGACGGTGGCCCCGGCGACGGCCACGGAGCCTCAGGGCAGGACGGCGGGCAGCCCGACAGCGGCTTCTGTGCTCAGCTTTCCGGAGCCCTCGTCAGGCCAGAGGGGACGGGACAGCTGGGAATGCGTTGGTGGGGAGGTGCTCAGAGGGTGGCCTGGACTCTGGGTGGACGGGCAGGGGCCCAGGGGACCGAGGCCAGCGTTGGAGCAGGGCTGCTGTGGAAGAACCCCACGTGCCACTCCGGTTGGGTCAGTGAGAGCGGCTGGGGAGCCTGGCCGTCGCTCCCAGCAGGGCAGAGGCAGCCCCTCCACCCCCTGAGCGTCAAAGCAGGAAGCCCGGGGGTCTGGAGAGGCACCATCTGCAAGACTGGACGTGTGACCGGCCTGGGACACGGCGGGGGGAGGGGGTGATGGATGGGCCGGGCGGGAGAGGAGAAGAAAGCTGTGGGGTCAGGGACGTGTGGTGAGGAGCAGAAGGAGGAAAGTCCACTAGGGGCAGGGGGACCCCGCATCACCCTCCCCTTCACCGTCTGGCAGCAGCTCGTCCCCTGCTGCTCCCACCCTAAGCCTCCCACCCCGCCCCCTGGCGGCTCTCAACCCTGACTGTCCCTGATGGTCCCCCAGAAAGCTTTGACGGTGCGGAAGCCTGGCACCACCCCCAGAGATCGGGGAGGCCTTAGGCTGGGCGGGGGTCCCCACCAATGTTTTTACTGGCTCCCAGGGGTTCCGTGAACAGTCAGGGACTGAGACCGCTGTCCTGACCCTAAACTTCCAGGTGCAGACTTCTTCTGTGAGCTTCCTCTTGTCTAACTGGACACGGCAGAGGCTTGGCTGTTGGTAACTCGCGCACTGGAGACGCTGTGTGCATGGTGGGCCAGCCCTGGTCCGGGGATGCAGCATCGGTAAGGATGCCCGTGGCGTGCACACCGGGCTGGGCATCTGGGCGACCCCTCGTTAACTTGCACACCCCGCTCCTGGCCCAGGGCCTAGCGTCCAAACTGAAAGAACAGACAGGTTCTGAGCCCAGAGTGGGACTTCCACAAAGCTCTCTCGAATCTTCGCGTGGCTCCCTCTTCCTTGGTAAAGGTAGCAGGACAAAATAAAAACAAAATTTTAAATTCTTCTGGGAAAAAAAAAAAAGCAAATCTTGATGAACTGGAACGTACAGCCCAGTTACCTGTGCTAAGTAACCCTCATGTTCCGTTGGCCCCTTGTAAATCGCAAGCCTCCTTCATGAGACTTCACGTAGAGTATCGAGAAGTCCAGACACCGTCGGGGAGCCTCACGCGGCCTCATTCATGGCAACACCCTATGGGGCGCGTGTTACTTTGTGCCCATTTCGCAGATGGGGTAAGTGGAGGTGACTGCCCTGAAGCACACAGGTAGTTTGTGCCAGAGCTGGGGTGGGAACCCCGTCGGCAGTGCGGGGAAGAGAGGCGGGCGCCGCAGCCGAAGATGGAATGTTATCTCGGAGAACCCCTCGGACGGTGTCAAAGCAGCAGGTTGGCCCCACCAGCTCTGCTCCTCTCCGTGGGGCGCTCTTGCCTCTGAGGGCCTCCGTTCGCTGCCCCACAAGGTGGGGCTCAGCTGGGGTGGCCCCGCACACGCGCAGCCTGCCCTCCACAGGCAGGAACGCGCGACCACCTTCCTCCTCCGTTGGGCCTCCCGTGGGGCTGGTGACGGGCTGGGGTCTGTTTGTTCTCAGGGAAGGAAGAACCCTTTCTAGAAATGCCAAGCCTCTCTTTGCCGAGACAAACCTCGGGGCTTGACACAGAAAGAGAGTGAGGCAGGCTCGGGAAGGAGGCAGGAGCTCTGGCTGGCCCATCGGACCCCCCGCCCCTCTGACACGGCTCCGGCCTCCGTGCGAGTGGTGGGAGGGCACGCGGCCCCTCCCTACGAGGAGATGGGAGCCAGCCCTGTCCCTGCTTCTCCATGAGGCTGTGGCTTCTGCAGAGCCAGGGCCCGGCCAAACTGCCTCCCGCAGCCTCTGACCCCAGAGGCCAGGCCTCCCCTCTACTCGGTAGGCCCAGGAGCCTCCCCTATGCCCTCTAAGCCCTGCCCACCTGACCTCAGCTCTGGGACCCCCCCTCCCATCTCCAGGCTGTAAAAGGGGGCTCCTCCTGCCTCTGAAGTGTGGCTGTGAGAATTACGTGAGGCAATGATCCATGCTTGTAAAGGGCCAGCCCAGAGCCTTCCAGAACCTTCCGCAGAGTCACAACAATAAGAAACAAACAGCCCAAATGGGGCACCGGCCCAGAAATAGCTCATCCTGGCACCAACCAGAGGAGGTAGGGACCACCTAGGACGCATTTTTCAGATGCAAATACTGAGGCACGGAGCAGTTAGGAGTTTACCCACACGTGGAGCGGACATTGGAACCCAGGCGGTCTGGCTGAGGGCCGTCAGCCTCTATAGTCTCTCCATACACTTGACAGATGGGAGCTAAGATTATTACTGGGGGGGGGGGGGGAGGTTGATCATTATTTGGTTTTTAAAACACTTTTAATTTGGGGATCATTACACACACACACACACAGTTGTAAGGAATAATTTGGGAAGATCCCTGTATACCTTCCGGCCAGTTTCCCTCAGTGGTGACGCCCTGCATAGCTTCGGCATGAGGTCACAACCGGGATGTGACATCAGCGCAGCCGACCGTGTTATTCAGGCCAAAGGGGAGCAGGGCTCCCAGGAAAGTGAGGCGTCTGCTCAGACCCCATGGCCCTCCACTCGGTACCCCTCGCCCTGCCCTCCTTTTTCCCTTAACATGACCTGACGCTTGCGGGTCTGGTTACTCTCCCCCAGAGACGCAAGTTGCGGGAGGTCAGAGATTTGCCCGTGGCGTTCGCTGCCGTATCCCCTGCGTGGAGAACAGGGCCTGTCACGTCCGGCCTTAGTACATAGTTTTGAACAGATGGGTGAGTGAATGATGCTTCCTCACGGGGCCACATGAGCTCCCTTTTAAAAACACCTATAAACTGGGCTCAGTACTCCCGACCTGCAGGGTGTGGTGAGATCAGGGCAACCCGAGACCTGTCGAGAGTCCGGCCCTTGGTGTCCAGGGGGGGGGTCTCAGCACGGTGGCTGGGGCTGTGCTCCCTCTCCCACCCGGGGAAGCTTGCCCCTGCCCCTCCAGCCTGTGTCGCTGACCTGACCGTTCTGGGAGTCTCACTGCCGCCCTCCCTCCGGGGTCTCTGGGGTTTGTCAGGCCCTATAAAGGGCCTGTGATCTTTCAACAGTTAGAGCATCGCCAATAAGAGGGTTGCTTTGCGGCACTTGAAGGAGGAGGGCTTTCTGGAGGGTGGCACGGGTCTTAAGTACCCTGAAGTCGGCTAATTCGTCTCGCTTGGAATAACAGACATTTAACACCTTCCATTGTTCTGGGCCTGGGCCCCAGAGCCCTGCTGGGACTGGGGGGCCGCGGGTTCCTCCGGTTCACAGGGGAGGCCGCCCTCCTCAGCACCAGGTCTGAGACCCAGTCTCCCCCTAGCAAGCCTACCAAACCCGAGGGATCGCCACACCCCACACCTGCCTCCTTGGAGGAGGAAGCGGGGCATGGGATCTCGTAGTGTCAACAGCCCCTTAAGCGATAATCCTAGACGTACTTGCCCCTCGTGCCTTTTCTTATATTTGCCATTTCAGTTCCTGACGAGTGGGGGATCTGAAAACCACCACATTTCTTCCTATTGTAAAGTAAGTGCCGTATGTTTATTATAAAACAAAACATTCATAAACGTTGAAAAAAAAATTAAAAAAAAAAACAAAACAAAACATTCAGTATAGAAAGTTGATTAAGAAAGGGAAACACTTAAGGAATAATTTCTTGATTATCCATAACCCTGCCATTTGGGGATTAGCCACTTTATGCATTTTGCTATATTTTCTCTCTCTTTCTCTCCATTTATGTACATGTGTATAACACAGTTAGAATGATATAATTTTAGATCCTGTTTTCCCCATAACCACTGTATCATGAAATGTTTCTGTTCCTTTAAAATATCATTTGGGAACACGTATATTTAAAAATAATTGTCTTTTAACGTTTATTTTTTTTTTTTTAGTTTTTTTTTTTTTCTTTCAACGTTTATTTATCCCTGGGACAGAGAGAGACAGAGCATGAATGGGGGAGGGGCAGAGAGAGAGGGAGACACAGAATCAGAAACAGGCTCTAGGCTCTGAGCCATCAGCCCAGAGCCCGACGCGGGGCCCGAACTCATGGACCGCGAGATCGTGACTTGGCTGAAGTCGGACACTTAACCGACTGTGCCACCCAGGCGCCCCATCGTTTATTTATTTTTGAGAGAGAGAGAGAGAGAGAGACAGAGCACGAGTGGGGGAGGGGCAGAGAGAGAGGGAGACACAGAATCTGAAACAGGCTCCAGGCTCCGAGCCGTCGGCACAGAGCCCGATGCGGGGCTCGAACCCCAGAACCGCGAGATCGGGACCTGAGCCCAAGTCGGACGCTCAACTGACTGAGCCGCCCAGGCGCCCCGGAACACGTATGTTTTAAAACTGAAAAACCGAACCCTGTTGTGGACAACAAAGAAGATGCTTCTGCAGAGTGAGCAGGAAAGCCAAGACAGGACGCAGCCCGTCCTACTCCTGACCGACGTGGGGGCTGCTCCTGGACGGGCACCTTCGTACACGAGGATGCGGATGCAAATCCTTGGACGCGAGTCGCGTGTTTGTTTCCTGCGGTAACTTCCCGGTGCGGGAGCCACAGCTCAGAGGGTGTGGACGCTTCTAAGCTCCTGTGTGTACACTGACAAGTCACCGCGTGGAGAGGCTGTAAATTCACGGACCCGTCCCCCAGCTGTGCCCACGAGCGCCTGTATCTTTCCACCTTGGTGTTCAGGCCTTTGCCTTGTTTTTTTGCTTTTTGTTTTTGCTAATTTAAGGAGCCAGGACTTGGAGTCACCACTGTGGTTCTGAGATGACTTCACTTCTAAACACCTTCATCTGGTCCATTAGCTACCACACTGGGAGACAGCAACTGCGGGGTGTTATGGGAACGGAGGAGCCGGCTCTCCGTCTGTGAGAGCATCAATTCCCTTTGCAGAGCTCAGGCATGGGGACAGGGGCCACCCCTCTGAACAGCTGTCATTCGTGGCTGCCTGTGGGGAATTTGCTGGAGAGGCCAGCCCCGGGGAAACTGGAGCCGGAGGAAGGGGGCACAGAGACTTCTCGTGAGATTGTGGGTGGGAAGGATGGCTTGCAAACTCACCCCCTGTGGCTGAAAGAAGCTTGCCGTAAGGAGCCTGCCCCTTTTAAAAAGCAAACACAAGAAATGGACCCTTTGAAGGGTCCGAACCCATGACATTCGGCGCATTCACGGCATCGTGCAGTCGCCACCTCTGTGTGGTCCCCCGACATCTCTGTCGTCCCCAAAGACACCAGGCCCGTTCGCACTCCCCGTTCTCCGTAGGCCGGCCTGGAACCGCACATCCGCCCTCCGTCTCCCTCACTTGCCTCTTTGGGATATTTCACAGGAGCGGAGCCCCACAGCTTGCCAGCCTTTGTGTCTCCCTGCCCCCCGCATCACCATTCCCAGCTGCTGCCTGCCGTGCCCGGGGCTCGTACGGCTGGGCGATAGGCCACCGCCTGGACGGACCGCGGTCTGTCCATCCAGTCTCCCGCTGACGGACACTTGCACTGTTCGCAGCTTTGGGTTACGTCCGCAGCAGTGGGATTGCGGATCTGACGGACACTCCGGATTTAACTTTCTGAGGAGCTGTCGGACGGTTTTCCACAGCACCGCCCCTTCCACGTCCCCACCAGCAGGGCAGGGGGGGTCCGATCTGTGTACAGAGGGAGAGATAACGGCTTATTCCAACAGCATCTTCCCGAGACGCCGTCCTGCCTTCTTGGTCCACGTAACAATCCCAGTGTGGCACTCCCGTGCTGTCACCTGGCCGGCGGTCTATTTGAGACCCTTGGCAGGCCACAGCCCCCTTAATGTTCTGATGCCTCCACCTCCTGGCTATGCCTCCGCCCCTCCCGCCTCAGTTTCCTCCCTTAGGAAACGACGCAGCTACGTCTAGTTGACTGGCTGCCCCAAGCCCCGTGACAGGCGTGTGGTGGCGCCTCGTAATGACGAGCCATGAGGTCCCATCCAGGAGGCGCGTGGGGGGCCGTCAGAGGCCGACCGAGGGACCCCCGAGCCTGTGCGGTTTCACCAACTCACTACGTTGCCATCGATAATGCAAAACAGACGATTAGAACCACATCTGAGCACGACTGACAAGTGCCTCTAATACATACAGAAATGGCCAGAGGGGGTGGGTCTGAGCCAGGCTGGTTCCAGTGTCCCTGTGACAGAGAGGATGGTGTGGCCGTCAGGGGGGACCGGATGCCCCACCTCTGTGGCCTAGCAGTCTCCGTATAAAACCTTCAAGGGCTAAATAAATGCAGTAATTTACAGAGAAGAGGCCTCCCAGGGCTGCCTCTGGCACTGAGGCCTGAGGACCAGGCCAGCATCTGTCTTCTCGGGTGACATGTTCCTGTCAACAGTCACCCTAGCGGGAACAGGACCTAGCAAGACAGTGTGGCACCCTCCCTTCTGCTCTGTGTTCTTCTTGGTGGTGAAGGGGAGGGGGCAGCTGCAGGGCTGCAGGGCTGCACGGCAGGGGAGGGCAGGGGTGGGGAGGGGTGGGGCAGGGGAGGGCAGGGGGGGGCAGGGGAGGGCAGTGCTGCAGGGCTGCAGGGCAGGGGAGGGCAGTGCTGCAGGGCTGCAGGGCAGGGAAGGGCAGTGGAGGGCAGTGCTGCAGGGCTGCAGGGCAGGGGAGGGCAGGGGAGGGCAGAGCTGCAGAGCAGGGAGGGCTCAGTTCTCTCTCCCCAGTTGTCCTGGCTCCCTGAGGCCTACGGGATCAGAGCCGAGTCCCCCGGAAGTCCAGACTCCCTCAGGGACGCAGGGCTGAGTGTGGCGCAAAGCCTCGCAGGCCCAGAGCGAGCAGGATGGGAGTCTGGACCCGCAGTCCAGGCAGGTGGGCTTCCAAGGAGCGCGGGGCACACGCCCTGGCCTTGCACGGAGGTCCGGTTCTAGAGCACGCTCTTTTCAGCACGCTGTGATCTCGGGCAAATCTCACATCTCTCCAAGGGGTACATTTCTTTCAGTTTTATCTCTGTATTTGAGAGAGAGAGAGAGAGAGAGAGAGAGAGAGAGAGAGAGAGAGAGAGGGGTAGCAGAGGAGGGGGACGGGGTGGGGGGAGAGAGAATCTTAAGCAGGGCCCACGCTGAGCCGGGCTCGGTCCCACAACCCTGGGATCGTGGCCTGAGCCCAAATCAAGAGTCGACGCTTAACCAACCGAGCCACCCACGTGCCCCAAGGGACCCATTTTTATCTACAAGACGAAGACGAGCAATTTTCACCTGCCAGGGTGGTGAAATGAAACAAACACAACGTTCGTTGACAGGCATAAATAATTTCGCGGGTGTGAAAAGGGGCGTGTTTTGGCCAGCGGCGTCCAATGCAAATATAACTCAAGCCACATATGTAATTTGAAATTTTCTAGCGACCGCGTTAAAAAAGATGTAGAAAGAAACAGGCGGAACTGATTTTAAAATACCTTAACCCAATATATCCAACGCGTTATCCTGCAGTTAATGTGAAGATGGAGATATTTAAAGTTCCTTTATACTAACTCTTCAAAATATGGCAGCACATCTCAGTTCAGACCAGCCACACTGCCAGGGCTCAGTAGCCACGTGTGGCTGTGCAGAGTGTGTCTAGAACCATCCTATTTCCTGGGCAAGAGGAGTCCCACCCCGGGTGGGGGGGGGGGGTGCTGTCTGCCATATCACCAGTCTGTCCTGATGGGGCACTGGCTTCCCGAGGGGGGAGACGGTGCAGAGGTGGGGATCAGGTAGGTCCTTGCTAGTTCCACAGCTTTAGGGTTTGATACGTTTGGGGGCGGGGTTAACTTAAAAATCTGTTTGCATATAAAGAAGATGCAAATTTTAGCGAGAAGGATGCTCACTGCAGTGTCATCACAATCGGGTGGCTGTGAAATCAGCCAAGTGGCCGCAGAAATCGTCACCTCGAGGTAAATGGTGACCTGGACAAGGCGGGGGTGGGGGTGGTGGTCAGTGACCGGGGGAGGGTGGAAGCCAGGCGAGTGGGTGAGAAGGCCGGCGATCCCATTTCTGTGTTTTCAGTAAGAAAACCTGGATGGACATTGACCAAAATGTTCACTGTCATCTCCGGCTGGTGGAGCACGGTGGGTTTTTGGCCTCCTCTTTTTTTTTTTTTTTTTATCTGTACGTTCCAATTTTCCTGTAACAAATGGCGTTAGTTGAGGAATATGTAAATTTTCAAAAATAAACGCGATATATTGGAATTGTAATATAATTCTGCTTTCAGGGTGGTAAAGGGAAAACGAATCACTCACCACAGTTGGGATGAGAAGGGGGGCTCTGACTTCTCTGAGGTTCCATGACACCGAGTGTCTGAAATCCCCACCCGACCCTTCCCCTAGATTCACCCCAACTTACTCGGTCCTCCGCGGGCATCCTGTTCCTATTAGACCGTAAGCAACTTCAGGGGCCCGGAAAAGCTTCGCTGAACATCTACTAAATTCCTGGACCTGTGCATCTTTATTATTTTTAAATTTTTATTAAAAAAATTTTTTATGCCATTTATTTATTTTTGAGAGACAGAGTAGGACAGAGCATGAGCGGGGTAGGAGCAGAGAGAGAAGGAAACACAGAATCCGAAGCAGGCTCCAGGCTCTGAGCCGTCAGCACAGAGCCGGACGCGGGGCTCAAACCCACGGACCGTGAGATCATGACCTGACCCGAAGTCGGACACGTAAGCAGCCGAGCCACCCAGGCACCCCTGTCCATCTTCATTAATATTAACATTAATCCCGTCCTCCCGACAGCCAGAGACAGGAAGGCACTCGCACCGTCCCCAGGTTACAGATGAGGAAGCCACGCAGAGCAAGGGTTAAGTAACTGCCCGGGTTCACGCTCCCGGTGAATGGTGGTGCCCGGGTCCTGAAGCCAGACCGTCCACCTCTAGACCACATGCCCCTTCTCCTTGACTACACAGACCACGGCCCCTTCCTCTAAATCACATTTCTGGCTCCTGGCAGGGTGGACTCCATCCGTATCTCTGACTCTTCTGTGCCTCCCTGGGGGTCCCAGCTTGGTGGGAGCCCAGTGTTGAGCTGACCCTCAGCCACCGCTGACCCACTGCAGCAAGAGAAGGTGTGTGCCTTCAGTGCTCTGCTTTGGGCCCGGAGCAAAATCAAGGGAGTCTTAGGATCAGGACAGGAGGAACTGTAAAAGGAGAAGTGTGAACAGCCAAGAAGATGAACGTGTGTGTGTGTGCGTGCGTGTGTGTAGGCTGTGTGTGTGTAGGGTATATTTTCGTGGGGTGGGAGCTGGAGAGGGGGGCTGTTTAGTTTAGGCAAAGGCTCAAGCTGGTCCTTGCTGTTAGCAGGAAGCCCAAATGGGGAGTCAGGAAAAGACCCCAGGGATGCCGCACGCCTCGGACAACGGCGTTCCTCCCTTCTCGTACCCCGGACTTGGACGCTCACAAGAATTTGCAGGACACCGTGCCGTGCGGGCGCTGTGCTGGCCCAGGGTGCCTGGTAAGGACAGCCAACACTGACAGGGCCCCCCGGGAGCCGTCAGGAGCAGGCGCGTCTGAAGAATGTCGCCTCCGTTAACCGCTGCAACGCCCTCACCTGCCCCCTGAGCTCCCAGCCCTGGCTGTCCCAGGGCACCGAGGTGTGTGGCCAAAGTTCCACCTCCAGCACGCACAGAGTGGCCGGTGAGCGCCGCCTCGCCTCAGCAGCTCCGCAGACTGCCTCCCAGGGAGAAGCAGGCCTTTGTGGGAGACGACGGGTTCCCTTTGAGGAAGAGACCCCCGGGAGCCTTAAGACATGCTGCTACCGGGCCGCCCAGACGTTCTGATCTCACTGGTCTGGGTGGGACCCGGGATCAGTCTGGGTTTTGTGTTTGTTTTTGGATCAACTCGGGTGATTCTCTAACCCTTTGCCACTCAGCGGGCGTCCCTGTCGCAAGAGTCCCTCTGGGTTTAACGCCCAGTGTCACTGTCTTGAAATTCATCGCTGTTGAGCGGGGAGGGGCCTGGTGCTTCCTTTCGGCCCTGGGCCCCCGGGGTTATGCAGCCCCGCCTGCCAAGTTCTTCCTCCCACAGACCCAGGCTCCCGACTCAACACCTGAGGCCGGCCTGGGCTTTCTGGATGTTGTAAAATACAGATGGCGGCTTGTGGCGGCCCAGGTTATACAACACGAGGTAATCAATCCGACGAGTAAACACAGCGTAGACAATCAAAACCAGCCACGGTGCAAAACGGGGCAGAAGGCTGAGAGGCCGTGAGAGGCGGGGACAGGACCGAGGGCAGCACCTCACCTCGGGCCTGGCCCCCGCCCTCAGGGTTTGCTCCTTCACAGGGCTGATGGTGGTGCACCCCACCGATGCCTCCCCTCGCCTCTCCCTGCCCAGATGGTCTCTCTCCCTCCTCCGCTCCGCCAAGCTCCCCATTCCCTATAACCACCGTGGTGGTGGTGGTGGTGGCGGGGGGGGGGGGGGGTGGGGGGTACCCCCACGTGTTTCGTCAACCGTCGAAACCCGGCCCCCTGTGGATGGGGCCTTGTTTGGAGAAAGGGTCTTTGCAGACGTGATTAGGTTAAGAATTGCGGAGGAGACCACCCTGAATCCTCTCCCTAGACCAGAGGGGAGGAGAGGCTGTAGAGGACAGGGACAGAAGAGGAGGGACTCGGTCACAAGCTGAGGGACGCCTGGGCCCCTAAGACCTGGAAGAGGCGGGAAGGATCCTCCCCTCCAGCCTTTGGAGCGAGGCCCTGTGACACCGTGAGTTGGGGCCTTCTGGCCTCCCAAACCGGGAGACAATAAGTTGTTGTTGCTCTAATCACCTGGTTGGAGGCAATTATTTTTGGCAGCTCCCTCCAACTTCCTCTCTGCTTTGTTTTGTGCCAGCTTCGTGAGCTCTCCCCCGCCTGCTGTAAGCCGGGCGAGGCTCTGTGTGTGTGCGTGCTGCTCACGGCCGTGGCCCCAGTGCCTTTACAGCGGCAACCGGAGCCTTGGGGCCCCAGGGAGCGAGAAGCATTGCTCTGGTCCTCAAAGTGACCTGTGGGGCAGCGAACTGCCAGCAAAGCCCGGACCTCAGCCGCAGGCAGCCCGGTGACTCCCGGGAGGGGTCCGCTCCTCTGACTCACACCCGGAGACCCCCACCCCCACCGCGAGCGCCCCAAGCCCTTGTCTTCCCAGCTGCCCAGCGTGCTCCCCCTCACTGGGGCCCCAGGACGCGATGCTCAAGTAGATGCCCACGCCCGTCTCTGCGTCTTAATTTAGATCATCCCGATGGATGGGTGTCCTGCCGACCATCTTCTTCGCGCCCCTCCCGATTCAGTCCTCCCTTCCTTGGCGGCCGACCTGCCTGGACTCCATCGTCCCACCCTGGCCTGTGCTCCCGGCTGGAGCTGGCAGCGGGGGCTCCGTGGACCACAGGACAGTGAGGGGAGGGAGGCTGGGTGCTCTCTGCTCCCTCCCCGCTGGGCCACCTCCACCTGGCGGGCGGTGTCCCCTACCTGAGGTCACAGCTCCCGTTGGGGTCCTCTCCATGTGGACACCCTGCCATGATGTCACCTGTGTCCCCTCATCCCTACAGTCCCCTGCTGCTGCCTCCCATCCCTCCCCCCGGTCCACAGACCTTGCCCACACCTTGCAAATGTTGCTGTTGTTAAAGCCCCTTCAATTTATGTTATTTGTTTATTTTGAGACAGCCAGCCAGAGAGAATCCCAAGCAGGCTTCGCGCTGTCAGCAATAGAGCCCGACGTGGGGCTCAAACCCATGAACCGTGAGATCGTGACCTGAGCCGAAATCAAGAGCCGGATGCTTCACCGACTGAGCCAGCCAGGTGCCCCCAAACGCCTTCAATTTAAAACCCAGTTCGAACGGCTGTTTATTTCCAGCCCAGCGAGACCCGGACTGATCCCGTGTCCCTAACCGGGCTATTACCGGTTACCCGCTGTCCACGCCCCTGACGCCTGCTGGAAGGTGGGGTTCCGCGCCCAGTTTACACCCCGGAGGAGACACTCCCCGCCGGAACACGGGCTCGGGGAGCCCAGGGGCTTCGTCTTCCTTTTCCTGGAATTCCTGCTGAGATCATGGCAGAGTCGCCCCTAGTCGTACGAGCGGGTCCAGGGAGGCGGATCCCCCAGGGGTAACGTTTCGCAAAAGGGCCGTCCGAAGGTGCCAGCGGCGTCTCAATGCGGACGCCACCCACCTGGTCACTCACATCTCTGTCAGATCTACCTGTGGTCGTGCGCGCGTGTGAGCTCACGGGTGTGCGTGACGTGGGTCGTGCCGCCTCCGCACGCGGTCGTGGCACGGCACGTTTCCCTCAGCACCGGGAAGCTGCTAATCTGATTTCTCTGGAATTTGTATTCTAACCTGATTTCTCCAAGAGCCTCTTAAGGCCTTTGCCTGGCACGTGACAGAGACTCAAACGCCTTTACCGGCTGAGCATCGGGTGCGTTCCGTCCTCAGGACCCCCCGTTTGCGCGGACGGGGAAGCGGGGCCCAGGGCTGGGCTCACGCTCGGGGTCTTGAGGCCCCGGGGGCCGCAGTCTGGCTCCTGCTGTCCCTGCTGCACCCCGAGGGGCGGCACGGAGGGCATCTGGATGCACGGGGTCCCGGGCACCCCTGTTCAACCTCGGCGTCTTCCCCTCCGTCTGCGGGTCGTCCTTCCCACAGCTGCGCCGGGCGGCCGTCCTCCGAGCCCGTCCAAGGCCGATAAAAAGTGCCGGGCAGGACGCGGCGGAGCCTGGAGCCTGGCCGGCCTGATAACTGGCTTCGCTTTGATGTTTTTCAAGTTCAGAACGGACCCCGGGCCCCTTGGCCAGCGTTGCATGCTTGTTTATTTTTGTCGCCGTGTAGGCTTGTGTGATTTCCCCTTCCCAAGTGGGACAGCTATCATTATTGCTGTCATTACCCTATTGGAAACGTTGCTAAACGCGCTCTCCCGCTCCACCCCACCCCTCCTTCCAAGCGCCTGAGGAAGACCACCCACGACGTCAGACCTTCCCTCCATTTAATTTGAGTCTCAGGATGTAAGTTTGCAATTTCATCACAATTAAAAAAAAAAAAAAAAAAAAAACCCAAACCGAAACGAGACTGGTTTTCCTACCCCAGACCTGCGGACCGTCCCTCCCTGACAGGCGGGCTCAGGAGCTGCCCGAGAGTCCCCAAGAACGGCGAGCTTTCAGGGCACGGGGACCCGGGAACGGTTTCGCAAGAAAACACGGAATACTGTCCTAAGTTACGTTCCAAATGCGTTAGATCAGAAAGAGACCGCTAAGCTGTGTTCTTCTCATAAATACCAGTGAATTAGTCAGAGGGCACGGGGCGTGCAGGGCACAGGAGAACCCGCCACTTCCTCTCTGAGAGCACCCTGGGTTGGAATGTTCTAGATATTCAGGACACAGCGGCAAAGACCCTCACGATAACTCTGAGATCCCCCTGCGGGGTTTCCCGGCACGCTGCCCACCTCTCTTTCCTTTCTTACTTATTCTTTGTCCTCGTAAGTCCACGTCTGAAACACACGCGGAGTCCGTGTGCATTCGCGCACGCACGCACGCACACGTGTTGGAATGGGGTTTGACCGGAATGAGATTCAAGTGGGTGATTCGGCCCAGGGATCTCGCAGGCTTCCACAAGCCAGGTTTCTTTTCTTTGTCATATACCCTGTCTCCTTTTATGGTTTGTTTCTTCCTTCGGAGCAGTAAAATAAATGTTTTCTCATCTACCTTCTGGGAGCACACTGGGGGAGAAGGATAAGCCTGTGTGTCAACCAACACCTACAGCCACAGTTTGGGGGGGAAAATGTTTTAGTTAAAGGAAAGGGTGTAGAAAGGAGTCTCAATCTATAAAACAATGCTTTAGCTCATCTTCAGTGAAGGAAAACCAAATTCTAACCACAGTGAGGCTGTTTTTCCAGTATCTCAGGGGCGCTAGGTGTGACCACGCATGCTGCGCCCTACACAACCTGGGGGGGGGGGCACCGTTCACCTGGGTGCAGTGCTGCGCCGTGGACTAAATGAGCAGTGTGTGTGCTGGAGTGAGGGTCAGGGGCTCTCACATGTAGCTGGCTGCAGCGGATGCAGGACAAGCTGTTTGGAAAGACACACGATGGTCACTACCAAAATTTCGCGTGCACTTTCTCCGGGACCCTGCAATTCCACTCTTTGGGGGTTTGCCCCACCACGAGAGGGCGCGTGCACTTTCAGAAGCCTGCAGGCACTGCATGCGGGAGCAGAAGCCTGGACACAACCTAGACGTTCATGCACGGGGGGTGAGTCAGTGAACTGGGATCTATCCCGAAAAGGACAGGTGCGGCCTTCAGAATAAAGAGGCAGATTCACAAAGGCAGTGATCCCTGGGACACGTCGCTCAGTGGGGGCCTCTGAGTGTGGAAGAGTCTGCATGCCGTCTGCTTCCCCCCCCCCCGCTCCCCGCCTTCCCCCAGGAGCTGGGTGGTGTCAGGCACCTTGTTTAACCTTCTTTGCCTCACTTTGTCCAACTGTAAAGTGGGGATGACGGCACCCACCCTGCAGGGCTCTGGAGAAGGTTTCGCAAATCAGTATGTGTAGAACGTTGAGGACAGTGCTTGCACAGAGCACGGGCTGTACAATCATTAGTTATTATTACTTTATCATCACCATCGGCAGAAAGAGAGCACATGGGCTGAGATAGGCATTGAAAGCCCCTGGAAGGGTACCCAGAACCACAGGGGCCAGAGACACTGAGAGACTGAGGGCAGGGTCAAGTGGCGGAACACTTACTATTAACATGTGGCTTTTGAATTTCTGTCAAGAATATTCGTTCTCTATTTTTTCAATACTCTTTATGTTTTTAAGTTTGTTTATTTTAAGGGAGAGAGTGAGAGAGCAGGAAGGGCAGAGAGAGAAGGAGAGAGAGGATCCCGTGTAGGCTCCACGCTGTCAGCGCAGAGCCCAATGCAGGGCTCGAACTCACAAACTGTGAGATCATGACCTGAGCTGAAGTTGGAGGCTGAACCAACCACCTAGGCACCCCTCTTTTTTTCAATGTTTTTGATGAAAATTTGGAAACATGCATAAAGGTTGAAGAGTTGTACAGTGAACATCCATGTGCCTACCCTCTCAGCTCTGAAGTCAGCATGTTGCTGTGCTTGGTTTCCCATCCATCCATCCATCCAACCACCTATCCATGCATCCATCCTTCCATCCGTCCATCCATCCGTCCATCTGTTCGTCCATCCATACATCCATCCACCCATCTGTCCATCCATCCATCCATCCATCCATCCATCCATCCATCCATCCATCCAACCACCTATCCATGCATCCATCCTTCTATCCATCCGTCCGTCCGTCCATCCATCCATCTGTTCATCCATCCATCTATCCAACCATCCATCTATCCATCCATCCAACCATCCATCCATCCATCCATCCATCCATCCATCCATCCATCTCTCCATCCATCCATCCATCCATCCATCCGTCCGTCCATCCCTCCTTTCAAAGTAAACTGCAGATATTAGCGTGCTCCCTCCCAGTTTCTTTTGCATGATTATCAATTCGCTAGAGCCCAGTATTTGTCTATGGGCTTTCTTTTTTGATAAAATGTACAAAGAATCAAATGCGCAGGTCTGAAGGGTCCTGTTGGATAATTTTGACGATGCGTTATTTACTAAAAAAAATAAATTATCTACAAATAAAATGTGGCTGACCAGGAGAGAGAGGCAGAGACAGAGAGAAATGGAGACAGACCAAAAGATAGCACTTTCAACCCACAGAGAGGAAAAAAAAAAAAATCATGAAGTCAACGTGACAACTTATCTGGTGGAGAGGGATTTACAAGCGATAATGCTTGTTACAGATGAGTTTCAGTTGTGGACTATTTCCATTCCCAAGAAAGCATGTGATTGTGGAACCTCACAGCTCGATCCCCGGGCAGGAAGCAGGCACCAGCCTCCTGGGGTTCCAGTCGAGAGTCTCCCCTGACTAGCCATGTGGTCCCAGGAGAAGGCGCCTGGCTTCACTGGATCCCAGCAGCTGGGAAGGGCGCTGCTTTGGCTTTCTGGGTCTGTGGGAAGAACTTGGAACTAATACACACGGCGTGTTTAGAAGGGCCTCTGGCGTCTAGTGGGTGCTCTGTGGCTGTTGCCTCTTACGATAAATCACCCATCTATCTTCGCTTTCCATTTTTTTTCAAAATTGAACTGGAAAGAACCAAACAACGCAAGTTTTAAGCTCTTCATCCTTAGGGGAAAAACGTCATCTCTCCCTACAGCTTTGCCGGCCTCCCATCCTCTGCAAAAATCCAGGGAAATGAATCAGCCTGCAGCCTTTTTGCTCTCTAATTCTTTGATTACTACATGATTGCAGCATCCACTCAGGCCGGGGCTAAAAATCGAAAGAAAACAAGAATTCTTGAGTTATTTCCAGATACTGAATCTGACACCACGATCCCTCTCTCAGTTTTGGCAAAACCTACAAAACGAGTGACCAAGAAGGATAAACAAGTTTAGGTAAACACATGAATCATGATTCATGATTTAAGTCCATCAGTTAACATTTAGCTTCATTTACCACAGTGTTTTAATGTCATTAAGAATGTAACTTCTTAGGAAAACTAAGAAAGTCTGTTTTTAGCCCAGACATGCAATTAAGGGAATTAGTAATGTGATACATCACCCTCAGGAACTGCGATATATGTAAGGAAGCTCGTGCAGCCTTCTAGAAATGTGCTCTTGCAGCCGGAGCCAGAGTTCACCAGGTTTCCATCTGAGGGCAGCCGGGAGGGGAAAACCAAATGAAAGAAGGGAGTCGTTGCCCTGGCGCTGAGCGGCAGGAAGAGTGGAGTCGCGAGCGTGTGCAGATGTTCAATAGTCAGAAACTCGGGGTGTGCTCTGGGGAATTAGCCGCTTTCCTGTCTGGATCGGAATCACCCTCCAAGCACTCGCCGCAGCTTTGCAAGGGTCTGTGTGTGAGGCTGGCGAGTGGGTTTCCTGGGACCCGCGTTGGGAAAAGCAGAGAGGATTTTTTTTTTTTTTTTCTTTTCAAGATCCTGGAGGAGAATTCCACTTCTGATGAACTTTGGCATTTACTTAGTTTCTGGAAGCTTGACGCCCGCTAGGTCAGGACTTCTCCTCCTCGGCACCGATGACACTGGGGCCAGATCTGTCTTTGCTGGGGCGTCCTGTGCAGCATTCCACGCTCCCCCACGCCCCCACCGTGCCATGCTGGATGCTCCTGGGGGCGATGCCGCCGTGGAGTGAGAACCACTGCTATCAATGAACCCACTCCTTTTGCAGATGGGGAAACTGAGGCTCAAAGGAAGCAGGCTGGAATCAGGCCCAGGATCGCGGCTACCAGGAGGCGGCACAGGGCAGGGGCGATTCAGTCTACAGGGATCCAAGCTCAGGACCGCCACTCAGTGGCTGCACTCAGGGGCAAGGGTCTCAGCTTCCCCAAGGAACCCTTCCTTATAGACTAACCCCCCCCCCCCCCAGGGCAACAAGCAGGAGCTGTTCCTAGAGATGGCCGTGGACAGAAGCCATGAGGACAAGCCGTCACAGGTGCCGATTCTAGTGTGTGACATGGGGCAAACCTTCTGACCACTGCACGCTTCAGTCCCTCACCTGTAGGATGGGGCTGCCCTAGTGGCCCTCCCTCAGCAGAGTCAAACACAACAGTGAAATGGACTCTCGGCTCAGTGGCCCCCACACAGTCAGGGTCAAGTCTATCCACCACTATTACCGTCATCGAGGTGGTTATTGGGGCCGGGGGTGGGAGGGATGTAGGCTGGGTCCTGGTGGTCCCAGTGGCTGGTTGGGTCTGAGGGGGCTCAGCTGCTGGTCTGACCAAGGCTGGTCACTCCTTCTCCCCTTCTCTGATCTTGGGAGCCCATGGCACCGGAGGTACTGCCTGCTGTCTACTAGCCCCATTGCCCTCGGAGCCATCCCTGGGCGCTTCAGCCCTCACACCGCTCCTCCCTCCAAATCCAGGTGGTTGGAGCCTGTCCACAGTTACACTCCGTCTTCCCTTATGCTGCTCTTGTCAGCATGGGCACCTCAGAGCTCCAGCCAGAGCAGACACTGGCCTCTCAGGGCAGCACAGAGGGTGTCCTTGACTGAGTCCCTAACTTTTCTGATCTCAGATTCCTCACCTGGGCAGGGCCATGGGAACAGAAGATCCCTACCCTCTGACAAAGGCCTACCTACCACCATATTCCTTTGTAGTCTTGACCCTGGGGACCCAGCATGATGCTGAACACATGGCAGGTGCCCAGTCAATGTAGGATATAAGAGGATGTAAGAATGAGAGGCTGGGTCTGTGCATCTGGGTGGTCTGTCCACTTCTTTCCAGAAACAAAAAGATAAAAAGAGATTGTTGCTTAGATTTTATGGGGACACAGTAAAGATTACCTTCCTGGAGGGTGAAGGTAACCTATCTTCCCACCCATCCATCCACCTGTCTGTCCGTCCGTCCATCCATCCATCCATCCATCCATCCATCCATCCATCCATCCTCTTCTCCATCCATCCATCCATCCATCCATCCATCCACCCACCCATCTATCCATCCATCCATCCATCCATCTACCTGTCCATCCATCCATCCACCCATCCATCCATCCAGCTGTCTATTCATCCATCTATCCATCCATTCCTCAAAAATATATTCCTACCAGGTGCCAAGCACTGGTGGTCTGGGCTTTGGGGATGCAGAGGCATTTCAGTACCCACTATCTTGGAACAAACCTGACCCAGAGGAGATAACATGGCATGTTTGCTGAATGAGTGAAGGGATGGGTAAAGCAATAAATGGCACAGAGTAGACTAGTTCTAGAAATCCCTATCACTAGTTGGGCTTTGGCTCTGTCCACAGGTCCCAAGTTCCCTAAGCAAAGGGTCCGCAGTGCGAGTGACAGGTGGAGAGACATTTGTAAGGGCATCAGTGACGAGGAAACATGCTCTCTCTATCCTCGTGAGCACTTCCCAGAGAGATCCCACATCCACGCTGAGTGGCTTCATCCTCTCCAACTGAGCTAGTCGGTTATCAGCCCACAGCCCCATGTCGCTGCAAAGCAGGGCTTTGTGGGGCTAGGGCACCTGTCCCAGCAAGTTCCAGTCCCTTCTCTATTGGTTCAAAATCTCTGTCCTTTTCCCAAAACGCCCATCATCAGAAGCAACAACAGGAAGCAAAGCTGACCACATTGTAATGCTTGTTAGTCCAGAGACACAGGCTGCATGTGACATTGAGGGAACGGTGAGGAGTCGTGCAGACCTATCCATCTCTGCTCACCTTGTGAGCACATACAGAGGGCAACCTTAGTGCATCTAAACATCACATCAGGGAACTGATCAGGAAAAGCAGTGTGCATGGTTCCTCCCTGGCCTGCACCTGTCCCCAAGGTGGGGGACATCTGGAAGACCAGCGGGCTAACCAAGGCATCTCCAAGTCAGGTAAGGCGGCTTCATCGGCGGCAGCTCAGTGCCCAGCCGTACTTGCCCATCACTCCTGCAGAAAGCCGAGAGCCCAGGCTCCCTGATTTCAAACACAGCTCCTTTACCTGTCAGCTGCAGGCAGGCAAGGCCTGAGACCTGGGAAGAGAGACCAGACCTTTCCAGAATTGGATCTGTCTCATAATTATGGGGACCGTTTGCTGAGCGATTGCTTTGGTCTGGTGCCATGGTAAGCACTTTGCATGGGTCGGCTCAGTCGTTCCCCCACAAAAATCCCAGGGGTGGGCATTATCACGGTGCCATTTGGCAAGATTCAAGCAATGCGACTGGTCACACTGAAGGACTAGGATTGGACCCCCAGTTTGAGCACCTCCAGAAGATCTGCATGGGACTAGGTGGGGCTAGAAGCCCTGGGGCTGGGGCTGATCAGCTCCCCCAGGGGCCGTAGCTTCCCACATTGGAAGTGGCTGGGCCAGCCGCCCATCCTGCAGATGGACAGCCCGGGGCGGGTGTGGGCAGGAGATCTCAGCCAGATACCCCACGTTCTGCCCTTCTGACAAGTGCTGCCACTGCGTGCATCCAGATTTTTCCAGGGGCCGGACCAGAGGCTGATTGAGAAACATCTTCCCTTTAAAATGGAAACTGGCGGGTAGAGAAGACAAGTCTGGGGAGTTCAGCCGCCTTACTGGGGTTCCATGGTGTGTTTATGGCGGTCTGAATTGGGGTCCACATCTGGGTGCACCCTAAATCTTAGCCCTGTGAGAATGCGCCCCGACATCCATGTGGAGAAGGTTGGAGACCTTCCAAGGTATGGCGGGAAGATCACTCTGGCTCCAGGAAAAGAAAGCCCAGGGTCAGAATATGAGAAACACCTTTCAAAGGCAGGAGGATTTCTTCAACCCAATACATTTCCTTTTCTTCTTTTGATTGTTTTTTTTTTTTTTTTTTTTTTTCATTCCCCCAAATATCAACCTCGGGAAGGAAGATCACTTCAAATCTCATTTTATAGTATGGAATATTTTTCTTGCTTCCTAGCAGAGACCAATTTTGGATGAATAACTTGCGACCACAGAAACACGACACCAAAGCAACAGCACTGGGTGGCAAATTTCTCCGTTACCACAAATATCCTTTCTCCTCAAGGACCAGATTGGAAGCATTTGGGGTTGTTTGTGCATCCCATGCTCAATCAGGCGGAGGAGGGGCCGCCCCGGTAGCAGCAACATGCCCAGTGCTGTCCGTCCGTCACCAGATGCGCATTTCCCTCTTTGTTACACTTTTCCAACGCGTTGACAGATTCTTCAGTCCCCAGTGTGAGATTGTCCTCCTTGCGTGAGCAGGAGGTGACTGGAACATACTCGAAAAAAACCCAATTCCATCCAGGGGCCCCGACTGTGTGTTGTGAGGTCTTCCATGGTGATTATCTAAGGCCCCTGTCTCCATTCTTTAGTCCCCAGTTTACCCTGGCATTCATAGCCTTTGATGCCTGTCCTGTCAAAATGTGGATCCACTTTGGAAGTAAAAGGGGACCACACTGCATTATTCCAGAGGCACCAGGTTCAGGCAGGGGCACGGTGATGAAGTGTTCATGAACATTAAATATTCATTTAAATATTTAATATGGAGCCGCCCTTACCCTCATCACCAGCAGAGTAGTGCAAAGTGCAAAGGAATAAGGAGACCAAATCGTGAGAGTTGCATGCATCAATTAGCCTCTGATCATTTTTATCCTCCCAGCATTATATTAGAAGAAATTCCAAACATACAGGAAAGTTACCCATTGTGAAATGCATATATTCATCACTGACATTCTGCCATTGTCAATGTTCTGTGATTCTTTATCACTTTACCTTCCATCCTCCCTTCCTTCTTTCCTTCCATCTACCCATCTATCCATCCATCCACTTACCCATCCATCCACCCACCCACCCATCCAACCATCCATCCACATATCCATCCATCCATCCACTTATCCATCCATCCATCCATCCATCCATCCATCCATCCATCCATCCATCCAGATTCCCATCCATCCACCCAGTTATCCATCCATTCACCCAGTTATCCATCCATCCATACACCCACCAATCCATCCACCCACCCACCAATCCATCCATCCATCCATCCACCCATCCACTTACCCATCCATCCACCCAATCATCCATCCACCCATTCATCCATTCATCCATCCATCCACCCACCCACCCATCCATCCATCATCCATCCAACCCATCCATCCACCTGTTTATCCATCCAACCATCCATCCATCCATCCATCCATCCATCCATCCATCCATCCACCCACCCACCCATCCATCCTGTCATCCTCCTGTCCATCCATCCATCCTCCTAGATAGCCAATCATCTTATTCTTTTTAATAGACTATTTCTTAGAATAGTTTTAGATTTACAGAAAAATTGAGAAGATAGTGCAGAGTTCCCTTATACTCACACCCCGTTTCCCTATTGTTAACATCTTGCATTAGTATAGTACATTTGCTACAATCAATGAACCAATATTGATGTACTATTACATCATTATTAATTAGAGTCCATACTTTATTCATATTTTCTTAGTTTTCATGTAGTGTTTTGTTTTCGTTTTTCTGTTCCAGGATCCCATCCAGGATCCCATGACAGTTATCAATGTCTCCTTAGGGTCCTCTTGGCTGGGACGGTTACTCAAACTTTCCTTGTTTCAGGTGACCTTGACAGTTTTGAGGAATACTGGTCAGATATGTTGTACAATGTGCCTCTAGCAGGATTTTCCTGGTGTTTGCTGATGCTTAGACTTGGGTTCATGTCATTTTTTTTTTTTTTTTATAAACGTCGTAGTCAGTTTACGCACTTCTTTTGCCAAGTGAGGAATGAAGAAAATGGTCCCGTACTTGCATCAAGGGGGTGTTGTGTGACAGTGGAGACGCCTACCAGTGCTGCCTGGGTCAAATCCCAACCTCAGCAATCACTAACATTGCCTTACTTTCCTTAAGCCTCAATTTCCTTCTCTGTAAAACGGACATAAACGGTCCCTGACTTGGAAGGTGCTTTGAAGGGTTCAATGCAACTCTGAGCACAGGGAGCCCTCAATGGAGACCACCTGCTGTTCTCGAGGTTACAGACGTGCATACCATCCACTGTGGGTGCATACCATATCACCTGTGGGTGATAGTTACCATAACACCTGGGGGGCCGGTTCCTTTCAACAGTGGGCCAGCTGACTGGATGCAACCCCCTTCTCAGACCCAGCCACCCTCAGATGGAGGGGCTCAGGGCCTAGGGGCAGCTGGGGAGCCAGGGGATGCTGGTGCTCCTGAGGAAGGAGTCCTGCCTGGCTCTGACCTGTAGAGCCCTAATATTGGAGGGAGGAACATAGTTAATCCATGGGCCTATTTTATTATCGCTACAAATACTCTCTTATTGGCACGAGGAGATGAGCCCGGGGCAGAAGAGCAGGCCCTCCTGGGACGTACGTACGTCCTCCCAGCCCCAGGGGGAGCCGTTCCCCCCACGAGCTTCGCTATCCCCATCCTACAGACAAGGACACTGAAGCGTCCACAGCAAGCCCCGCCGCCAGAACCCCTCAGCGAGAAGGTGATGGGGCCCAGATTCATTCAGGGTGTCGGGCTCCGGAACCTGCTCCCTAACCCCGGCACCCCCAGTCACCCCGGGTCGAGCTCCTTAGCCTGGGATCTGTGGGCCCCTTTGGGCGTCACCGGATGGGCCACCAGACCCCACAGTTTGCTTGCAGAACATCATACGTACGTTTTGCGGGGCGAGGACCCACAGCATTTTGGAGAGGCCCACGCTCTCACCGCGGAGACCTCCTATACCCCTCACTTTCCATAGCGAGTACGGTGTGGATCGGGCCTCGAGGCCCCGCAGCCAGCCCGCCGTTCTCCCTCCTACCGTCCGGTGCACACATCTATTGCTACGCAATCCGGGGAGCCCCACTGTTCTGCGCGAAGCACACACGGAAAGGTGTCCGGTCCTACGTGTGGACCACCGGGAACGCCCCCGCGGAGCCCCCGCCCTCATCAGGGAGGACGGCGGCGCGGGCGCCCCAGAAGCCCCTTCCCATCCACAGCCCCGCTCCTGCGAAGTCGGCGGCTCTCCCGGCCCCCCCGCGTCCTGGAGGCTTCCACCTGCTGGGAACGTCCCGTGGGCGGCGGCCTCTGGGCTCCTCACCACTGAGATGCGCCCGTGGCAGGGCTCGAGTCCGTCCTCACGGCCTTGGGCCGCTCCGCCGAGGACACCGGCCCACGCTCCCTGCCCCTTGTCCCGCGGGGGGGGACCGTCGAGCGGCCTCCACCTTGCGGCCGCAGGAGCCGGGCGCGCCTGCGCATTCGCGGACGCGCGCACGTTTGTCTTCCGGTCACGTGTCCCGGGGAGCAAAATCACCCCGCCGCCTGACAGGCCTGGCGGGGCCGACGTTAGCGTCGCCTTCCGCAGGGCAAGTCCACACGCCCACCCGCAGCTTCCCACCTCCCCGGGGACGTTTAATTTGAGCCAGGCCGGCGGGTGGGGGCGTAACCTGCGTTTTAAAATATGAAACTACCTTCCTGCCCTTTTCCTTGCGCCTTCAAGGTGCTTTCCTTTCCTCGCTGCCATCCCCCGGCCCCTCGGCACGCCAAGCCGGAGGTCAGGGCCGTGGTGGACATGTGACTGTGAACCGCGGTCCTCGTGGGGTGGGGGATGGGGGGCGGTTGGGGGCACCGGCCGAGAAGGAGCCCAGGGGCCGTGCCCCCTCCCTTCTCACCGAGGCTGCGTGTGTGGTCTTAAGGGGCAAACACGCGCCGATTCTGATCTATATACGGTCTGGGGTGGGAGAGCCGGCCTGCCGGCCTGGACAGTTTGGTTTTGGGGAGACCGCGGCGGTGGCCTCTGACAGTGCTGACACACGCCTTGACGGCTTTGCCCTTGCACCACGCACTTCTGTCTGTAACGGGCGAGCCACCAGGGCTGGTGGCATCGCGGCTGAGCATCCCAGGCCACTGCCCGTGGCTCCCGGGAGCGAGTGGCAGCCGTGGCGGCCGATCTGGCCAGATCTCGACCCTGCACGTGACCCCTGTGCGTCCATTAGGAACAGAGAGCCGGCTTGCTGTAGGCACGACCCTCTCCCTGGGTGGCCGGGGAATCGTGGTGTGCGGACCCCTCCCCCCAGGCCACCCACATCTAGGGGGAGGTGCGGCAGGGGGCACACGGTCTCAGCTGTCCACGATGGTACCTGGCCACAGCCCCTCAGAGGCAGCTAGCAGGCCACACCCCGTGTCCGGCCCCTGCCCTGCCCTGCCCTGCCCTGCCCTGCCCTGCAGGCTGTTTCCAGCCCTCCACGCCCACACCTGGGCAGACCCAGAGGTTCCCTGCCTCTGCCCTCCCGGCCCTCATTCCAGAGTTTTGGGACTGAGCAAGTTACTCGTCGAGGGAGCTCCGGCCGGCTGAGCTCCAAGAAGGCACCGCTTCGGCTCAAAATGCTTCCCGCCCTCCTCCTCCACCCCGAGTGTGGGAGTGGCGGTCACACCTGACGTGCGCTGCCAGAAGCCTGCCGGGGGGGTCAGAGGAACAGATTGACTTCCTGTCCCCTTTGCTGCAAATGGAGGAAATTCGGGGCTGGAAACCTACAGGGTTTGGAGTTGGCCGTGGCTGCCTGCCCGGCCCGCTTGGCTGTGCTGCTCAGGCTTGCTGCCCCGCTTCTCCCAAAGGTGCCCGCCACACACACACCACGGCACACACACGCACACGTGTGCACACGCGATACGCATGCACGTGCAAACACGCACACACATGCACACACCACACACGCACG
>NW_024412421.1:35253201-35290603 GCF_014898765.1 Herpailurus yagouaroundi
GCAAACACGCACACACATGCACACACCACACACGCACGCACACACGCGCACACGCCATATACATGCATGTGCAAACACACACCGTACACACACACATGCACACACCATACACATGCACACATATACACGCACATGCATGCACACACGCACACACGCACGTGTGTGCACACACCATATACATGCACGTGCAAACACGCACATGCATGCACACACCACACACGCATGCGCAAACACACATGTGCACACGCCATACACATGCATGTGCAAACACACACCATACACAAACACACACATGCACACACCATACACATGCACGCACACACATGCACACACGCACACGTGTGCACATGCCATATGCATGCACGTGCAAACACGCACGCAAACATTCATGCACACGCCATACACATGCACGCACAAACACGCACACAAATGCATGCACACGCCATACACACCCCACACAGCATACACACCACACATGCAGATGCGCGCACGCACACACACACACGCCATGGCCCATTTGCAGTAAGTTCCAATCACCACTGAAGGCAGCTGGGCTCTCCTTACGGAACACAGGTGTCCTGTGGTGACATGTCAGCTGACTCTAACTTGAGAGACAGTGTGTGGGGAGAGGGGTCCCAGGGTCGGTTCCGTGTGCCCAAGAACAAACCCGCCGGATCCAGCACTCGCCGCAAGTCACTAAGGGAATGTATGTTTACACGTGTTTATGAGGAAGGTGACCATTTGTTATCTCGGTCAGGATGCTTCTGAGAATAAAAAGGTGCCGTAGCCACAGTGCCAGGACCGAGGGGCAACTTGGGCTGCCCCCTGTATTTGTGGGGACGGGCGATGGCGTGTGGGGGACACGGCCCAGCCTGGGAGCCAGCGGCCTGGGGCGCACCCCTGGGCTCTGCAGGTGCTCGGCCCGGGGCCGGGGCCGGGGCCAGGCGTCCTGCGTGCAGCCCCTTCAACCAGAGCCTCAGAGCCACCTCTCCCCGTCGGCAGGCGGGAAGGAGCCCCCTGGAGATGGTGCAGGGGGACGTCTACCTCCCTGCACGCTCTCCTTGTCACAACGAAGGATTTCAGACCGCATCTACGACTCCACAGATACACATTGAAGGCATAAAAATTAGGTCAGTCCCAAGTCACATTTTCTGCCAGACGTGGGTTTTGTAAATCCTGCTGTTGAGACCAGCCGAGGCTGCCACATTTCTCCCTTGTCACCGAATGTGCTGGTCTCACCCGGGGAGGAGGGACACAGCTTTTGCACAGCGCGCCTGGCCAGTGGCTCCACATGGCCCTCCCTGTCCTGGGGGAAACGGTCTGCCGTCCTCACGGGAAGACCTCCGTCTGCCATTTCTCCCAGGGGTCATTTGATTGTTGCTGTTTTGTGGGAGGGGGAACGTGAGCCCTACGTCTGGTCATTCATTTCAAACAATGCGAGGACAGAGAGAGACCTCTTGTGCGCGTTTCTGTCTAATGAACCAACTCCGCCATTGCCAGAGTGAAAGGCGTTTTACTCACAAGACCCCGAATGAAGATGCTCTCACTAACCCCGTTAAAATTAGTGATCGGGTTTGAGCTGTTACAAAAATCTTGTCGTTCATTTTGGTTTGTGCCGTGTCCGAGTTTGAGCCACTCTGGAGACCCTTTTACCGCGCTCTGGCCTGTGCTGTGTCCACATCCATAGTAACCCTAACAATGTATTCTGGCAAGTATGATCCATTGTCCCTGAGATGAAGACGTACATTGAATGTGCATAAATATGCAAACAGGTGAAGTATCCATGTTGGGTGACGTTACATTAAAATAGGCTTTCCATAGTGGCTTTGCCTACCAAAAGTTTGCTTTTTGTTTTTAATGTTTATTTTATTTTTCAGAGACAGAGACAGAGCAGGAGCAGGGGAGGGACAGAGAGAGAGGGAGACACAGAACCTGATGCAGGTTCCAGGCTCCGCGCTGTCAGCACGGAGCCCGACGCGGGGCTCGAACCCACGAACCGTAAGATCACAAACACGCGTTTCTCACCTTGGCGAGCAAATTTTAATTGTGTTTAAGTACGAGAACCAAGAAGGCTTTGGAAATTTTGTGGAGATTACTATTTTTCCTGAAACTTGCCTTTTTTGTCTCTAGCTATTTCATCAGTGTGTGTGTGTGTGTGTGTGTGTGTGTGTGTGTGTGTGAGATACAAAGAGAGAGAGAGACAGAGAAAGAGAGACTTAAGAACTTCAAAATTAAAGGTTGAGAAACACCAGATGAAGGGTCTCGATCTTTGTAGCTTCTATTTCTTTGAAAATGTCCCAGGAAAAGTTCTTCCTTTTTGCAGGATGTAGCTTCCCCAAAAATCCTGACATTCCTTTGTTTAACACAAAAACAAAACAAAACAAAACTTGTGGCTTTTCTCAAAATGACAAACCAGACACACAGAATATGAAATCCCCAGAACACAGCCAGGACCATAAACCTTCTGATTCAACAAGCGGGTTTTATGGGGACCCCAGTAAAACCGAAAGGATGCGGTAAATGAAGAGCCCAGCGCGTCTCCCGTCCGTGCAGCGAGGGTGCCAGATGGAACCAGGGTTCTCGCCGTTCTGGCGGCTCATGGGCAGACCCCCCAAACAGCTGAGGTGCCCGGGGTTCCTCCCGTCGGTCCGGATGGAATGCAGCTCGGAGGTGGAGACAGGGCACGCTCACCCCAAAGCGTTTCTCCAAACTGCCGCCCCAAACAGGTGTGTAAATATTTGGCACAAACAGGGGAAGAAGTCATGCCACGGCGTAACTGGCAGAACAGGGCAACTAGTGACCCCTGAGGATGTTAACATTGCGGATGTTGAGGGCAGAGGGGGAGGCATTTAACGTCTCGGAGCTGACGCGCTGGCATCCACCGAATACTTGTGATGAAAAACGCTGCCGGCCCCCGCTGCTGGGACTGGTGGGGAGGGGGCCCACCCGCAGCGGGAGCTCCCCAGGCCCGGACTCCACTCGGTCGCTTGAACCCACCGGACGCTGGACAAGCCACCTCAGCAAGCCCAGTTCTGCAGCCAAAAATCAGGATAATTCCCTCTTTCAACCCCCTCTCTGGGGATCCTGGGAAGAGGAGAGGAGACAGAGAGAGAACGCACTGGGGATGATGTTTAACCGGGAGGGTGTTGCGCGTGCTTTTCTAACAAGAAAAGCGATTCTGCCCTTTGCACGGGTTGCTGCCTGCCCGGCCCCACGCTCGCCTCTGCCATCAGGTCTCCCAACATCCCGCAGGCTGGCTGCCTTCCTCCCTCTGATCGGAAGCCACTGCCCCCCGGAAGGGCCTTGCCATTTGCCCTCAGGTGTTGCAGAAATTCCCCGGAAAACTGGCGGTGTCCAGAGGGAGCCGTCGGCGGGCGCAGGAGCGCGTGGTGCAAAGGTACGTTCACGCCCTTCTCGGCCCGAGGTGTCCTGGCCTCTAGACTCTCGCACACGCTTGTGCACACGCTCCCACACACCCAGATGGCACACACCAGCCGACCCCTCTCCGAACAATACGCTTTAGGAAGCAGGGGTTTTCCAGCTCCCCTGGTCCTGGTGCAGCACTGGCTTCCTGGGTGGCACCTGCCGGGTCTATTCTCACGTCTCAGGGCACCGGGGCGCTTTGTCCTACAGCCCGGGTACCTCGGGGAGCACTGGCCGGCCGGCCATGCCCGGCATTTCCGTGCCGTTTGAGGGTGACTCCAGCACCGGGCCATTACCCCACGAGGGTCCACCCTGCACAGCGTGAGCTCTGGACACCCAGTGCTGAGTAATCGGCCAGGCCGGGCTGTGCTAACCGGCTTCTGAATCCCTTTTATAGAGGTTCATTTGCGGGGCGCGCAGGCAGCCTTCCAGGTGGCTGGCACCGACCTCGCCAGGGTCTCCATGCCTCCCAGCACGGCCAGGCTGGAGGCTGGGTCTCTCCATCACTCTGAGGCTGCAGACCGAAAGAGCATCGGCAGAGTCAGAGCCAGGGGCTGGGTCGCGGTAATCTTGTTGTGGGCCCCTTTCCCAAAGCGGGGCTGGCTCCCGGAGAGGTTTCGGAGGCACCGACGGCGGAGGGGCTTCCAGCCCAGCTGCAGAATCACTCAGCCCCCTAGCCAGCACCTGCACGGCCGGGACCCCCGCAGAGGAGGTCAGCCCCAAGCATCCGTCCACGGGGTCACCTCACGTCTGAGCCCTTTGGAGTGGAGGGAGTGCTACATCCTGCACGAGGCCCCAGCCTGCAGGGGAAGGGTGGGGGACGGGGTATGAGAGGCGGGGCCAGGGGGCAGCTGGCACAGCCGGGACAGGACGAGAAGGCGTGGGGTGGGACTCCAGACGTCCGCCTTTCGCTTGCCCATTGGGCGACTCTGGAACACTCCACAGGTATTAGTTGAGCACATACTACGTGCCACAAGACACTGAGGCCATGACGGCACACAGGACAAGCTCCCGGTCCGGTTGGGGTGCGGGCTGGAGATGAACAGACGTCGGGTCATGGTGACAGCGGGTTTTAAGGGGAGAAGGAGACGTGGGGTGGGCGGGAGAGGCTCTCAGAGGAAGGATGTTGCTAGCCGCCCCTGTGGAAGTTTGGGGAAGGCCATTCCAGAAAGCGGGAAAGCGCAAAGTGGAAGTGATGAGCAGCAGGTGCTTGGGGAGGCAGACGTCCGTGTGGCTGAGTCGAGGGGAGGAGCGGGAGGTGTGGTCAGGGGCAGTCGAGGAGGACGGCGTGGGGCCCGGGCCCCGCAAGATGACCGAGCCGCATGGGGCCGCCCAGCGGACATATTGATGCTTTTTAATGCAACGCTATAATCGCGAGCAATACGGTTTTGCATTTTTATTAATATGCTATGAGCATCTCTCCTTGTAATAAAAGTTCTCAGGTTAAATAAAAAGTCCTAAAAAAAATACAGAGCGTGAGGACAGACGCAGACAGCAGTATTTATGGAACGGGGTGGAGAGTGGGCAGGTGGGGCCCCCGGGGCCCCAGGACACACCCGATCCGGACCCCACCACCTCCCCCCACCGCACCACAGAGTCCTTCCTGCCTTCTTGGCCGACCATCCCACACCCAGCCATGTGGTTCCAACTCAACACCCCGAATTTAAGACACTTCCAAGAATAAATCTCACGGACACTGACTACGCGCTCACGTAGGCCGAACACAGCTTTTGGTATCGGAGACGCTGTGCCCGATTCCCTTCCTCCGCGGAGCTCAGGTTCAGGAACCAGTCCCTTCTGGAACTTTCTAGTAACCAGTTGAGCCAGGTGTCTGCGCTTTGGGGTTAATACCTTTAGGAAGCCTGACGATTTTATTTCACTTTTCATCTGGATATTCTCACAATCCGTGGGGAGGTTAATAACGATTCCTTTGAAAAAGGTATTTTCGGAGGTGAGGTGAGATGTTTGGAAACAGAGAGCGGGGGGTGGTTGCACAACACCGGGGTGGGGGGGAGAGTAAGTCATGCCGTTGAATTGTATGCCTAAAAACGGTTAGAACTGAAAATTTCGTGTTATGTGTATGTTACCACAATTAAAAAAAAAAAAGTTAATAATATCATGAACCCAAACTCATTGAATTGTCAACCAGTTCATGATACCTGCATTTAGATCTCAAGCTGTTTAAAAGATAAGCAGAAATAAATCAACTTTTATAAAGATACCTTTAAAAAATGGTACAGCCCAGAACGGGAAGATAAAACCCTCTCGGTCATCACGGACATTGCAGGAAGGAATCTTACACTCTTTGCTCAGTTTTGTTTCTTGTGAACTGAGCCTTTGCTCAACAGAAAAGCCAAAGGCCCGGCGGAGAACGGCCAGCTGGGTCTTGCCAGAGAGATCTTTGGCGAGCTGGTTCACAATCAATTTCATCACTGCCGACAAGCGAGAAGGTTGGACAGGTTCTAGAAATCAACTGGCCTCGGACGTAACTCGACACCCCACTGGCTCAGTCACTCTGTTCTCCCCTCTCTCTACGCCAATTATTATGACTTGGTTTCTATGTTTTTTATAATCCTAGAGCTCACAAGTGCCTCTGTGAAGGCGAAAATCCCCGCAGCGCAGACGTGTAGCCCGGCAGAGAAATGATCCCAGTTTGCCCCCCAAAGGCTAACATCCACATGGGTTGTTGGTTCCACCAACCCCTCAAAGACCCCGGATCCCCACAAAGGTGGATTGTACAGAGATCAAAATGTGCGGTGGGTGGGACCCGCTCCGACACCACGCGGTGGGGGCGGGGTTGGGGGTGGGGGGATGGCAAAGGGCCGGGGCCGGTTCCCCCAAAGGAGCAGTGTGGTCTCACTTTGGTTTCGGTTAACCTTAGGAACGACGCGTTTCTCTGCTGCTGGCTTGAGCGAAGGCAGCACGGCCCCGGCAAATGGCATTTCTGGTAATTGGCACTGAGGATCACCAAACCCGCAGGGCTGAGGTCGCCACCCTGGGTGCGGCTGATTTAGGTGAAATCGAACAGCGCACATGTGACCGCAGACCCGGCTGAAAGGCGAAAGCCCCGGGACGAGCTGGCTCCTAGTTCAAGGAGACTAGAGGCCTGGCCATCTTCCAAATCAGGACCGAGTCCACGCCCGGTCTGGGGCTCCCCCGCTGGCGAGGGCTCAGGGGTACAGGGGGAGTGGCCTGAAGGACAACGCATTTACTGAACCCAGGAAGATTCTCAGGGAGCGGGGCTGAGCCTGGCCAACGCCCTCCACGATGCCCACGCAGCACGTCCAGACTCCCGGCTGGCACAGGAGGTGTGTCCCTCATCAGCAATGACAACATCATCACTACGGGACCTCATACTGCGCACGCTTAGCCTGACCGTGTCTCAGTTCTCCTTGGCATTTGGGGAGAATTCTTCCTTAGGTCCCTACCTCGAATGTCCACGTCAACCTGCAAACACATGGCTCCTGCATAAACTCCCTTTATGTGGGATCTTCCTACGAGGGGCCGAGATTCCACGGAAACTCGGAGGAAGGAGGCCTGATGCAGCCTTAGAGGTCAGAGGAGGCTTTCCGGAGCAGGTGCACCAGAGCAGAATCTTGAAGACGTAAGGACCCTCGGCGACCAGGGCGAAGGACGGTAGCCGGAAGCAGCAGGCGTGTAAAGGCTCAAAGGCAGGAAATCACCAGGAACTCCCGGTCCCCAGGGTGGTGCCTGCACAAGTGGGGAGGGGGCGTGCAGGGGAGGTGGGAGCAAGAAGCTGAGGGAAACCCCAGGTACGGGGCCTGCAGGGAGGGCGGCCCTGGAGGGTGTGATCCGGGCCGTGTTAGGACCCCAGCTCTTGGCCTATGCAAGGGGGGTTGCAAGGGCATGAGGCTTCCAGTCTGGAGGCTGTGACAACAGACCAGGAAAGAGGGGGCGGATGTGGGCAGTGGGGACAGCAGAGTTCTGGGAGAAGGATCTAGGACGTTGCCTTCCGGGTCTCTGCCGTCCTCAGCCCCTGTGCCCCGTGAGTCCAGGGTGAGCACAGCTTCGGGGAAAACAGGGAGACTGAGCAGGATAGCGACCAGGAATCCTCCTTCCCCGCTGGGGTTCCCCTGGGAGGTCACATTGGGGGGGCGTGTCCTCAATCTGAGGTCACTGTTTCCCTCACGGCGGTCGCTTCTACACCAGTCTCTCTCCTGAGTCTTGCCATCTCTCCTTCCCCTTGTCCCCCAAGTCCCCTTGTCCCCTACCCCCCCTTTGTGCTCTCCCCCGGGGGCCCCCACACCCCAACCCCACCTGAATAGAATTCTCTTTGTCGACAGACCCTCCTGAAATTCTCCTGATGCGAGTGGCCTGTCTCCTGTTGAGCCTGACACCAAGCGGTACATCTGCTTCTCAGAAGCTCCTGGTCACCCCCCAGGTCCCGGCCATGCTTCTGCTCCTGTGTGCCAGGCACCGAGCAGAGAACAGTGCAGACGGGGTCTCTGCTCCCACAGTTACAGCGCAGGGCGGCCTCGGGGCCCCTGCGTATAAGCAGACTCCTGGGCCTGGATCCCGGTCGGTGAGCCAGACCCTCTGGGGAAGGGGCCCTGAGTCCAAAGTTCCAGCCGGACTCTCAAAGGTCTTGTCCGCACTGAGGTCTGGCCCCTCCCACGGGCCACGGGCCATGGGCTGTTCCTTCACGTTCCCGGTGACACCTTGCACGAAGCAGGACTGCGTCCCATCTGGTGTGCACAGAAGTGACATCCCAGATGGGGGACCTCGTAACTGGTCAGCAACCCCGTGAGGGGCCGGGACCCAGGCCATCCGAGCCCGGGGTTCAAGGTTTGGAAAGTTTCCGCTGAACGGTTTCCTGAGGTTTGTATCTCCAATCCCAGAACTCACACAGCACCAGAGTCACAGTAACGACCTGGAATCTGTTGTGCAGGTGCCAACAACGCTCACACTCTCTTCCTCTTTTCTCTCCCTCCCCCCAAAAGGTTAGCAAGTCCGGCTTTGTGAAAATCTAGATTAATCTGTTAGAAGAGAAGCTGGGGGCAATTGGCCATTTTATCATAAGCCACATAAGTTTACTGAGCGCATCGGCGTATCTGCAGCACGTCGATCAACAAGAAAAGCGCGAAATGCTCGTGGTTTGAAGTGAGGCACAGTGTGCCTCTTTGGAGACCCGGGAAGCCCCGACTATCTGCTTCCGGGGCTTTCCGTCCATCCAAGATCGGCGCCCTGTGCCACGTGCTGGGGGCTCCGGGTGTGAGGGGATCGTTCCGTCTCACACGTCCGCACCCTCCACCTCGACATGTTTCTAAAAGAGACAAAACAGAGCAGAACAGAACAGGCTCTCTCCTCCCCTCGCTGGCCGAACGCAGCATTTGATACGTCGCAACAGGTTAAATGTCGGCACCGCTGATGAGAACACCACCGCACAAAATAAAAGCCCCGATTTGCTTTCCCTTTGGATTGGATTTCCAAACGGGTCAAACATTTACAGAAACGGCCCAAACTGTACAAATAAACCGTAGGTCTAGAAGGGAAGGCAGTTTACATTACTCTGGGCCAGATGACTCCGGGAGCCACAGCCCTGGCCCTTTGAAAACCACTTTGCGCGGCGTCCGTGAGCTCTGTGCCCCATCTGGGATCCCTCAACCCGCCCCCCCCGCCGCCAAAGAGCTTCAGGAAGAGCACCGTGATCCTACAAATCTCCCCCCCCCCCCATCACACTCCAGCTGGGCGGCTCTGTCCCCCACCAGCTCACAAAAACAAGGGTTTCAGCCCGGAATCCCAGGACACCCACACGGCACGGCCTGCACCACGTCCCTTCCCTCCCTCGTGTCCCACACATGTGAGCCCGAGTCCCACGCACAGCTGGTGCTCACCTGTGTTTCCTAGATGAGGACCCGGGTTCTGATCGTCGGAGGGCCCTGTGTGGGCAGAGTGGGCCTGTGTCCCTGCTTGTCAGAATGATGCCCAGCTGGTTCTTGGGCTACTGTGTCTCAGGTCCAAAGCACCTGCTCTGGGTTGAGGGGTTTGTGTGTGTGTGTGTGTGTGTGTGTGTGTGTGTGTGTGTGAATCCAGGTGGCCCGACCTGGAATGACTAGTGTCCTTATAAGAAGACAGATGTGGATTCATACACACACACGCACACACACACACACACACACACACACACACACACACACACAGGGAAATGGTCATGTAAAGACAGAGGCAGAGGCCGGAGGGAGGCGGCCACCAGCCCAGGGACGTGGGGAGCTCCCAGGACCTGGAAGAGGCAGGAAGGACCCTCCCGAAGGTGTGGGAAGGGCTGTACTCCCTCGGGAGGGTCCTTCCTGCCTCTTCCAGGTCCTGGAGCTCCAGAAGGCAAGAGGATTCATTTCTGTTGTTTTAAGCCACCAGTCTGGGGCTCTTTGTTACTGAGCCTACTGTCTACAGGCTGTGCCGATGCCACCGGGTGGGGGTGGAGGGCGTCCTCCGTGGTGGCATGAAGGGGTGGGGATCCCGCTCAGCACCCCTGAAACCGCAGGGGAGTGGCAGCTGCCCCCCCACCCCGCCCCCCAGAGCTTGGCTGGCTGGAGGACGGTATCGTCATAAAGGTTTTCTGTTCTGTTCACCCACTTTTCCTGGTACCTCGTTCTGGGGGGAACGATGTCTCCTTGGAGCATCGTTTTGCCTGACGTGCGCTGATGGTTCTGGCTCCCAGGCTCCTCTAGTGCTCTGTCGGGATGTTCGGGAGGCCCTAGGAAATCCGGGGACGCCACTGCCGACCCCTCCTCTGGGGCCAAAGTCCCGAAGCAGCCTGTCCTCCCCTCTCCAGGCTCCCCGTGGCTGGTCCGTCGTGCTGCGTTCCGGGTTTTTAGTCGTAGGTGGGAGGATCTGGAGCAGGTGTGGAAGGCCACACCTGAACCCAAGTCTCCCTACTCAGCACCCCTGCTTTCCACCTGCTTGCCCGCCAAGCTGCCCCTTTCCCTTGTGCTGACCGCTCAGCGCCCAGTTGGCTGCCCACCCGGGGCTCTCTGGATGAGGCTACCGTTTCCTCCGAGCCTCCCCGGCCAGTCGGGGTCCGCAGGCACGGTGTGGTGGCATCCCTCCGGGGCGCGTGGCCGAGACTGGCCCCCGCCGGAGGCGGACTCAAAGCCTGGGCTCTGGCGGCCCCAGCATCCGGGGCCTCCCGAAGCGGCACTCAGCAGAGAGGCATTCACAGCCCTCCTCGGCCTCCGACCGCACGGGTGGCCCGAGGAAAATCCACCGGCCCGTGCTAAGGCCCCTCCTTGTGCTCACGCGACGTGAGCAGCGGGAACGTGGGACGGAAGAGGTGGTCTGCGGGGGCCGGGGGACAGCAGAGGAGAGCCCGACGTCCAGGCCCCTGCCTTGTGACCCGCGAGCCGGGGGTACGTTACAGAAACAGACCGTAGCACGGAGGCACGTGTCTCTCTGCCCGGTTTTGATGCAAAAGTTGCGAGCGCTACACAGACGTCGGCTGTTACCTAGTCACTCGCTCACCCGATGACACCTAAACATGAGCGAGGTCTTGTCTTCTCCGTCCGTGGTCTGGACGCAATACCAACACTCAGCTGCGGGGAGAGGACGGGTCACACACACGGCCGACGAGCGCGTTCGTGGGGCCCACGCGATCATACCGAGTATTTTCAGAGTTACTAATGCCTTCTTCAGCCTGTTCTTGTACCCGCCTTCCCGGTGGCCTCTTACCAGCGTTTCTGCAGAACGACATTTTTCCATCACCGAGAACCCTTACCAAGTTCTTTTTCTTTTTCAGTTTTAAATCCCCGTGACTTCAAACTCACTTTTCCGCATTCGATTTGGGAAAAGGGGCAGCATTTGGAAAGTCCCATAGAAGGGACCAGACACTGTTTACAAAAAGGACGTCTCTTCCAGTAACCGGGGCCTTCTAGTCATCGACAGGAGAGAGGCGGAGGGAGGTAAAGTGGTGGAGATCTGGGAACCCACACTTCTCTTTCTCCTAGTTCGTGTCCGCAACCGGGCTTCAGAGACCGGTGCAGCCAGGGGAATGCTCTGAGCATCTTCTAGCCCGTCCCCAAGGCAGCCTGGGCTCGGTCTGAAGACGGCCGCTATCAGAAGGGAGGCTGGGCATTTTTTAGGATGAAACTGTGCATCTCCTGAGTGTACGCTTTCCCCGGGCCCCCCCCCCTCCCAGCGGGGCGTGCTGGCCACGTCCCTTGAGTAATCCCGCACAAAGAGAGACATTTGTCCGTTCGCGCCCCTCATCCACCTTGGCCATTTGCGGGTCCTGGCCTCCCGACTGGACCGGCTCTCCGAAACCTCGCTGCTGTTGGAGATGAGCACACCAGAGCTCCCAGATTCCTGCCCCCCCCAAAGACCTGACGTCCCCAGTCCTGACACCCTCCACCCGCTGGTTAATTCCAGCTTGGCTTGTCTGTGTCTAACGTGAGAGAGAAACAGGCCTTGGACCTTTGAGTCTCTGTTACATAAGCTGAACCTTCTTCCTAAATTATGCAAATGAGATCCTGTCCCCTGCTTGCCAAGAGGGAATGGCCGTGAGCCCACGTACGCCGGGAGGGCAACAGATGGCCCCACGGGATTCCGGTGGCCCTGAGTGTGGTGTGGCAGGGGCCAACACACCCGAACAGGGAGGAGGACGCTGTCCGTGGTGACCACGTGGACATCAACACCAAGGGCAGGCGTGTCTCCCTCCATCTGTCGTTGGCTCTTCAGGGGCCCCGCCTACCGCTCAGACACCATCGGGCGCGGGTGAAGGGAGGCCCCGGAGCCGACAGCTGTCAGCTGACCAGTGGGACCGAAGCTCGAGCCCAGGGGTAGGTCGAGTTATCAAGAGCCAGAGACACCTTTCTCGTGCAAGTCAGGTTCCGACCAGGAAGACGGCCGCCTCGATCCCTTCATCGTCCCGTCCCTCGCGGACCACAGCTGACATCCCCAGGCGGGCACGCGCCGGCCAGCCCCTTGCAGCCTCCTCTCCTGCTCCTCCCGCAACCTCAGATACCAGCGGTTGAAGACACTGTCACCTCGAAGGGACTTTCGTGTCACAGGTGAAGAACCCGAGGCCGGGAGGGTCTGGAGCTCAACAACAGGACCACGTCCTCGGCGGGCGGGCTCCTGCTCGGGGCCACGGGACCGAGGGGCGTTTGCGCACGGCGAGGCTGATCGAGTGCCATCGGATGGATTACATCGGGGACAGGCCATCGTCCGTGTTGAAGATCAGTTGGTTTCAGATAAGCACCAAATTATGATGCTGGGAAGGTTCTCCGTTCACCCAGAGCATCACTGCCTTAGACACCTCGAGGCTCCAGGCCACAGTCGGCCAGAATCAGCGGTTCTGCCAAGTTGTGTGTAAAAGTTATTTCTCTGCACACAAAATGAGGAAGAGTTCCTGCAATTGTGGGAGGAATATCCGAATGAGCAGTCCCTTCCGGTATGTTAAGGGGGAACAAGCACGTGGACATCAGTAAATTTAGGTTCAAATTACCCAGATGTTTGACTCTCTGTGTATGTATGTTTCCATTCATCCTTCCTTCCTTCCTTCCTTCCTTCCTTCCTTCCTTCCTTCCTCCCTTCCTTCCTTCCTTCCTTCCTTCCTTCCTTCCTTCCTTCCTTCCTTCCTCTATCCATCCACCCACCCAGCCACCCACCCATGCATCCATCTGGACCAGATGTGGTTCCTCCCTCCTCTGTCTTGCTAAGAAAACCCCAACTTTGCTTAACTATCCATCCCTCCAGGAGGTGACTCAGACCTCAGCTCAGGAGCAAATTCCTAGGAGTCTAAGACAGCCATCGTAACCCCACTCCCTCCATCGGTGACTGGTTTAGCAATGGCCATGCTGACCCATTTCTGACCCATGGGATGTGGGAAATGCTTCCTCTAACTAATGAAGGAGATACAGGACAAAAGGGTCTCCTTTCTGCCCGTCCTGGAACTCCCATAGACATTGTGACCAGCCTGAGCATCTCTACACCTTCCTAGACCTGGAAAAGACCTCACTTCCCAGCACCCTTTGCCGTTGAGCTGGGCCGTGGGACTGGCTGTGGCCAGTGGGCTGTGAGGTGCCATGTGCCCCTTCCTGGGCTGTGCATTTACTTGCCTGCATAAGGCCCTTCGGGACTATCTTCCCCGTCCTGCGGCAAACCCTACACCTGACGGGAGGCTACAGCCGTGGGACGGAAGCACCCTGGGGGCCGCTGCCCACACGGAGGAGTCCTGACCTGGAGAGCCGCCCAGGCTGGCGCACACATATAATCTCCGTTGTGTGCCCGGCCGCTAAAATGTCGGGGTTCTAGCCGCAAAACGGTCCCACCCGTCCCCACCCGCCGCCTAATATTTCGCCTTAGTGAACCCACGGTTTCACCTAGTGAATTTGTTTCAGAAACTCAATACCGCTCCTATAAACTGACTTTGGGCTGGATGTGGCGCTCACGGAGGCCGGCCGCTCTGTTCTCAGGGGGTGTGTGGGGCAAGTGCTTGAACCGTCCTGGAGTCAAAGAAGGAGTCTTTCTACTTGGCTCAGTAAGTCCCGTGCCCTTTGCCACCTGCCAGCTCCTGTGCACCTCACCCCTGGGGCCCCACTGTCCCTCACCGGTTCGTTTCAATCATCAGGAGACCCCTGTGCTCCCCTGGATACCACCTCCCCACGCAGGCATTTCGTGGTATTTTCATATCCACGGCTCACGCGTTCCCGTCTGTCCCCTCGGCTACATCCAGAGACGCTGGCTCATTTCTGGAAGCCGGGAGCACCTGCTTGATTCGCAGATGTGTCTGGAGGGCCAGAGCCGGTGGGATTTCTGTCCTGCTATGGGATCATGGGAAAGAGTCTTGGCCGAAACCGGGGCGCTGGAGTCCCACGGGCTCAGCTGTCTATGACCCCGGCAAGCAGCCTTTCCAGCCTCCCCTGGAACCTTAACCCGTCCACAACTCTCTGGTATTCATATTCTCTGGTTTATTTTGAGCAGTAGTGGTTTAATGCCAGAAAATTCCCACGTTCCCTTTAACGCCTGGTATTTCAGTTTGCCGGACGAAAAATACGCTTTGCCCTTTCTTCGGTACCGTGTTCCCTCCCGTAGAGCGTTGCCTAACAAAGTGCCGGAACACAGGTTTCTGTGTGATTTGCTCTTTTTAAAAGGGGACTCCAGGGTTTAAGTCCAGATATGCCTCAGCTTGAACCCAGGGCTGTGAAAGTCACGACAGCACAGCCTCACTTAGACTTGCGAGGAGGCACTCGGGTCTCCGGAACACCACACGTGTGCTGGAGACAGCACCCACAAGCCCCGGGCGCCTGATGTGCACCGGGCGCCCCTCTAAGGCCGGGTGCCTCAGCCAACACAGTCGCCACAATGATCCCGTGAGGCGGGGGTTATTGCTGGTCTCACTTGAGAGAGGAGGAAAACAAGGCCCAGAGAGGTTGAGTTGCTTGTCCAAGGTCACACAGCATTAGATGGCAGAACTGGGATTCACACCCAGGCTGGGATTGATTTCAGAAGGAAAAGAAGTCCATCCAGGCGTCAAATCGATGTCACTGGGGAGGGGTCAGCCGGGGGGGTCACCTTGAAGACCTGAAAACCTCTCTCAGGAGCATCGAAGGCGACTCTTCCTGTCTCTGAGAGGATGAACTAACTCTGAGGCCCTGGAGGTCCCTTCCAGCCTGAGGAGCCGACAGGGGAGGACATCAGCACAGCGCGAAAAGAAGCTTCGAGAAGAATGTCCAGGGAGGCGCCAGCCCGAGCCAGGGAGAGCGTGACGCGGGGCCACCAAAGCCGGCCGTGCCCACGGCCGCCAATGGAAGAGAACGCTAGAGACAGCCCGGGGCCGTGGAGGAGTGTGGCCCATTGCCAAGGAACGCAGGCGGCCTGAGCTGGCGGTGCTGGGGGCTGGGCCGCGGGGGGCTTTGGGGACCAGCCAAGGAGGCGTGGGGCGCGTGGGCCTGACCTCGTGGAATATGGGAGAAAGTGCGGGTGCTCCCCTGATGGGGACGGGCCTTCTGGGGAAAGTTCCAGAATCAGGGCTGGGCACAATCCTTCCGGGTGGATCCCCAGCCCAACTCAGGGTCTGGGCGTGACCCCACCCCCGACCACCGACGCGGCCCTGGCGAGCCTCCGGTTTCCCGTGTGACCTCAGTTTCCTCATCTCTAGAATGGGAGTAGAAATAATCCCAGCCCAACAGAGCGCCGGGAGGAATCAGGGAGACATGCTTGGCCAGGGTCTGGGGCGCGCAGCACGGCAGGCACGCTTGAACCAAGTTTTCTAGAAGAAAGTGCTGTTGCTGCTCTCGCCTGCCCCCGGCCCCCCGCCACGATTTCCAGCGGGGAAACTGTTAATATTTCATGAGGTTGTGGTGAGGCCGAGATCTGAATTCTCAGCCAAGGGAATCAAACTTAAAAACCCCAGGGGAAGGCAGTTCAGAGGCACCGACAAACCTAACACCCTCCCGGGAACTGTCTGCACGGGGTGCTCGGGCTCTGCCTCTAAGTGCGTCTCACCAGGTGACCGAGCCCCTGTGTGGCACGCGCACTTTGAGGACGGGAACACTTGGAGACGCCCAGGTCACTGTCAATCAGCTCCTGAGGCTGCTGCCTGGAAGAAGCAGCCTGGGGGCGGGGAGATAAAAATGCAGGGGTGGGGACAGAACTCTGACAGGGGACGGAAAGACGACTGCTCACGACTTCAGCTTCTCCGTTGAGCACTTTGTTGGGGCCTCGCAGCTAATCAAACACGATGCCTGGAAGCACCTGTGGCTTACCAGTCGTGATCATCCCACTCTGCAGATGAAGAAACTGAGGCCAGAAAGGGCGACCCACCTCACCCAGGGTGACAGCTAGCCAGAAGGCGTGGCAAGGCTCAGAGCCGGAAAGTTGTCTGCTGATAGTTAGCGAAGCCCTCACCTCACCACCCCCCAGGCTCAAGGGCTGAAGCAAAGAGCTAGAAGGAAGCCCTGACCCCCTGGAATCGGGGCCAAACGGCCCCAGCGCCACCTGTCCCCAGGTCCCTAGAGGGGCCCCGGATACTGCGCTCTGAAGTCCCAACGGGAAGTCGAATGAACCAACCAACCAACCAACCAACAAACAAACACCAGACATGTCCTTGACATGATGTGGTGCTGAAACCTGGACGGGATTGCCCGCGGGGTTCCGCGGGTGACACCGGGCGTGCCTACTAGAGCGGCTCCAAAGCAGGGGCTGTCGTGGGCTGTCACACCTTCCCAGGGCCAGAGGGAGGAGGTGACTGCTGCCTCTCTCGGGCGCAGAAGTAAACAGGGGAGGGTCTTCTCTGCAAAGCACCTCATTTCATTACACCCGTAAGAACTGGAGAGCAAGCCTTGTCCCGGGGGAACGGCACTGCCCATTGAACCCACCCACAGAAACCGGACCAGCTCGCTCACGGCTCCAAGCCCGCCCGCACCCCAGCAGCTGGGCTCCGCACCTGCAGGACGACAGCTGTGCGGTCACTAGCGGCACAAAGAATTTTTAAATGCGGGAATTCTAGTGTTAGTCAGGATATGGCAGATTTTATTATAACCTCACGTGGATCTTCCTACCTGGCCCCAGAAAAAGAGGTTGGTGCAAGGATTTTTCTTTTTCTTTCTTTCTTTTTTTAATGTTTATTTACTTTTGAGAGAGAGAGAGAGAGAGAGAGAGAGAGAGACAGAGTAGGGGAAGGGCAGAGAGAGAGGGAGACACAAAATCCGAAGCCGGCTCCAGGCTCCGACCCATCAGCACAGAGCCCGACACGGGGCTCGAACTCACAAACCGTGAGATCACGACCTGAGCCGAAGTCGGACGCTTAACCGACTGAGCCACCCAGATGCCCCTCTTTATTTTTAATGTACTTAATCTTAGCCAATCTATTATTGTCGTTCAGATGTAAGCAAGAGCTATTGTGTCGCTCTTCCCAGAAAATATTTTAAAGTGTTGATCGGCTGAGAGGACTGCCTTTTGTCTCCCTCCTTCCGTCACCACCACTTTTTTTCTGTCTGGAATGTGGATGCCATGGATGGGGCTCCAGCAGCCTTCTTGGGCCGTGAGACCTCAAAAAAAAAAAAAAAGTTTGCCAAGCGAAGAAAGACTTCTGAAGACCTTCATGGGGCCGATAGCCAGATCCCCCATCTTTTGGACTTTTACCCTAACGGCAAAAGCAATAATATTCCAAAAGCAAACTACCTGAGCTTAAATTCCAACCCTGTTGCTTCTTGCTATGGTTGCCACTGACCACAGGCAAGTCATTTTAAATTCTCCTTTGCCTCCGTTTCCTTGTCTAAAATACAGGGATTAAATAACATTACTGACCTCACAGGATTGTTACGAGGATTCGACGCATATGTGTACATTGGCAGTAGTAAAGCTATACGCACACGTGTTTAGTTTTTACTTATTTTTTTTTTATGCACACGTGTTTAAAGAAATACAATACCCCCCCCCCCCCCCAGGGGTGACCTACAGAGCCCATCAAATAGCTCCTGCTTCTTAGACTCCTGCACTCTCCTGGGGTCTTTTTTTCTTCTGGTGCTTTTTTCCTGAGCTTGGTTTTCCATCTTTGTGGCTGGTTGTTGGGCTGGGCACTCTACAGCGAGTTCTCTTTCCCTAAGTCGACCACGAGTGCAGAGTTCACCCAGCACAGCCCTCAAGCCTCTGCCAGCTCTGTGTCACCGCAGACGGTCAAGGTTGCCAGGACCAAGAGTAGGAAGCCTCCACCATCGTCAGGCTGGGCGAGCCCACCCTCGGAGCCTTGTTCGTGCATTCGTGGACGGCTCAGATCAGTTCATCACCGTGCACGGTCTGGCCGAGCAGGCCTGCCATCACCACCCAGGGCAGAGGGAGTGCCCCTGGGACAGACTGCCACCTCTCAGGCGGGGTCTTCCCCACCCGGACCCCATCTCCAGCTGCCGGCTAAGGTTCCTTCTCATAACATCCCCGCTTTGGCTGCTGGTGACAGCAGGTGCCCGGGTCTCCTTTTGCCGAGAACCAAACCTTCCCGGCAACTCAAGGAGCTGGAGCTGGGCAACATCCGGGGGCGGGGGGGGGGGGTGCTTCTGGGACATTCCCTGAGTCTCGCATGGGGCGGTCCTAAGTGTGGAAGTCGCCATGAGTCTGTGAGTCCTTCACTTTTGTTTACTTCTTAGGAGCATCTTCTATGGAGGGCTGGTCTGGGAGAGCCTTGGTGCCTGAGAAAGGCAGCCAGATTTCCTGGGGACTGTTTTAATTTGGGATCCTGCCCAAGAGATGCAGAGACAGAATTTAAGTGAAGTCTGTTTGGTTGATGATCCCAGGAAACATCATGGGTGAGTGGTGAAGGGAGACGGGGGCAGAGGGCGGCCCACAGAGGGCGGGAGCTCAGTCCTGCTATGGAGACTCTGGGACCCAGGGTACATGAGTGCTCAGTTACCCCCGCAGAGGCAGCTGGGTATTTATCAAAGGGTTCCGTTGCCAAGAGAGATGGAGAGAGAGAGAGAAAGAGAGGGAGGGAGAGACAGAGAGAAGGAGATAGAGAGAGAGATAGAGAGAGATATATAGAGATTGGAGAGATAGGGAGAGAGAGAGAGAGAGAGGGAGATAGAGACAGAGAGAGGGAGATAGAGAGAGAGATATAGAGATTGGAGAGATAGGGGGAGAGAGAGAGAGAGAGAGAGAGAGAGAGAGAGAGAGAGAGGGAGAGACTAACTGAACACCCAGGACTTCTAGATTGCCGTGCAGGCAAAGACCAGAGGCAGCCCCAGGAGAAGGAAAGCTGGGCAGGGGCACCCTGACGTGGTGAGGGTGAAGGGGTCCAGGTAGGTGGGATCTGCTATGGGGACAGGTGGCAGGAGACCAGGGAGGGGCAGTGAGACCCGTCCATTCTAACTTGGGACACGACCTTCGGGACACGATGGTAACAGCACAGAGCACATTTAGGGCCCTTAGTCGGCAGAAAGGAAACCAAACTCTGACCGCTCGAGGTCGGCTCCCCGCAGGGGATTTCTTCTTCCGTCGGAGGGGAGGGTTGTCCCGGTTTGTGAATCCAAAGTCTGCAGCCCAGAGCTCCAGCTGGCTGCCCATCCTCACCCGCAGCCCCGGCTCCCCCGGTTCGAGGCCACGCCTCTGTCCAAGGTGCAGGCACGGGAGAGGTGGGCCCCTCGCCGCAGGCCTTCGTGCCCACCCGCGTGCTTGTTCGGTGACCGGCCGGGCTCCCCTGCGGCCGCGCGGGCTCCAGTAGGGAGGGGCTGCGAGGGGGGCTCCGAAGCAGTGGCAGGCTCACGGCGACTGTTTTTGGAACGAATGAATGAGTGAGTGAGGGCGTCACACGTGCACCTTGGCCTCAGGCGGCCCGCCCCCTGGAGCCCTCTGCGGAAGGAGTCTGTGTTCACAGGAAGGTGAGAGAAGCCAGAGGGGCGGGAAGCTTGTGCGGTCTGTGTCCAGATCCCCTTGAGCTGACGGAGGCCCTTGCTCCCGCCCCACCCAGTCGTGCGCGGAACCGAGACAGGTGTTGGCTCCGCTTCCCGCAGCCCCTGGACCAGGTCCCCCGCTGGCCCTCCAGGCAGAGGCCAGGTGTCCCCGGAGCAGCCACTGAAGACTTCTCTGCAAGCGGAGCCCGTGAAGTAAAACGACCAGCCCAAGGTCACTGACCGGGAAGTGGCAGGGCCAGCGCTCCAGCCGCGAGAGCCCCGGGGCCCCGTCTCCACTGACGGGCTCTCCCTAAAGGGCCAGCTGCGGAAGCGGAGGTCAAGGCCGGGCTGAGTGGCCGATCGGGCTGCCCGGGAGGGACGCTGATGCTCCCCTGTGCCGCTGGTCCCCGTCCCTCTGGCATGAGCCAATCAGAGGGGCATCTTACACCCATTGTATGGATCATGAAATGAGGGCCCACAAACTTAAGTGGCTCCCCCAGATGACAGAGCAGGGGCGGAGGGGGCTCAGGGTCTAAGCACAGGGCTTCCTGACCAGCCAGTCACCCTCAGACCTAGCCCGTCCAGGTGCAACGTCAGCCTTAAAACTCGTGACCCTTTTGAAAGAAAGAGCCGCTTTAGAGACAGGAGGTCACCGAGCGTTTTGTCCTCCCCGGCACGTCAAAGCAAAACGAACTCAACATAGCTCCGCAGCAGGGCCGTGAAACACGGCCGCCTCTGTCCAAGGCGGGGCTACAGATTGTGGCTCCTTTACGGGCACGCCTGCGGGCAGCCCTGGCTGGGCCCCACTCTGTTCCCCAGGACCGCCGTGTCAGCCGGGGGCCGTCTGCCTGGGTCTCTTCACGACGGATCCAGGTGACCCTGGCTCACGAGGAAGGGGACCCACAGCGCGGAGCCACCGGGCCCCGGGGTGAGAGTTCCCGGTACCACCCAGCTGACCCGTCCTGTCTGTGGAGGCCAAATGTGTCCTCAAGACCCGAGCCCGGGGCTCTGTCCGCCACCACAGGGAGAACTTAGCATGAGGCCCAGAGAGACAGGCGACCTGCCTGTCAGTCTTGCCAGCGGCCCCCGGCGGTTTGCACCCTTCTTTGCTACCGGGACCCCGGTGTCACCCCAGATTCCTCTGCAGGGACAGGTGGCTCTGTGATGCCCTTTTGGCCAACGAGGCATAAACTGAGGGTTTCCGGGAGACCCCCCTCTCTCCGCCCTTCTAGTTGTCTGAAATAGTGCTGGGTAGCGAGATGGAGGAGTGTGGTTGTGAACCGAATCGCCTGGAGCCAGACCCCTGCCATTTACCAGTCCTATCGCTTCTGCATACCCCCCCCCCCCCCCCGGGCTTCGGTGCCCTTGTCATAAAAGAGCTCCTTCCTCACAGCTTGCTGGGGGCATTAAATGAGCTAATATGTACAAAGCCGTTGGAACAGCAGCTGGCTGATAGGAAGGCTGTGAGGAGGCTGGAGGCCAGGCAGCCCTTTCGCAACCACGAGGCAGACAGGCTCTGACAGCAGGGCCATCCCACTCTCCCTCGACAGTCTTGCTGTGGGAGACCAAATGCTCGTTAGTTAGCTGAGCTTGTACGAACAGCGCTCATTTGTTTCCGATAAACATGCCGAAGCCAGGCTCGTCCTTGTCGAGGGCTGCACGAAGAGAACTGGCTGGGGTTTGAAAACCGGCGGGGATCGTGTGGCGTGTGTAGAGGCCGGCCTGACGGGCAGTGCTGAACTGCTGTGTCGGGGGACATGTCGCACAGCTCACTGGTGACCTTCACAATTAGCCCGACATCTCGTTAAGTTACTTGGAAACCACAGTCCCCACGCCACAGCTCCTTTCGGTGTCGTGGTGGAGACCAGAACTTCTGCAGGCTCAGTGCTCGGGCCCAAGCCCTGGTTCCACTGTTTGCTGGCAACGACCTTGGTCTTTGTGTCTCGGTGTCCTCATCTGGGAAACGGGGATGATCATTATCGCACCTCATCCAGTGTTGTTAGGATCTGATGAGTTAATCCGTGGAAACACATGGAATGTCCGCGCACAGTAGGTGCTCAGGCGATCTTTGCTTCAATATGTTGCCAGCGGTCTGTGCAGTGATGCGCCCAAGGCCACCCTGCCGGGAACTAGATGAACCCCAGTCTGAGTAACGCCCCCCGCCCCCGCCCCCGCCCCCGGCAGCCAGTGAATCTGAAGATCCTGCTTCTCCACTAAAGCACCTGCGGCCTCTCCCCCCTCCATCTACATCTGTGGCTTTTTTTTTATGTTCATTTATTTTCAAAAGAGAGAGGGACAAAGCATGTGCCAGTTAGGGGCAGCGAGAGAGGGAGACACAATCTGAAGCAGGCTGCAGGCTCCGAGCTGTCAGCACAGAGCCCGACACGGGGTTCGAACCCGTGAACCGTGAGATCAGGACCTGGGCCGAAATCGGACACTTAGCCGCCTGAGCCACCAGGCGCCCCATAGAGCTGTGGCTTTGGCCAAGCGTCCAGCCCCACCTGAGCCTCAATGACCCATCCGTAGACAGATCAGGTCATTCCCGGAGGTGTTCCAAGCAGCACCCTCCAACATGGGCCACGACCCCATGTCCCGTCCCCTGCCCCCCAGGCAGCCTTGCTCTCTTCCTACTGAGAGGTCAGGCCTATGTCCCCTCCCCCTGAATCTGGGGCTTTGGGACGCTTCATTCGGTTGTGTGCGGTGGGAATGTCGCTGTGCCTTCCGAGCGAGGCCAGATCACGGCACCGGCACCGCGGGCAGCTCTCCCGGGGTCCTCTCGGGACGCTGGCCCTGGGGGAGCTGGCTGTTGCTGGAGACACCCAACACCGAGGCCACTGTGCCGGAGGGGCCACGAGTGCTCCAATCCACAGCTCAGCCAGTCCACAGCTCAGCACCGAGATGCCCCAGGGAGAGGACCCCAGCTGAGCCCTTCCTGTATTTCTCCCGCAGGGCTCTGTCCCTGTAAACACAGCACCCCGCCCCGCACCCCTACGGCCTGTGGTGGGGGGAGGGTGCACGGAGCACGCTGTGCCGGAGCCTTTGTGGGGGACGGGGCGGGGGGTGGAGGGGCACAATGGAGAGCTGGGTGTGTGGAGGGGCCAGCAGCAGGGATGGGGGGTCGGGAGGGTCACATTCCACTCCTTTGGGCACCAGGGCGGGTGCAGGGCAGGGACACACAGGAGCTAGCTAGCGAGGAGGGAGGTCAGAGTGACACCGGAGCCCCTGCCGCCTCCCTCCCCTGCTCGGCTTGCCGCTCGGCCCCTCCCCCTTCCCCTCCTCCCCACTAAGGTGCTCCCTGGCCTCTGACACTCACTGCTCATCAAGCACTCCCTTCACTACCCAGGAGATTCTCTGCACCCTTCACACTTCCTTCTTGCCTTCTCCCTCCACGTAGCCTCCCCTCCCCACACCCCCCCCCACTGGCTATGGGGCACCCCCACCTTCCCAAATCCCCCGATTGCCCCCCACCTCTAGAGTCGGGCCTCAAAGGGGAAGGGGAAGGTCGGGGCTTGCTGGGGGAGGGGTGGCACAGTTGCGTCCTCCGGCTCCACGGGACAGGGGAGCCCTGGGGCCACCGCAACTGCCCCCCTTAGACCACCTCTCACCGGGCAAGATCATTGCCAGCTTCCCTTTGGAATAAGAAGACCGCGGTAGGGGGGTGGCCAGATTGAGCCTTGACTCAATCTGTGATAGTGAACATTTTAAAGTTGGGGACAGAAACGCCTAAGAGGGAAGAGTTAAAATTACGGAGAATCCCACTTTGTCCAGTGGGTGTTGTCCCTGGAAAGGGAGGGGGCCCGAGATGGGGCCACTGCTGGGGCGGGGGGAGGGGGCTTGTGTTTCAGGTCAGAACAACACGGGCCGCAGTTTACCTGGCAGAGGTCAGCCCTCCAGGTTTGTGCTCCCAGAAGACGGACTTGGAAGCCCTGACTTTTCCCACACTGGGTTCTGGGGGCTCTCAGAGGAGGGGAGGGGCGTGGCAGCCACAGTATGCGGGACCTGGTTGCTCAGGGGTGTGGGCCCCGGTGCTCCTGTTACTGGAGCCCCAGTGGTGGCAGAGCCCCAGGAGAGCCGGGAGCTGCCCCTGAATGTGCACCCTTCTCACCCATAGAACTGAGATTCCCTCTCCCTGACTTTGCTGGAGGCTCTGCTTGATAAAGGAGCCTTGAAAGGAAGCGCTACTGGCTCCCCTAAGACTCAGCCCTCCTGGCCTGGGTCTGCGACAATCCCATGGCAGGGGGGCGGGGCAGGGGACCTCTGAAGTCTCCCCTGGTCGCCCGCCTGGAGCCCTGAAACTCCCCTGCTCTAGCTGCTTTGATCTGCTCCCTCCCTCCCCCCAGGTGGTGTGGGCTCGGGACACAGGACTTCAGAATCAAGAGCCGGGCGGAAATCGCGCCAGGGTCGCTCGTCCTCGCAGCTTCCCAGAGCCCATGGGCCCCGAGGTGCCCTTTGCCCGGGAGGCGTTGCTGAGCACAGAGACTCACACGAGGAGGGGACTGGGGTAGCAGTCCGAAGCAGTTTTCTGCTCCCAGGCCGTGAAGAATTACATTGTAGAAAATCAGTGAAGGGGGGGGGCCGGGGGGGGGGGGGGGGGAGGGAGGGAATGTTCAAGCAATTACATAAAGTAATTTGCAAAATCTGCACATGCACAGGTCGCCCTGTTTTTATAAGGATGAGAGAAAATAAATAACAGTAGTAACAGTAGCTAATGCTCTCACTGCTCCTCCCTGACGTGTGTGTGCGTGCGTGTAATTTGCACACAAAAACACCAAGACGTGAAAAGCTGGTACCTCTTGGTGCACTTGGGTGTGCCTTTCCCCTCCTTTTTGTGCTGCGGCACTTTCCAGATATTCTACGACAAACACAGGGCACTTTGCAAACCGTTTCATGATTTGTTTCTCAAGAATCCCGAAAAGTTGAGGCTCAGCAGCCCCCCTGCAATAGAGAGACGCGGACATGGGGATCGAAGCCCTGAAAGCTGAGGCCGGCCGTTTCGGGCCGGCTCCCCTCCCTCCCCCAGGACCAGCTGGGTCCCACCTGGTCCCTCCGAGGCGTTCAGCCCACTGCGGTCGGTCGGGCTTTCCTGGAGCAGCTTAGCGGAGGCCTCGGCGTGTCCCAGGTGCTCAGTATGTGATGTTAAATAAAGCTTTTTCTAAAGGATGTTTCACCACCTCCCCCAGCGGCATCCAAGCCCAACACGAGCCTTCCCGCCTCTGAGATGGCCCTCTCCCTCCTGGACACTATCTGTTCCTCCGGGGGGAGGATGGCACACGACACAGCGGAGACCCTCTGGGACCGAGCCCGGAGCCAGAGGCGGTGCACGGCCCGTCCCACCTGGAAGGAGGTGTGGGGTCCCCACATTCCGGGTCAGGGGACCAAGTCTCCGAGAAGCCCAAGCCGGCCCCCGAAGCCACACAGAAGCCTTCCCTGTCTCTGCTCCTGCTCCCCTCCCCGTCTGTCTTCATGGCGGATACGCTCTGCTCAGGAAGCTACCCTGTGCCACCAAATAGTTACACTGTTGTTGTGTTGCTGTTGCTGTTTTAAGTGAATCGGTCGCCCAGCTCCGTTAAAGCCGGCAGGCCGCAGGCCCCCGAAGCCAGCACCGCAGACAGCCCGCACTGACAGGACCTGTCTGGATCTTAGCAAAACAGAGCTCTACCTCGGAGGGCGAGGGGCTGGCTTTAAGAATGTTATCGTTTCACTGAAGGAAAAAAAAAAAAAAAAGAAGACGACAGGCCCAACTGTTTGGTCAGCAGCGAAATCAATTTATAAATGGCCCTTCCCGTGTGTCCTGTAAACTTTCCCTTCTCCAGATTCTGAGGGTCTGGGTTCCGGGAACATTTTGTTTAAAAAAAAAAATCATACGTTAAGTAAAATGAGGAAAACGTTCTGTCGTCAACATCGTAAGCGAAGTGTACATTCCCCGTGAGATACGTGACTCGTTTCCATAAAACTGTTCCCGGAGTGTTAATGCGTGAGTCCCGAGGGCAGCCACTGCCACGCCCGGGGTGACCGTGCCACGTTGATACAGAAGCGACCCCGTGGGTTGTAAGGGACCTCTGTGTACCTTGTGACAGGCACTGGGGGCTGGGGGCTGGGGGGGACAGAGCAAAGAGAATTACTGAGTGACTTCTGTGGGTCCTGAGCTCAGCCCGTCCCTCCCTCCATGTGCTCTCCCCGGGAGCTCCAGGGGCCCAGGCGCATCTGGGGTCCCGCTGGCAGTTACGGTTCGGGGCCAACGGCTTCGCAGAGAAGCCCTGGGCTTGAATCCCAGCTCCGGCACTGGGGACCGGGGACAAGACGTGTCACGGGGCCAGACCAGGGCGGGGTGAGGGAGGCACTTCCTCTAGCGCCACGATTAAGGGGGCGCTGGAAACTCAGCCATCAAGACAGAAACTGTACTTCTATATTAAAAAAATTCATAACGAATGCAAAACCCCCACGATAAACAAAATAGCAGAATTTTTCAGGAAGGACAGGACCTGACCCTCCCCTGCCCGAACCACCTTACTCGCCCTGAGCCAGACCCGTGTCCCGTCTCTGCTTACAGATGTCAGATTTTACTCTGCATGGATTTATGTTTGCATTCATTTAGACCTTTCTTCTTGACGCCTGGGTTTTTTCAGCACCTCCTTCAATTCTGGGCCCGAGGCGAGGGTTTCGCTCCCCTCCCCTTGCTCCCTGCCCCCGGGGACGGTCTCATCCTCCGAGCCTGGTGTTCTCAGAAACCCCAGCACCAGCCACGGCTTCCGGGGGCCTGCGGCCTCAGAGCGACGGTTTGTTTGCTCACCCACACACGGTGTTGTGCGTTCACATGTGCAAAGACCGGGGTCAGGTCCTGAGACGCCGGTGCCCCCCGACCCCGAGCTTGCAGTGTGGTGGTGCAGACAGGACAGGATGTGGCAGGGACCCCAGTGGGGACAGGCCTGCCTGCAGCACATATGACTGAGCAGACAGGAGTGCGTGCGGGGATCCACCCTGGACCAGCGGGAGCCCCGGAAGCCTTCCCAGAGGAGGCGACACTCTCCCAGGCCTCGGGGAACTTGACAAAGGGGAGAGACAGCACATGTCTGAGATAAGTAACAAAATGATTGGCTTGAAGGAATCTCTGTGAGCAACGCCTCATGTCACTGAGGCAGAGGGAGGGCTGTTACAAGGTTCTGAGACGGTTCTGGAAGATGGACACATCCTTCCCTTTGCAGGGAATTTCTGTTTTCTTTCTGGCTGATGCACATGCACACGCGTGCACACACACACACAAGCCCCCAGCAGCCGTCTCTCCTGCCCAGGATCCAGGGGCCATGGCGGCCTTCCTGCCCCGAGGTCCCCGCTCAGGGGCACTTGCTGTCCGGTCACGTGCCCTGGGTCCTCCTCTCCCCCAGTCTCTGCTCTCTGCTGGTGCCCACTCCCCACCCACACTGCAAAGGCACACTGAGCCAGGGCGTCCGCATGTTACTCGGGCCTCATTTTTAGGGGCTGTAAGTCCAGAACTCTCCCATAGAATTCTTAAATCCTTCCTGAGCCCCTCCTGCCTGGGAGCAAGCCCCCAAATCCAATCAAAGAATGCTGCCCAGAAAGTCAATCTGCTTGAGCGAAAACTAGACGCTCACACCTCATCACCCATCCCAAGGGTGAAGGAGCCCCGGGCAGCCACAAAGTGGTCGAGGATTGGTACATGTGGACGTGGAGAGATGCCCGTGTACCGTTAGGCTGAAAAAAATCAGGCTCCAAACTCGCAGTCCAATATGATTCCAATAGCTTTTTCAAAGCGAGTGTTTATATGAAGAGACGCCTGGGGTGGGGAGGGCTGGGGGGCCGCCGAACGCTGCCCGCACTTACTTAGGACGGGAAATTGGGAGGGGAAATTTTTTTTTTAAAATACATCTTTACGTTTTTTGGGAATCGAATGTTCTACACGGGCATCTGTTATCTTGGCACCAACAACAGCAAAAGCCCAGCTAAGCTGTTTGCATTTAGCACCGTGGGTGAGTAAGAAGCAGCTGATTTTCTAGGTAAATCCTGATTCTCTCTTGTAACATAAGCCTCGTGATGGAGTTACCCGTCTCTGTTCGAGTTGCGCACTTCCTAACTGACCTGGACTGGAAGCCAGACGACCGGTTTGTCCCGAGGCTCACGGACCCGATTTCTGACTGTGTTCGTGCCCCCCCCCGGTGAGCGAGTGGGTGGCCACCGAGGTGCCACGTGGCTCAGAAAGTACTGCTCTGAATCTCGGAGCCTCTCTGCACGTGGCGTCTGGTCGTATCGAACCCCGTGCAGGCCTAACTTCTTAACGCAAAGGTCCAGCTTGACACCCACTGAAACCAGACCTTCCAGAACCTCCACAGTTTAAAGGAAAAAAAAAAAGGCATTCTCGTTGTGCGCCTGTCTGTCTCCTTTCCATCACTCTTCATTGCACGTAATATCGGAGATGATTTAGAGGAAGTAAATATTAAAGAGCAGGTTGCCGATGAAACGTGTAAAATCGGGGCAAAGAGGGGAGGTCATCAGAACACGTCCACTGACTCTACAGAATCCCGCACAGCCGCTGGAGCGCGTCGTAAAGCGGGCTCCGAAACGTATTTGCCCAGTGCGTTTACCCCCCCACCGTGAGACCCCGGAGCGGTGGACGGATGCTAAGGATCTCCATGCGGCGGGTAGACCCCGGGGGCCCGCAGACCCCTGCCAACACTTGGCCAAACCTCCCAACAGATCCGTCTTTCCCTCGCCCCACACGTGCAGACACGGGCACGCATACGCGGCCGCCGCGGGCACACGCACACGTGTGCACACACACGCAAGCCCCGGCCAGACAAGCGCGTGTTTATGTCCGTGGTCAGGAGCATGAACAGCACTTTGGCCCCACTTCGCGCGGGTGATTCATGACCCTGGTCCGTCTGGGCCAACCTGGGGTGGTGGCCGGAGGCCCCCGGGGAGGCTGGACGCTGCCGGAGAAACGATGGAGGGGATGTGGCCCGTGGGGGGATGTCTCGATTTATCCGGAGCCCCGTTTACAGCCTGTCCATTGTGCCCCGTGTCCCTCCCCCCCCGCCCTGAGCAGGTCCAGCTGGAAGGAGACAGCGCTCGGAGCTCAGTGGGCGCAGACAGGACTAAAGTAAACACAGTGCTCATCGGCAGGCAGTTAGCAGCCTTTGGACAGATGATCAGCGTTGAGCTGGTGACGGACCACACACACGAGGCCCCCTCGGACCACACAGGCATCCGCCTGCCCGGCCTCTGCCTACGCCACACGCACACAAGGCTGGCCTCGCCTCACCGCGCCTTTCCCCCGCGCCACAGGAGATTTGGAGAAGCGTCTAGAAACGCCTGGATGTTGCAGACCCATGGCTGACCCTGGCGTTTCCAGGGGCCCCCGCTGGAGCCCCCTCAAGTCAGGCCCTGCGACAGAGACCACTGGCCGCGAGAAGCCGAGGGGGCAGGGTCTCGGGGTCACAGGCCCTCTGGGCCTTGAGGCCTCAGTCTCCCCCATCTGTGAGCTGGGGCGCTCACAGCAGCTGGTGTGCGGGGTGTGTGGACCCAGCCTCCCGGGGCCATGGCTCACGGACCCCTCGGGCCCCCGTGTGACTCTTACCGTCCCCCAGCAAGTGGCCCACATCCCGCTGAGGCCGGTGCCCTGAACACCGGCCACCCTTTACCAGGCGGCCGCCGTCCTGCCCCCACCCAGCTCCCAGCGGGCAGTGACCTCTGCAGACCAGTCCCTTCAGGTGACCCTCAGACACAGAGGCCATCTGGCACACTTGAGGCTGTGAGCTGAAAGCCCCACCCAGTGGGACGCCCCTGGGGAGCGCTCGCTAACGGCTGTCCCTCCCCCCCCCAGCACGTTCGCAGAGACCCTGCCCCTCCCGTGAGGACTCCCCCACTTCCTTTGGCTGGCACGAGGTGGGCAGGTGCTCTTCCCCGTCGGGGCCCCGCTTTCAGACACCCCAGGGTGAGGCCCTGACCCCCCCGGGCCACTCTGCCATCTCCAGAGGGCTCCCGAATCCCAGGCCACCTCCCTAACGGGGAGCCAGGCGAATAAAGCCCCTGCCCGCTGGCCAAGGCAAGGCTGGCGGTGGTTTAGGCTCCAGACGCGCCTAGCAAGGGGGCCCATCTACTCAGACTCACCAGGCTCATCGTGGAGAGGTGTTGCCCCCAGGGCGATGGGGGGAGTGCAGGCCGAGGCCAGTCTCCATCCCGGTGACACCTCAGAGCACCGCTCCGGGGTGGGGTGTGTGGCCTCCGGCCGCCCACAGCACCATCTGCAGGCCTTGCCTGGGGCCGGCGGCTGACCGGGGCCATCTGTCTTCATTACGCGGGTTTATTTGGGGAGGCGAGCGATGGGGGGCTGTCATGGCTGAGAGAAGGCTTGATCTATCGGCAGACACGCTTTGAAGCTCCCTTCAAGGGTGTAGCTGTGCAGATCGGAGGGGGGCGGATGGCAGCCCTGGGCGCACCCCCATACAGAAGGGTCTGCAGGCCGGGGGCCCCCCGGGAGCAGGCCTCCAGGGGAGAAGCGGGCGAGAGCCGCGCCTCCGCCCACCACCCAGGCCACTGTTTCTGAGGTCCGATGCGTTTTTAACGCCAGGAGAGGTCTCGGTGCGGCTCGAGGACGTAACGGTGAACATCAGGGCAGAGGCCTCGTAATCTGGAGGGGGAAGCACACAAGAGGCAGAGAAGGAGATGAGATTCTCAGAGAGTAGGGAGAACACAGGGGAAAACGGGGCTGGGATGCGGGGAGGCTGGGCAGGCGACTTCCTGGCTGGTGGTCAGCAGCCCTGGGCCCGGGCTCTGTTTGGATTTAGATCTCAGAAACTGCCTCCTGAGAATCCGTTCTCCATTACCACGGGTCATCCTTCAAGGTCCAGCTCCCCGGTGCACCAGTCCTCAGTGTCCTCATCTGCACAATGGGTATGATAAGGGTACCGAGCTCTGAGGACCGCAGGAGGTCACACACGAAGCCCCAGTGAGACCCGGAGAGCCGGCCACAGTGCCCGTCCCCGCGGGGCGACCCTCCGTGTTCAGTCCGTGTGGGGCATAAACGCACGCTGGGGAACATCTGCCACCCTGAGCAGAGAGGAAAGATGCCGTCCTGTCCCGACTCCTCGGGATGGTGTGAAATTATCAGTGAATAGTCGTCACAAGGGTAAGGGAGGCTTCCCACAGAGGAGGAACCCTGAGGTCACTAAAATGGGCAGGGCTGTGCTTTACAAAGACACAGAGGGAATGGACTGTATTAGGGTAATAGAGGGAAGACCTGGCCGGAGGGGAGAGAATTCACCAGAATATACTTTCAGGACCAGTGGTCAGGACCCGTGGGAGGGTGACGGCTTTCATCCCAGTGCCCAAGCTGGCTTGACCTTCCCTTGGGGCTGGGGTCCAGGCTGCATCCCACGCGAGGGGTGACCAAGGCAAGTCACGAATCTCCCTGCACTCGTCCGGGAGAGGGGTCTAAAACCCCCATCCGCAGGAGGAGGGCGAAGACGGAATTCTAAAAGTCGAAACAGGTGCCTGATACAAAACGGGTGTATCATCTTCCCATTCCCCTGGGTTCCCCCATCTCCCAAGTTTTCCTTTTCTTAGAAGACCACTAAGAGGTAATGCAGAGTCACTTAAACGCTGGAGAGATAGGCAGTGAGGACGCGGGCATTAAACTGAGGGTCAGGCCTTGTCCCCGGCGCCCGTGGAAGCAGATGAGGGTTCGGACCCGAAGCCAGAAGCATGCGCTCTGGGCCTGGCGCTCCTTCCCACGTGCAGGCCTTCGTGCACCCGAGGGAGCTGCGAGCCTGCCCAAAGCAGGGCCTGGGGCGGAGAAGGAGGAAGCACGGCCTCCAGAGAGGAAAGTCCCCGTGTCTTCGGGATCAAGGGCACAGCGACACCTGCCACTCGCTGAGCGCCGACTCTGGGCCCGGAGCCTCGGTTTACAGAGCCCTCAGGTGACCGGGCTCGGGACCCGCCGTGCCCTTCGTTCACCGCCTGCTGAACCTGGGCATCGAGAAACCGCGACCCTTCCCTGGCTGGGTGCCCGAGCTAGAGGGCGGGGGTGGGGGTGGGGGGTCGTTCCCACTTCCCAGCAGATGTTCGGTGCCGAGCAGGCCGTGAAACAAACCCCAGGTCCCTCCAGCGCGGGAATCACATGTGCCTGTCAGGGCCCAGCGCAAGCATAACACAGACCCTCCGCTCCCGCCCTGGCATGGGAGGCGTTTCGACTCCCGCTGCGAAACATGAAGGTCGTGACCCACCGGCTTCCCCAGCTGCCCTTTCCTCACCAGGGGAAAATCTGACAACAGACGTGTTATTTATGAAGCTAATGCAATCCAGAGGCTCTCGGCGCACGGGAGGGAGTGGGAGAGAGCGCGGGAGAGGGGTCTGGCCCCACAGAAACCAGTTTCACTGGCTGCATTGTGAGCAGGACGCACACAGCAGGGTAGGGACGAGGCTCACCACGACCAGCAGCCCGGTGGCTGGAGAAGCTCCAGCAACCAACACATCTCCACCCAGGGGCCGCCGGTCCCGGCACGTTTTCCCAGGGCGGCCGGGGAGGCACGCAGGACACATCCCCTGATCAGTTCTCTCCTCGGAGTCGTGCAAATGGGAGGGAGGAGCCCCCTGGGGCGAGCGTTTCTGTGGGGCAAAGACGGTCAAAGCCTCTGGACTGCCACGTCATTCTCATGCAGGGACTTTGCAACGGGCTCTTCCTGTGAGGAAAGCTGAGTTGGTCGCTGTGTTTTTCTCCAAGGACATTTTTTCTTTTCCCTCCCTATAAGTGTATCGTCTCCAAAGACTCGAAACGTCACGGAATCGACATCAGACAACGATTGGACGCAGGGATGCTCCTTTGTTTCTCCCCATTTCACTGAATGGGGATGACGAGCAGGCGTGGAAAGACACAGACGTTGTTCACAGGGACCTGGTGTGACGCGGGCCCCCCCACCCCCCCACCCCGCTCACTGGGTCTGTGATCCTGGTTGGGTCACTTGACATCTCCTTCGCTGGTGAAACGGGAGGGGACTGGGGCTTAGCCGCACAAGGCGGGCTAATTAGACACGAGGACACAGATGTCCCGGCAGAGCCCGACAGGGAGCAGCCTACAGGCACTCGTGACTCTCAGTGTCACATCTCCGGCTGCAGACCTGTGACAAAGGGATCACACACACAGATTATGGAGCTGCCTCTTGACAGCTGTGTGACCTTGGGCAAGTTACTCAACCTCTCTGCGTGCCTCGGTTGGTTTCCTGGTCTGCAAAATGGGGAGGACCTATGGTGGGGAGAAGGGTGTGAGTTAATAGATGCAAAGCACTGACAGCACCCCTGGGTCCTGGCTAACTGGCATTTATTGCTGCCATTAGAGGGAGAGTTGCCACACCCACACCTTTAAAATCGCTTAAAACTGTTTCTTTACACACACACACACACACAAGCGTGGCAAAAACAATAGCAAAAGGGAAAACCTTCTGATAAACCCTATTTCAAGGCACTTCAGTCACGCGTCCATGTTTTTGTGTCTTTTGTCACAAAACAGCCCCTCGAGCTGCTCGTCTCGCAAATACGTGGGCTTGCAAACAGGCTGCGTGTGGCCTGGGTGAGCTGTCCCCTTCGTGGCGAGGATCCCCGGCAGATCTCGACGGTCCCACATGAGGGGGCGCCTGTGTGCACGGGCAGGTGCCGTGTGGACGCGGACGCTGGGCATCACGGAGTCCACTGCGGGCAGCGTGTGTCCAGCATCCACCCTGCTGTTTCCTGGGGATTTTGGTCTGCGTGGGGTGGGGGCCGATCTCTGCTCGCAGCCGGGAAGACAGGTCCTCCACCAGCGCCTGGCCGGGCTCTGCTTCCTGTTTACTTCAGAGAGAGAGGCTGGGGCCTGCGGGGTCTGTAACCAGCCCTGGGTCTGAAACCAGCCAGGCCCCATGAGCGGCTATCGCCCCATCGGCCCAGATAGGCCGCGGGGCTCTGCCGTCCGTCAGCTGTCTTCCGTCGTCCTTGAAAGTTCCCTGTCCTGGAATGTCTTCTCGTGAGGTGGATCCAGCCCCCGTGGCACGGCTCACGGTTTCTGCAGGGCTCAGCTACGCGTTTCACCCTTATTTGCAAAATTAGGACATACATACTCTTTTGAAACGACTTAAAATTTCACATTGAAAATTTCCGAAAGAAAATCATCAAAGGAGAAAGGAGAGAGGAATGATCGCCCCACCCCAAACCTCATCACCGAGAAATAACGCTTTGGTCAAATTTCATTCAACGTCTGTCTGCGCAAATTATACCCATAGAGACCCGTGCGTCCTAGGAGACAAAAAGGGGACGGACCCGACACGCGGCTGCTGGCCTGCTTTTGCTTCTAGCTCAGTGATAAGTGATTTCACAGCACCATCAACAGCACCGCACCTCGAATCTCCCTGGGTAAGCTCCCCAGGTGAGCAGAAGGTGCCCACATGCAGAACACAGATGTGTCTCAGCAAGGAGTGACCGAGTTTCCGGCCACCGACAAGCTGCACGTGGGTCCCATTCCTGCCTCACACGGCGTATCACCTGACCCTCTGCCAATCTATCGGTCTGCCAATGTCTTAAAAATAAAAAGTACTTTGCACATACTTACCAGCTGCTTACGCACCTGTGGACTGGCACATCTATTTAAACCCCGGGTCTTTGGGCTGCAAGTGCGGCTTTCTAAATATGGGTCTAGCCCCACCCCACACCTCCCTGAACCGGCTCGTCTCTTTCTCTCAAGAGATGGTCCTGCCTCTGGTGTTTGGGCGCTCCTGTAGATGGCGAGGGCCGGGGGGCGGCGGGCTCACCACCGCCTGAGGGTCCGAGGGTTCCCAGCCCTGCCCGGGAACCGCGCTGGTCCCTCCCGTGAACAGCACCTCGAGCGCCAGAGGATGCCGGAAGCACGTGGCTAATTCCATCTTTGTTCCAGTCAAGCTCACAGAGACACAGAAGGCTAAGGAACTTGCTGAGGGTCGCAGAGCAGGACAGCGGCAGAGAGAGTAGCTGAGCTGTTTTCTCCGGCCCGTGGAAACTCACAAAGGACACGTGAAGCTGGTTAGACACCTGACTTTCAAAAGAAAATACTTTCTCAAACTATAGACAGATCGATAGTTCCTCAAAACCTTCCTCAAAGACTCTCCTACAGACGTTTTTCTCAAAACGAGAGCCACTGTCCCAAACCTGTTGAAGTGAGAGCCTCGGGCGTTGTGACCACGGCCCTGCTGGGTGCTGGGGCTCCTGGGAGGCAGGAGGCCTGGCCCAGCCTCCAGGATGTCCCTGTTGACTCAAGATGTCACCGGTCCACAAGGCAGAAGTGGCTACAGCATAATTTAATTGATATAGACCCAAATTAGGCCACGGCATTCACCCTTATTTTCTTTCCCTCCGCGAGCTGCTTTTAGACATTGGATTTTCTTCCTGCAGGGACGCCTTTGCGCAAAACAGGGGAACACACGACGTTACAATGACCGCATTCGCCTTCTCTCCCGCCCTGCCTCTCCAGCCTCGGCCACCTGCTTCCCAGCCGCCCCCCTCGCCTTCTTGTTACTCTTCAGAACTTCATTCTCTGTATGTCTAGCCCGCAGATCTCTGAAAACAAGGCTCTGGCATCAGTCAGTCACACTCTGGTATGAACTAGTCCAACACCTTAAAGGGTTGAGCCCTACCGAGAAAGAGCATTCCCCCCCCCCCTTATTTTTTTTTTTAAAGGGGACATGTTCATCCATGAGCTGGGCATCCGGGATGTGGGCAGTGGGGCAGGCACACTGAGTCTGAAAGACGTCTCAGCTCCACTGAAATCAATCCTTAAATTTCACCTCACTGCCACCCCCTTGCTTGTTCAAGGACTCCTCTGTCCTCAGGATGAACCAGCAACAGGGGGCCACATCTAATCTCAGGGAGACTGGGTCGTAGAAATAAAATCTTTCCTTTTGTGGCAAACCAAAGCAAATAGAACCTGATGAAACAATGAGAATAAAACACGACAGAGGCACACGCCGCGACCCCTTTCAGTGGAAAAGGCTCTGCCCCGGGTCCCGACCCGTCAGTCGGGCAATCCCGCGTGCACAGAGCGCCAGGACGGGGCAGAAGGTGCCCGCGGGGGCCAGGGCCTGCGGGCTGGGGCCACCGAGGCTTGCAAACTAAATTTAAAACCTCGCCTCCCAAGACCCTTGTGTAAAGGTTACTCGAGGTCTATTCCGGGTTCAGGCTTAAAAAAAGCATCTTTATTTGGCAAGGAAATGCCTTGTGAGGAGGCGCTCGGCGGACGAGGGGCATGGAGGGAAGCTGTGGCTTGGTGAGTTTTTCTTCTGGCATTTACAGCCCTGAAAAATGATTGCAGCTTCCTCTGGCCGCCGGAGCTGGAGCCTGAAGGAGTGACCTTTAAGGAGAGTCTGTTTACTCCGTCTTCGGGCAGAGGCCCTTGCGTGAGCTCTGCAAAGTGGCGCCCCGCCTCGGCGCTGACCCCGGGGCCTGCGTCCAGACCCACCGGTTTGGAACAAGCAGGGGACGAGCCGGGGGCTGGTGAGGGGCTGCTCCGGGGTTGGGGTGAGGGGCGCGTTCCGGGAGGTCAGGGTCAGCCCCTGCCCGCTGGGCGCCCGGGTCTGGCCTCTGGCCTGGAACAGCCTGCGAGGCGGGTGTGTCGTGACCTGCCATTCCATGCTTCGTACGTTCTGGAAACCCTGTCCCGGGGCCAGCTCCAAGCTCCCTCACTTTTTAGACAAAACAAGAAGTAATTAGCCTGGACGGGGATACTCCTTGGTCTTTGTGGACCACACCGCAAATCGGGTTTGAATCTCGATCCCCTGAACTCTCACACCAAAAGGTACACGGAGGGAGAAACGGAAAACCAGGGAGGCCAGGCAGCGGTCAGAACCCTCGCGGAGCTCCCCGAAACGACGCCGGCCACGGCCTTCGCAGCGGCCAGGGAGACTGGAATCTGACTCCTGCGCGCGGCTGCTTAAACGTGAAAGAAATAAGCATGTGTAACGGGATCTGCTCGTTTCCAAAAGTTTGAATTAAACTTGAAGCCTTGGATTTACGTTTTTAAAGATCGTTTTGAAACCTTCCGGCTTACAACACGATCGCTGCTAATTTTCTCTTCATACCCTGATTCAACAGTCTCTGTTCCAGAGAGTCGGTGCTTTACTAGAATCCTCCGGTTTCGGTTATAAATATAATATTCTTTGCTTGGAGGAAATCTAGGAGAGTTTTAAAAAGGAAAATTAAAGCGACACGCAGTCCCGCTGCTCGGAAGTGCCCACGGTCAGCACGGCAGCATACTGCCTTCTGTCTGGCGCACGTGTGTGCACGTGTGTATGTGCATGTGCACACTTGTGTGCAAGCGTGCGTACACGCTCACGCACATGTATATGTGCGCGTGCAAACGTTCGCAGGTGTGCACACGTGTTTGTGCACACACGCATGTGTGCGGGTGTGTGCGTGCACGCACACGTATATATGGGTGTGTACACATTTGTGCGCAAAGCATTGTGCATGTGTGTGCGCGTGTGTATGTGTGCGTGTGCAAACGTTTGCACGCGTGCACACACGCACGTGTGCGGGCGTGTGCGTGCACACACGCACGTGTGCGGGCGTGTGCGTGCACGCACACGTGTATATGGGTGTGTGCACACTTGTGCGCAAAGCATTGTGCACGTGCGTGC
>NW_024412421.1:35290613-35298270 GCF_014898765.1 Herpailurus yagouaroundi
TATGGGTGTGTGCACACTTGTGCGCAAAGCATTGTGCACGTGCGTGCGCGTGTGTATGTATGTGTGTGCAAACGTTTGCACGTGTGTGCATGCGTGTGCACACATGCGTGTCTCATACGACGCATCCTTACACAAAGCCAGCGTCAGGAGTTTTGTATCATGCTGCCCTCCCTTGTCAGCATCTCGTAAGAATGTCCCCGCATCATTAAAGGACCTGTGCAAACGTCGTTTTAATGCGTGTCCAATATGGCAACTTATGGATGTGCCATAATTTATTTTACTATTCCTCTATGATAAAAAAATGTTTTAAAGTGTGCAAACTTCCTTTCCCAGTGGAAAAAAATAGAATGACTGCTCTGGAATGGTTATTTGTGATTTCCTGAAATTAGGTCAAAAATATTACACATTTTTTGTTACCCCAAGTACCTACTTCCTGGTGGATTCCAAATACCGACCCGCTAGGTGACTAGAGGAAGGGGAGTGGCCAGACCCTTTCCTTGTGACACTGGGGTGGGCGTGCCATGGGGTGTGCTGAGCCCCGTCCCTCCCAGGACGCTGTGAGTCATGAGCTAGGCCGAGAACGATGAGGAAAGGCGTGAGGCCTGTGTCTGGGGGCGGGTGTTCCCAGGCTCCACCCGAAATTTCAGGGGTCCCTGAGCCCTGAGCCCTCGCTGCGCCCCCGGAGAATTCCCAGGCCCGAGGGTTTAATTAATGAGGATCCCCTCTGACCCAGATCCAAAATTATCTCAGATCCCTTCAATCCATAATTCTGGGAAGATCACAGAATGTTTTGTTTGTTTGTTTTGGTTTTTGTTGTTTTAGCACTCGCCGTTGACATTTAACAGGGAAAACTTTTAGCAAACATTGAAAAACTCTGAACTTCTCTCTGCAACTGAAGACATCGCAAAGGAAGGACTTACAAAATAAAAAGAGTGAAACTTAGACAATCTCAAGAGTTGTGTCAATCTGCAACCAATATATATTTAGCGCTCTGAAAAGAGTTGCAAAATGAGCATTGCCTTAGTCATTGGGGAACTAAAATAGTCACATGTGTTTATCCCGCCTGGTCTTGTGTGCGGTAAGGTCTTTGACGGAATTAGGACTGACTCAGTCCTTTTCCTCCGTGAAACGTCTGTGCAGCGTGCTCTCAGACGCTCCCGGTCTTCGGTTGTCAGTTTTATCCCTTCCTAGTGCAACGCCACGCCTCAGCGCCCGGGTTCCGTGGACAACCAGGACGCGCGTGTCCTTGGGGGGTTCACCAAAGTCCTAAAAGCTTCAGGACCCTCATCCATGAAATGGAACGCTGCCTCTTGGCTGCCGTGACCCAGGGAGGAAACACGGCGGGGAAACCACTCAACGCGTCACTTAGGATCAAGCACGTTGTTGGTCTTCTTGGAAGATCCTGAGGACGAGACACGACAGGGATGCTTGGTGGCTGGGGGCTTCGGGAGGAATGGATGGACGAAGCGTGACCCATTCTCACTGCTAAACGTTTGGGACTAATCTGGGCTATAATTTCATATTGTAAATGGAATCAATTGCGCATTAAAGGGGGAGGATCCAGGTATCTGAGACAGCTCACAAATCCGGGGGGTGCGGGTGACATGGAGGGAGCTTTCGCGAGCAGGTTCTGTTTGCCAACCTCACCAGCAGGTTTTGACGTCGTGCTTGGTAAAAGGGGCCCTGCGAAGCAGGCGTGTCATTAACGAATAGTAACGGCGAAGCATGGACTGGCGTGACCATCGCTCAGCGTGGGGAGAGCGCGCACTTACCCAGAGCACCTCCCGCAGCCCTCCCGTGCTGGGGCGCCGCCTGCCCAGCTCGGCAGGTGCGGGAACCGGCACGGGACAGACGCAGAGCTTATCCCGGGCTCCCCGGGCTCAAACCAGGCGGTCCGGCCCCAGGGTCCGCGCACAGTCTCTCTGCGGCCAGCCTACAAGGTCATTCCCTTCGCTCTATTCCTTTTAAGTTTATTTATTTGAGAGAGACAGAGACGGTGCGAGCCGGGAAGAGGCAGAGAGAGAGGGGGAGAGAATCCCAAGCAGGCTCCACGCTGCCAGTGCAGGGCCTGACGCGGGGCTTGAACTCATGAAGCCGTGAGATCGCGACCCGAGCTGAAACCGAGAGTCGGAGGCTCACCCGACTGAGCCACCCGGGCGCCCATCATTCCCTTCTAGGGGGGATTTATCCATTTATTTTCTCCTCTCAAATTAAAAAAAAACAAACACTTAATCTCTTAATGGAGACTTATGGAATTCAAACGGGGCAGCTCTTTCCCGGAAATATCTGATGATAAGGAAGAGAACAAGGACGATAAGGACAAAGCACGACAGATTCATGACTGATGCTGCCCCTGGGGGAGGAGTCTATTCAAACCGAGCGACCCAGGGGGCAGAGGCACAGCTCCCGTGGACGTGGACGGTTGCTCTGGGCGGCTTAGCAACAGACGGGAGCGCCTGCCTCAGCAGCGGGCGGCGACACCGTGTGGGGCTGGGGCTTTCCACCTGCAGTCACACTCCGCGGGGCCAAGCTGGTCCTGCCCCTTCGGCCCTGCACCAGCGCCGTGAGCACCCCAGCACCCCCCTCCCCTCCAGGCCGGGCCTAACGGCAGCATCGTGGGGAGAGACACAACAGGTGAGTATTGTCACCTGGGGAGAGGGGCAGGTGGAATGTCCGTCTGCAAAGAGGGGACGGCGGATGCCTGCTCCGAGGCTCAGAGCGAGGGACGCCTGGCGTGAGGCTTTGGCCGCACATGCTATTGGCCCGTGTGCCCTAAGGGGCCTCCAGCAGGCGCTCCCAGGTGGGCCCCTGGCACGAGGTCTGTCAGGACGGGCGTCATGCTTAAAAGAGGCAGACAGACGTAGGGGGGGCTCCCGGTTCTGCTGCCCTGCAGCCGTGTGACCGGGGCCTCCTCGTCCTCCTCCGTAAACGGGCACGTAGAGGCCCCTGCCCACTGGGTTGCCGGGTGGGCGCCAGGAGATGACCCCTCTCGAGCGCATCCCCCTGCCTGGCACCCAGCAGCCACGCAAGTCCGTGCCGGCCGGCATCGTAAGTGTCACGTGCCCGGAGGCCTGATCACAATCACCTCGCGCCACAGAAACGCAGAACTCCGGACAGGGCAGGGATGAGCAACCCCGGGCTCGGGCCTCGACCCTGGGGTAACTGGAGACAAAAGTGTGGGATCAGACTTGCAATCAAAGAGGGAGAGCGTTTGCAAACGAGCAGGTTACGGTTAACATAAACTTTGGAAACCATGAGGAAATTAAGGATATCACTTTAAATTAAATGTCTTAAGTAGACATGTACTTTAAATGTGATAAGACAGCTATGGTACATTAAGTCAATGCCGATTGGTAATTAAAAGCGGATTTCTCCAGGCTTAGCTGCCCGGGAGGAGAGATCAATGTCTTTGTACAGGAGCTGACAGTCGTCGGAAGTATGGTTTTAATCATCCCTGGCCCCACTTGCTCTCTGCTTGGCAATAATAATGATTTGTTCTCGTAATGAAATAATATTCATTTACCGCAAACGCAGTGCGCACACGGGGCACGATACCATCGGTGTCGCGCCCTGATTAGGACTCCGCTACACGATGATTTCACGGAATTCCAGAATATCAGAGCTGCAGCGGGGGGAGGTCGATTCAGGTCCCGGCCCTTCATTTCACACGTTTGACCAAGGGATTGCGTGGTTCAGGTTGCACCTGGCCGTGCGCTTCCGGGAGGTTCCAGGGAAAGCCGAGCAGGGGTGTTTCGGGGAAGCTGCTTGTCCCGCCGTGTCCTCTCCCCTCCCCTCCCCCATCTCACTCTCTTGGTCCTTCCCCTTCCCACCCTCCCTCCCCATCCCTCCTTCTCTTCCTCTTTCTCTTCTCCTCTCGCCCCTCCTCCTAAGCACCCCAACCCTTCCGTGCTGAATGCCCCACGTCTGTACCCCACGCCCGCCCTGTCGGCTCCGAGGAACCCCGGGTGCTCCTGGGGGACGCGGCAGCCTGGGGGAGCCTCGGGGAGCGGCTCGGGTCCGTGTCCTCAGATTCTGGCTTCACGTTCAACCGTACCTCCAGCTCCACTCTTACCTGTCTGCAAAGAATGGCGCGAAAGAAGGGGTGTCTCCTGTCTGTGTCCTCCCAGAAAAGACCCCAAAGGGTCCTAATGTACAGATAACCCCCTGAGACACCCTGGGACCTTGTCAGGGGCTGTGCCACAAGACCCCGGACGCGGGATCCCGGGGTCCCCGGGTGTCCCGGGTCCCCCTGGGTCCCACTGAAGACCCATGAGACACTGGGCTCTCTTCTCACGTCCAAGGCTCCGGGAGGGGAGCCAGGGCCCCGGGCCCCCGAAAGCTGTGTGGGTGGAGTCGAGGGCACGCCTCGCTTGTAAGGCACCAGCTAAGCAAGCTGAGATGTTCCTGGACGCGGTTGCCCGTGGAAGCTTCCCCAGAAGGTGCTCAGATGTTCGAAGTTCTGTGTCTCAACAGGACACCCGCGTTTTGTATTTGAACGAAAGGGGGGCGCAGCCTACAGACGGGGCACATGTGAAGGCGGGACGCGGTGGGGATGGGGGGTGGCCGTGCTTTCGGGGTGGGTCTCTGCCTCCGTCTGGGCGTCTCTCTCTCCGGGTCCCTGTTTCTTTCTCTGTGTCCCCATTTCTCTGCCCAGTTCTCTGTCTTTTTCTCCTTCCACCTTCTGTTCTGCTTGTCCCCGTCCATCCGTCTGCACGGGTGTGCACTTCTGTCCTTCTCTCTGTTTCCTTTTTGTCTCTCGTCTCCTCCCCCCTCCTCTCTCTCTCGCTCCCTGCACTTCTCTGTCCACCCCTCCAACCCCTCTCTTGCTCATCTCCGCCGGCCTGCCGTACCCTCTCGGGTGCCGTGCATCGCGCCCCAGACCCAGGAGCCCCCGTGGCCCCGTCACACTCTGCAGACCGCCAGTACGGAGCCCCGGACCCTGCAGACGCCTACGTGAACGCACGAGGTTTGGCCTGCAAATGAGGAAAACGCAGGCAGCCGTGGCCTTGGCTCTGGTCAACCCCTTCCAGGCCCACGGCGCACAGGCGCTCACTCTCGGGAGGGTAACACGGGGAAGAAACAAGCCTGCGTGCTTTCACCAACACGACTTTCTCTAGCGAAACCTCTGTCCGGCTTCCACCTGCCGCGAGTGGGGCTTGTCTCATTTTTATTATTGTTCTGAGGACAATCCACTCACAGACTTCAAAGGGAAGCACTAACGTTTCTGGAGACGCCCCCCCCCCACCTCCACGCAGCACCGGGGGGTCTGACAACAAGGCGTGTCCCCCACGGTGCCGGCCTTGGGTCTGTGACTCCCGGGCAGAGCCCCCGGGCCGCTGCCCTCCGTTTCGGAACGCGCACGGCAGTTTCAGAGACCCGCCGGGCTTGAGGAAGGGCTGACCTTCCCTGGAGCGGGGCTGCATTCTCCTTCGGGGCAACCTTCACTCGGTGCAAATTATTTGAGTGGCTTATGGTCTCTGCTCCTCCTAATTCCTGAACGGAAGTGCTTCAGCTCTGTAATTAAAATCCGAGGAGACCCAGAACGCTGCCGCGTCTCTGTCTGCTCCCCGTGAGAACAACTGAACGTCTACTAATATCAATGGCTCCCAAAGTCTCCACCTCATGCAGACCAGGCCCAAGGTCCCCGCACAGCCACCGTCCCTGTTCACATCCTGCTCCCTCCCCACACTCACTGACCAGGTCACCAAACCTTTCGTCGTTGTCGTTCCTCCGTCCCCAGTCTGAGCCCCGTATGCACACATGGCACCTGGGCCACGTACACCGATGACCCAGAGCCCAAACGAGATGAGTCAGTTCACTCAACAACCAGGAAGCGTTTGCGAATCACCTGCCCCATGTGCAGTGCTGTGTGGGGCTGAGCCAGCTGAGGGGGCTTCAGCAGGGGCTGGTCCTGTTCCCCAGGGACACAGCAGTGAAAAAGGAGTAAGTGAATGAATATAGGTAGGAAGGAAGGGAGGGAGGGAGGGAGGAGGAGGGAGGGAAGGAAGGAGGGAAGAAGGAAGAAGGAAGGGAGGACGGAGGGAGGGAAGAAGGAAGGGAGGACGGAGGAAGGGGGGCCAAGGCACGTGCTAGGCCACCCTGCCACGGGCACCCAGCAGCCAGGCCTGAGTCCCAGTGTGGCGGCCATCAGTTCTGGACTGGCCTCAGAGAGAATTAACTGCAGGGGTGGAGAGGGGCGGGAAAGGAGGGACGGTCGCACGACCTGGCCACGCTGCTCTGCGGGGGCCTGCGGATGACCCTTGCAGCTGCCCGGAGAGGCCCGCCCACCACCAAACTCCCAGGGGCCAAGTGACAAAGTGGGGGGGGGGGGATGTCTGTGGTTGGAAGGTCCGAGTCTTTGATCTCCTCTGCAACAGCCACCAGGAAGGAGGGGAGGGAGACAGCGGCCCGAAGCAGCCTGGGCCCCGCCGGCTCCCTTAGCGGGTGGGTTTCTGCCCTTTCAGTGGCGGGCGCTGGCCTGACAGACTCAAAGGGGCCTGGCCGCCCAGGCCGTGGTGCGTTCAGACTGGCAAGCCCCACCCGATACCCAGGAAAAGAGTGTGGCTCACAGCAGGGGCTCCGGAAACACGCGCTGACCGGGGACAGAGGCGCGCAGGAGCAAGCAGGGTCCCTCTTGGGGGGTTTCCGGCCCGTCTGCCTCCTGAAATCACCTGGGCACTTCTGCAAATGTTTTCCTTTCTAAAAGCTCCCCATGTGGCTGTAACAATGCAGCCAAGAGTGAGCGAGCGCCTAAGCCCTGGGGAAATCCATCTTTCTTTTTTTAAGTCTATTTACTTTTAGAGCGAGACAAAGACAGTGCAAGCAGGGGAGGGGCGGAGAGAGAGGGCGAGAGAATCCCAAGCAGGCTCCTCACTGTCAGCGCAGGGCCCAACACGGGGCTCGAACTCACGAAACCGTGAGATCACGACCTGAGCTGAAACCGAGAGTCAGACGCGAACCCACTTGACCACTCGGGCGCCCGGAGACGTCCGTCTTTAAAAGCCCGTCGCCAACGCACAGCTGCACTGCTGGGGTGTACGGGTGGTAGAACTTTCCAGAAGGACGGTTCAGCAGTGTGGTCATTCGCGCGTGTGTATTTCCAGGCGCAGATCCTTGGGATGTAATTAAGGTGTGGGCAGATAAGACCGCGGACATGGCCAGCAAAGCCTTCTGTGATGGACCGAAAAGCTGGAGCCAGCCTGAAAGTCCAACAACATAGGAAAATGCTGCTTTCGTCGTCTGGAATGTCACGGGCTATGAAATGTAGTCTGAGGACGAGTCTTTACGGACATGAAGAGTCCAGCACACACTGGGACATATGCACACAGGGCAGTCTGGTTCTAGCGTGCCAGATGCATGAGGGACACCCCCTGGAACGGGACCGAACCAGAAGCTTCCCAGCTATGCAGTAGGGGAAGTGTGCACAGAGTGGGCTGGCACTCCAGCTGTGGAAAGAGCCCTTCCAACTGGGCACCACCGGGCTTCCCTGGGCACGTTTGGGTACCACGGGAAACATCAGACATCACTGGGCATTACTAAGAAACGCTGGATGTCACGGGCATCCTTGGGAATCGGTGGGCATTACTGGACACGATTGGATATCACTTCACATTACTGGGCATCACTGGGCATCTTTGGGCATCACTGGGCATCTTTG
>NW_024412421.1:35298280-35304542 GCF_014898765.1 Herpailurus yagouaroundi
CATCACTGGGCATCTTTGGGCATCACTGGGCATCTTTGAGAAGCACTGGACATCACTGGGCATCACTGGGCATCTTTGAGAAGCACTGGGCATCACTGGGCATCACTAGATATAACTGGACATCTTCGGGCATCACTGGACATCATCAGGCTTTGTGTCATTGATGAGGCACATCATGGCTGTGGGAAGATCTGCCAAGGTGGAAGGAATTTATTGGTCCAGCTTTGGTTTATCGATAGAGCTGGGCTACTGACACTCACGGTCAGCAGTAATGGGGAAGCGGGGGTAGGTCACGGAAAGGGGTATTTGCGGAGAACGGGATCAGAAGCGGTGGTGGTTCTAGACAAATCCTGCCCCCAGGGCTCCACAGAGACAAGCTTGGTAAGACGGAGAGGGACTGTCCAGCATGGCCTCAGGGGCCACAGGGACAGGGAGAAATTGCCTACCGCAGTTTCTGGGATGATTTGGAATTGACTTAGTAGCTTGTCCCATTGCTTTGATGGATCTTTCTTTACTTTTAAGCATAATTAAGTTTTATATCCCACCTGGGCCCCCAAATAATTTAACACATCTTTTAAAACAAAGCCGAACGGAAACCAAGATAATTGACAAATTCCTACGGAACAAAGCCAGTGAAAGGGAGGAACAGGGGATACTAGGCATCATAGGTACCTTCATTAATTCATCATAAAACACGATCCACCGTGCACGTGCTGGGCCCTGGTTCGAGGAAGAAAGTCAAGATGAAAAGCACATGTGTCCTGCTTGCAAGAAGCTTATAATTTGGAGCACAGAGTAAACACTTGTGCAAAATAACTCCGATGTCACAGTATGGAAGGTGAGGGTAGTGTCACCTACTTCATGCTAGGAGGGAAGAGAGGGGGCGATTCATGACGTCAGCTAGTAATGGAATTTTTACTGAGCTTCCTGGCAGCCCAAGGAAAAGGTGGAATAGGTTGATTTATGTGTGTTTCGCTGGGCAAAGAAAAAGACTAACTTTAAGAAATTGCATCGACTGGTTTGTTCATGGAATTAATCCAATACTCCGGTGGGAAAAAAGTGACTTTTTCATCCCGACTTTGAGAATTATCCCCAGTAAGTTAGTAAGTGACAAGGCAAGCTGAAGAACAATATGGACACAACAATCCTAATTTGTAAAGAAAACACAAAACAAGAGGCTTTGAACAACTACAGGAAAATTCAGACTATTTCCCAGTCTGCCAACAGTATGGAGTGAGGCGAGACATGCCTTGCTTTTTATTTGTAATCATCTATATTGGCTGCATTTGTCAAAACAAGCATCTATTCCTTTCCTAATTAAAAAAAAAAAAAGAGTGGTGGGGAGGGGGGGATGTAGCGGAATGTATATAAAAGGAAGAAAGCTACGCCCAGGAAATTGCTCACAGCAGAGGCTGGTTTAGGTAGGGGTGAGCCACCCCGAGCAGAGCTTCAGGCTGAGCACAGTCAAATGCTCCTCACCCCTGCACAACCCTGCAGAAGACGAGGCTCTGGGGAGGGGCCACCGCCCTCCGCAACAGCCCCGCCCCTCAGAGCAGACCCACTTTGACGCTGGGTTGTTTTTTATTTATTTATTTATTTTTAATGAAAACAAACAAACAGAGTAGAAGAGATACCCAGAGGCCGCCGGTCTCCTTAAGGTCCTCCGCAGACCTGGTCCCCCTTCCCTGTCCCCCCCCCACCCGTCCCGAGGCACAGATCAAGATCTCTAGCTGCGGTCACGCAGGGTAGCAGGGGCTTAAGTGAACAGCAATTAAGGTGGTTTCCTGCGATAAACGCCCCAATCTTCACGGAAATCTGCGTGCTCTCGGCTTTCTGGTCTGTTCGTGCTGGGGCTCTGCAGACCGAGTCGTGTCAGAGGTCACTGTGTCCCTCCGTGAAGATCTGGCCAGGGAGGGGGTCCCTCGCTCTCAGAGGTACCGGTGGCCCGGTGGGACGGAGCCCCCGGACGGGGTGGAGGGACTGGCTAACTCCGTCTCCTCATCGATAAGAGGGACAATAATTTCTGCCGAGGCTTGGAGGCGGGGGGCTGGCTCTGACGCGAGAACGCCAGTTGAACTGTTAGGAAGGAACGTGCCCTGCTAAGTAAGGAGTTAGCAAACGGTCAAGAGCCTGGACACCCGCATCTGGCAAATCTGGATTTAAATCTGAATTGGGACACTGTCTAGACGACCTCAGGACGACCTTAGCTGACTGCTGAGCCTCGGTTCCCTCACCTCTAAAATGGGCGCACGCCGTAACACCCACCTCAACGCGCACAGACGGTAATCTCACGATGACTTCCGAGCTCCCCGTTCGAACCGCGAGCGCTTCTCCCTCCCCTCTGTTTTCCTCTCTCTTTCCTCCAAGACCCACCCCACCATCCGGCACGCCGGGTATCTGTTTGCCGTCTCCTCCCTTCCCCACCCAGCACCAAGTCCACCACGAGGTCCCCTGGGGGCTGCGGGTCTTTGTCTTACTCTCTGCTCTGAATACAGTGTCTAGCACACAGTAGGTGCTCAAGGGATGCCGGTCAAGGAAACAAAACGTCAGCTACGGAATGCCATTGCCGTCGGTAACGCACACGCGCCACAATCGTGAAACTCATCTGCAGGAAGTTACGTTGATACACTTACCGTACTTCGTTTGAAAAGTTCTTCATTTTATTCAAAAATGTTAAAAAAAATTTTTTTAAACTGTTTTTAACATTTATTTATTTTTTGAGAGACGGCGTGTGAACAGGGGAGGGGCTGAGAGAGAGGGAGACCCAGAATCCAAAGCAGGCTCCGGGCTCCGAGCCGTCGGCACAGAGCCCGGCGTGGGGCTCGAACCCACGAAGCCTTTGGGGCTCCAGCTAACTGACAGGTGGCTTACTCCCTCTGCACCTTCGACTGTGATCACAGCCCTGGGGTGGAATTTTTCTCTGTGCTTGCAAAGAACTGAGCTCCATAAGGTGTGCACGTCAGTGGTAGGGAGGAGTCCCCTCGGTCTCGGGAAATGCCGGCCCCCCCAAACATTCCCGTTGTCCGTGCCAGGCTGGGGATCTGAGCGGAACATCTGCCATACAAAGCAGCTGGCCCAGAAGTTTCCTCTGGTGAGGACCCGCGCTCAGGTTTCTGGGGACGATGTCTGTGCACCGGGTGGACCCCAGAAAGCGGGACACGGGAGGAGGCCGGGGGATGGCGGCCGCCGAGAACCGGCCCGGCGTGTTTAATGCTGGAGAGGAACACAGCCAAGGCTGCATTCTGGAAAAGGTTCTGATCAGTTTGAGCCACCCCTGCCCTCTCCCTTCCAATGTTCCTTTCAAGGACAGTAACGCATGGAGGAAAGGACGGGCCGTTTCAGTGCAGGGTGCGGGTGACAGCTGCACACGGCCGCGTGTCAGCTGAACCCGACTCCCTCCCGCCCGGCGTGCCAGCATCTGGTGCGGCTCCCTCGCTTATCTGCGCTGCGGTTTCCACGTTCATGATAAAGTCATGTGTTACTTCGAAAACGCAATAATGGTAGAACCAACCTAATTAGGCACCGAAACCAGAACCTCGCGGAAAAGAGAGTTTTCTTTTTGACCCACTCCAAGAGAGTGGAAATCGGATTTTTAGTAAATCAGATTTGCAGCAGGTTAGAAGCGAGGCACCGACGGCTGCGTCTTAGTCGGTTTCAGTGACCTTGTGCCAGAAACACGAGGCTCTTTGGGAAACAGATTCCAGCAGAGAGGAAGACGGCTGTGACCCCCGGAGTGAAGGACCCAGGGCTTCGAGATGCTTTAAAATGGGGACAGAAATATCCAATTGTCTCGCACAATTCCAGAGACGTGGGTAAGAACACAGCACTCAGGTGGGCTGCAAGGAGCCAGAAACTCCCTGCAGCCAGCCTGGTTAGCATACGTGTCTCTAAAGCTTTATTTTATGTTTGAGAGAGACGGACACAGCGCGAGTGATGGAGGGGCGGAGACAGAGGGAGAGAGAGCATTCCCAGCAGGCTCCAGGCCGGGAGCTGTCAGCACAGAGCCCGACCTGGGGCTCGGACCCTCGCCCCGTGAGATCGTGACCCGAGCCGAGACTAAGCGTGAGACGCTTAGCGAACTGAGCCATCCAGGCGTCCCAAGTGTTAATATTTCTAGTATTGTTGAGTCCACCCCGGAAAATGTGATTTCCTCAAGAGTCAGGCCCACAGTCTCCGGGGGGAGACGGTCCTTGTCTTTAGCTTCAAGACCGGCTCCACCCCCCAGCCCCGCAGTTTGCTTTTCTCTGCAAGTGACACTCTTCTCCCCGGGGGCCACCGTGACTTTCTGCGGTACGGCTGCCCTCGGCCGTTCCCACCGCGGCACGCGCACCCTGCACACGGGGCCGCCAGCCGCCCCGGGCACGCGCCTCTCAGCTGCCTGAGGCTCCCGCACCGGATGCCTCTTGTCGGGTTCAGCCACACAACACGGACGTTTCTGTAGGTCCGAAGCTCGGATGCTGGCAGAGTCACGCTTCCCACAGAGGCGTGTGAGGCGAGGACCGCGTGCTCCCGGAAGGTACTCGGTTGGGACGCAGTTTGGTGCCGGGTTTCCCAGCTTACTCCGCGGCCCTCGGCACGTGCCCTAGCCTCTCTGTGCCCCCGTCGCCTCATCTGGGCAGCGCTGAGGTCCCGGGGGTGGCAGCGTGACCGGCCCTGTGGGCCCTGTGGGACAAGCCCAGGCGAGGGTGCTGACGCCCTGCCCGACGTCTGCAGCTCCGAAGGCCGGGACGGGCGGCCGATGGGGGTCTCCCTCACCGTGCCTCGCGGCCACCCGTCCCGGCTCCGGAAAAGCCCAAGTCGAGGGTCCCTGGCCACGCCCAGAGGTGACTCAAGCGCCTGGCTTTCCACGAGGATTGAAGGTGAACCCCTGGAAGAAGAAGCTGATTTGGCGCCGGCGTGACAACAGTCGCGTCTCCGCACGACAGAAACGCCCATCCTGGTGAGTCTCACCTTCGGCGGGAGGCCAGACCCTCGCCGACGGGAGGAGGGTCTCAGGCGTCTCTGGAGTTGACCTGCACTGTGTTTTTGGACAACGTGGTGTTTTTCCCCTCAGTCAACGTATCTCCAGCATTTTCAGCTCCGAGGGCCGTGTCTTTCGGCGGCTTCAACACTTGGGCTCTAATTTGTACAATAAAACAAAAACAATCCCTCCCGAGGGACCCGGCTTGTCCCCCGGAGTCAAGGGGGCTTTCGAGGGCGCACAAGGGCGTCCTCCACAAACAAACAAACAAAGCAGCCTCCTTCCTGCCGGCTCTCCTTCCGACAAAGCACGTTGGCAGGCCAGGCCTCCCTGGCGGGGGCTTGCTTATCTGCACCCCCACCCCCACCCGTCCGGGTCTCAGGTCCCGGCGGGGGTTTGCCTGGACTTCGGCGGGGGGCAGACTGTGAGCAGACAAGCATCTCGGGTACCCCTCCCCTCTGTGGCCGTGCGCGGGGCGCCCGAATCCCAGGCAGGACTCCCGCACGCGATACCCTCCCTGGGCATCACCCCGGGTCTGCTGGCTTCTGCTCCCCGCACCTTCATGCACCAGGCAGAGCAAAACCTGGTGTGACGGGCAGGAAAGAGACTGAGGCTTTTCTAAAAACGATAATCATAAAACTCCTTCTGCTGTGAGAACCAGGAAGCTGTATTTGGAGAGCAGATTCCCCAAAACCCTGCCGTGCCCACCCCGAGCACTGGCAAAGGCTCCATGAGCTCGGACGCAGAATTTGCCAGGCTCGGGGGCTCTGGCCTGGAGCCTCTGGCCTCCTGGCTTCTTGAGGCCAAAGGGGGCGGAACATTGGGATGGCCATTTTTCCTGAGTGACCAGGCCGGATGAAGCCTTCCCCTCAAGGACAATGACCCTCACCCCTGCCCCCTCCCCAGCTGAATCTGCCTTTTTGAGCAAGAATAACCAGGTAGGAATGAGGAGAGAATGTGAAGGGGGCTTTCCAAAGGGTCCCCCAAAGCAAGAAGGAGCAACCCTTGTCCCCCGGAGGCCTTGGGGAGTCTTTACAAAAGGAAACGGGGGGCCCCCACTAACCAGGGCCGTGGGGGTGCCGCCTGCCTTCAGTTCCTATGTCAATGCTGAGACGAGAGCTTTCACTCCCATTTCACAGATGGGGAAACAGCCCAGAAAGCTGGGCGGCTTCCCCGTGATGTCCACAAACCCATTTCACAGATGGGGAAACTGAGCCCAGAGAGCTGGGCGGCTTCCCCGTGATGTCCACAAACCCATTTCACAGACGGGGAAACTGAGCCCAGAGAGCTGGGCGGCTTCCC
>NW_024412421.1:35304552-35319417 GCF_014898765.1 Herpailurus yagouaroundi
CATTTCACAGACGGGGAAACTGAGCCCAGAGAGCTGGGCGGCTTCCCTGTGATGTCCCTGCAGTCATGAGCTCGTCTTCCCTGCCCCTGGCTCCCAGTGAGTCGTGGAAAGACTCCAGGAGCACGAAACCAACGGGGGACGAGGGGTCTGTGCACGATCCACCGTCCCCCCTGCAGGAAGGGTCTAGAAGGGGATTTGAGAAACGCGGCTGGCACCTGGCCCTGTTCTGAGCCTCGTGGGCAGTGCGGGGGGAGGGAGGGGGCTCACAGGAGGGGCTGCAGCCCCCCCCCCCCAGCGTCCTCTCCTCTGACCGGAGATGCCGGACACAGAGGCTGCGAAGGTGCTGTTCCACCCTTCCGGGTGCTGGGAGCTGTTTGCCGGGTCCCACCTGAGCCCTCCCCACCGTCTCAAGTGCACGACACCTGCAGGTGGGGGAGGAAGTGGCAGGAGGCCGAGGCTCCAGGGACAGTGTTGGCTTTGTCATCCTCAAGGACCCCAGTCCCCACTGTGTTCGTGTGGACGACGAGCCGGAGGCTGGAGGTCGGGGAGAAGAGGAGGAGCCACAGGAGGGAGGGAGGAGGGGAGCGAGGCCGCGTACTTGTCATTCTGTGTTCGTGATCCTGGGCCCACGCCCGGCTGCCCCTGCCCTTGTCACCCCTCGAGCCCGCGGGACCCTCAGAAAACCCTCCCAGGCGGGGAGCACCGCAAGGGCTCGGGGGCTGGCGGATCATCTGCTTTGGGTTAAAATAAAATGAAATCAGCTTTGTGGGGAGAAGAAAGCGATAAGCTGGGGAGTCAGAGCGCAGGGCAGGAGGCGGCCTGTCCGCGATGACCCGAGTCCGTTCCCCGACCCCTGCTGTGACACACCACCATGGTGGCGGCGGTGAGAGCGTCTCGGCCCTGGGGGCTTGTCAGGGACACGGTCCGCCTGGGTCCCGCAAGCCCGGTGTGGCCTCCTGGAAACCAAGTTCCTGGACGGCCGACGGTGCTTTATTGTGCAAACATCGCCCGACGTGGTCACCAGGCTGGTAACAGGAGACAGTTGGCCTCCTAGTTTGACCTTTCACCCCCTCTTTACTAAATAGGCCTAATTATTGCATTTGTCTGTCATTTGAGCCACAAATGATCCATTCAGGTCATGGGGGGCGGCCGCACTTTTCTGCCCCTGTCTGGAGAGCTCCCCTAATTGTATCCTTCAGAGGAAGTTTAGCAGGAGGCTGGGTCTGCCCCCCGTGCTTCCGGGGAGGGGACAGTGCAGGGGGGGCCGTCCCACCAAAGCCCTGGGCTCAGTCTCTCCGCCACCAAGGAGGGAGGCTGGCTCTTCCTTCTGGGGTCCCGCGGTTTGAACTCCAGTCCCGCGTCCGCGTGGGCCCGTGACTTCCCTTCCCACAGCCCGGCCCCGTGCTCACGGTGTGCCCCACGGCCACGGCACTTGCCCGTGACCCCTCTCCCTTCTGTGCACGACATGTCCCAGGCTCCTTGCTGTTAGGTGGCCACCTGACCGAGCTCTGGCCGATGGCGTGTAAGTGGGGCGGTACGTGCCCCCTCCAGCCTGGCCCATCAAACCCCCTATTCCCAGTCCCCACCGGGTTTCCCACCTGCTGCCTCTAAGCGCCCGGAGGAGGGGGAGCCACAAAACGGAAGCCTGGGTCTCTGACGGACCCAGTGCAGCACCCCACCCCACCCCACCACTCATTCGGTGCCATACTGTGATGTGAGCACAAAACATCATTTATTTTATCAAGTTTCTGAGAGTTGGAGTTTATTTCAGCACCTTGCCTACCTGATTTACAAAACTTTTTTTAATATTTATTTTTGAGAGAGAGAGAGAAAGAGAGAGAGAGAGAGAGAGAGGAGAGGGAGACACAGAATCCGAAGCAGGCTCCAGGCTCTGAGCTGTCAGCCCAGAGCCCGATGCGGGGCTCGAACCCATGAACCGTGAGATCATGACCTGAGCCGATGTCGGATGCTCAACCGACCGAGCCACCCAGTGCCCCCCTGATTAATCTACTTAGTAATACAATCCCATGTTTATCCCAGGAGGTAATGTACTCACTGAAGGGACTGTAATTTGCTAGCCCCCCTTACAGCGAGGGTCGGCTAAGGAAACGTATGAATCTTACTGGGTGGGACAGCTGGAAAAGCTCCTTGAGAAATAAACAGACAAATAGTACACTTCCTTCGCTCCCTGCTGCCTGGAATGCAAACATGATGGTTGGAGCTCTGGCAGCCATCTTGAACCTTGAAGTCTAAGGGTAGAGCAAATGATGAAAGGAATCTGAGTCCCTGACAACTGTATTGACCCGGGACTCCCTGTTTTTACACTTGTTTTACTAACGAGAAAAATAAGCTTTTATATGTTACAACCACCACTATTTTGGGTTTTAGGTTAAATGCGTCTCACCCAGTCCTAACACCTATATTGCTTACCTATAGAAAGGTAGGACCCTTGCAGAGGCTAAGTGAGGGGATGTCATGTGCGTGAAGAAGACGGTCCACGGCCAGAGCAACGTAAGCTGTCTAATTCGGACGGAGCTTTTTGCCCCATCATCGCAGGGGAGAGTAATTGTCTGCTCACGAGAGGCAGCAGCTTCACTGCTCCCTGAGTCTCTTCTGCGAAATGGAGATAAAAATGCATGGACAGAAGGCCACCCCCTTGCCTGGACTCCAAGAAGCTCCTGCTTCTTCCCCCCGTCCACTCCACACTCTCCTCGTGGCCTGTGTCTGCCCTCTGAGACGCCCTCCCGCGTCCTCAGATGCTCACGGCATTGCCTGGGATGACCCTGACTCCCTGTGTCACAGCCGATCAGCACTCTGGCCAGCCCCAGAAATGCTATTTCCCCAGCGCGGGCAAGCTTCCGGTTGGTCCCTTATTTACCCCCAGCACCTCCTCAGAGGTAGAAGCAAAGGAAAGGTCCTGACAAGGAGCCTCTTAACCTAGTTTTCCCTTAACAAGAGTTGAGCCTGGAATTCAAGAAAGCAAAGATTTTGAGGAGTTGAAATCCGTACACAGCTACGCGCTAACATTTAACCGCACAGGTGCCCTCTTTGTTCTTTGTGGACTGTCAGGAGAAATTGCGGCAGAAAGAAAACATCCAGGACGCTCTTGATTTTGAGCAGCTGGGTACAGTCATACAGGTCGTCCACTGCACAAGGTGCCTAGCCAAGGCAGCGAGTGGGTAGCCCACGCTGCACTCACAAGACTTACACGTGGCTCAGGGTTCTGTTTGCCGGAGCAGAGTGGGGGGGTTGGGGGGGGCAAAGCATCTTCTCCTACTTTGCACAAAGATACTATATGGGCTTACCTCACCAGCAGAACATCACCTTTGTGTGGTTTCTACCTCTTTGTGTTCATCGAGGCTTCCAAATGCAAAGCGAAGCGTTGAAAGCGTGTCCCCGGGGGGGGGGGGGGGGGGGTTGGGGCACTCCCTGGAGCTTAAGCATTCTTGCCCTCGTGCACCAGGGCTGTGCTCCCCTCATCCTCCGGGTCCACCAGCTGGGCTTGACTTGCCGGGGCCTGAGGCGAAGTTTCAGGTGGGTAGTTGGTGGGGTGAACATGAGCCCCGGGTAGCTAGCACGTTTCTTAGGCCATCGCCCGTGCACCGAGTCCAAGAAGCCCGTGCCTGGACTTACTCTTGGGTCCTCTCGGCGGTCTGTTCCTGAGAAGAGTGCCTTACATTTCGTGCACAGCAGGTGCACGAAGACAGAGACGGCGCCGGGGTACGAATCAGATGACGTAAATACCAGTTGTGGGGTGCAAATACGCGGCAAGAAGGGGGTCAAATCGGTATGGGGAGAGGGGCTCATCCCAAGGCGCGGCGGGGAGAGTTCAAGATGAGCCTGAGGCATCCCATTGTGATGGACGCAGGGAAGAGCTTGGTGAGTACCGGGGACACGTCAAAGTCACCTGCAGGGGCTCCCGCTGGCCCCATCTGGGACAACTGGAGCGAGACCACAGATGCTGGGATTAGCGGGTTATGACCCCGGGAATAGAGGTGGAAAAGGAAAAGCCACTACAAATGTAGAAGGAAGGACAGGATACAGAAGTCAGCCACCCTCGTGGTACTTAGGTCACGCAAGATTACTGACGGGTCCGACACGGGCAGGAGAAATACGGCAGGGAGACGGGTGGGTGCACAGTCTCCAAGTATCGCTTACAGGACGCTTTATCATTTACAGAGAGAGGAACAGCGACTTTACAGAGGAGAGGCACCCCCGCACCGGGGGGATCAGTGACTGTCACCAGTAATGGGACAAACGACATCATCGGTCTCTGATAGGAGGCCCTGACGAGGACACAACGTCACCGTGGGGGTATTCCTGCCAAAGCATCATAAACTGAATCCAATCACGAGGAAACACCAGATAAACCCAAACAGAGCCATTCAACAAAATAACAGGCCTTCCTTCTTCAAAAATGTCACATTCCTGAAAGACTGAAGAAGTCCGAAGAATGTTCTGGAATAAAGGAGATTAAAGAGACATGATAAAAGAATGTAACCTGTGCTCCTGGATCAGATCTTGAACCCTCCCCCCCAAAATATATATATTTACATATATTTTTATACATTTATATATTTTAATATATATTAATAAATTTATATACATAATAAATATATGGATGCACACACAGTGTCCCTGTTCCTATACAGGAACACATAGAACTCTCTGTACTGCTTTGGTAACTTTTCTGAAGATCCAAAGTTATTTCGAAATAAAGGGCTCATGACTGACTGAATGAATGAGTGAATGTGTGTGCACACAGCCTCCTCCCCTGCAGGGCCCCCCAGGAATCCTTCCGGGCCCCTGGGGTACTCTGTCCCTGACAGCTGACGCTCCCAGGGAGCTTCTCCATGTCTGCGTGTCCGGGCCCCTGCACAACAAGACCGACGGCTTAAGGGGGGACCCAGGACATACACACACAGACACGCATTCCTTGACTTGAAAAGGCTCCAGTCATGGGCGCGGCCAGGCCAGTTATCTGGAATGAACAAATGCGAGAGCAAAGCAGAAACCAGAACCGTGGTAAATCGGGTTGGACGGTGGACCCCCCAACCTGCAGCCCCGGTGGGTCCCCCCCCCCCCCGCTTTCCTAGCCGCTGGGCTCCGCGTGACTGTGTCCACGAACACGAAGCTTCTCCTCCAGCTCTTTTCATGTCTGTGGGGTGCCCACCCCCGCTCTCAGGGCCCTCGTGGGTGTCGCACGCGGTGCCAGGGTTCCCGCTACCACGATTCAAGTCGAACCAAAGCAAAGGTGCCCCGGAGCCCAGAATGCACGAGGGTGGAGGGGGTAGGAACTCCCCAGACGCTTCCCCAGCTTAGCCCAAAGGAATCCAATCCCTGTCTCCCAACAAAACTGGGTCACTGACGACAGAAGTCAACCAAGTTGGTCGAATGACTCAGAGCCCAAGAATCGTCTATGTCATGGCCATCGGGCCATTTTGGACGGTTATGTTACCGTAATTCTTGTAACAGCCATCGAGAAAGTAAGGCTGAGGCAGGGCTCTAGGACTGAGGCCCCAAGGCGACCGAGGGGGCCGTGTGCCAACGCGACTGCTTTCCAGCAACAAATTATTGAACAGTCACCCGGGGACACGTCCAAAGCCGCTGATGATCTCAGGTAATTGGATTTGGAGGACCGGCTGGCCTTGGCACGAAGCGTGGAGTCCTGCCGGATTCCCCCAGCCGTGGGGAAACGGACCAGAGGCTTCCCCCGTGAGCAGACTCCTGGCGAACTCACGCGGCTGAGAGGTCGATGGCACGAGACCTCTTCCCCACGTCACCCCGCGAAGAAGATGCTGTAATGTTTTGGGGGAGAAAACAGACCATGCGGCGTTTGGCTCCTTTCCCACCATCTGTTTTCTCTTTGGCTGCTTGGGAAGAGGGAAGTGAACACGTGGCACGTTTTTGCTGGACGGCGTGTTGTGGGGACCGAGAGACGGCGGTGTTCACAGATCAGGGCTACCTTCTGAGGACAGGACGACACCATCCCGGGACAAGAAGGCAGGGCTGCGGTCTCCCGCCCCAGCACTTACCGGTCCCCTACAAGTCCCGCCTCTGGTCACGCTCCCCCCCAGCCTTGCGGGTGACGGGGGCTTGACCCTTGCCAGGGCCCCACACACGAGCAGGTAGTTAATCCCAGGCCCCCCCCCCCCCGCCTTCCAGGGAAACCCCATCGTAGTGACTGCGGCCACCCCATCCCCCACACCCGCTTTGAGAGCCCTCGTTATCGTGAGTGAGAACTTCGAAATGAAGGCCGAAACACCCCCCTCCGTGAACTCTGCACCTGTGTCTCAGTGACTCGGCCGAGCCCGGGGCAAGGTCCCCCCCGTCAGGGAGAGCTGTGTCACCATGGAAACTGCTTCCGCCCCCAGAACTGACATTCCAGAGCAGTTCGTGAACGCTGAATCAGCAGCAAGGTTGCCCAGACCCATGACGCGCGTTTCAGTCGGAAGGCCCTGAAGGCCGCCCGCAGGCCTTCCCTGCCTGTGCACTCGCTTCTGGAGCCCCGGGCTGCCCCGGCAGCTGGGACACGGGCGGCTTCCGCCCTCAGAGGCTTCGAGCCTGAGAAACACCTCTTTCCGACCCCTCAGCCAGGCCGGCTGTGCGGAAAAGTCCCCCGGAAGGAGCTGAGGCAGGCACGGGTTGAGCCGAAGCGTTTGGTTTTACAGGTGTGGCGGCACATGATGTCCCCTAGGAGATAAGGATCCGATTTACAAGACTTGATCTGCAATCGTCTCTGTAAGTCGAAGGGGTTGTGTGGGAGGGGGGCGGGGGGAAGGGCAAGTTCTCTTGGTTCACCCGTCCTATACCTTCCCTACTCTGTGACCAGCCTTGTGCCTTCCTCCCTTGCATGACTTGGTAACAGACCCCTGACTTTGTTCAGGTGCGGGGTTGCCATGTTCTTCCGGTGACCTGACCCCTCCCTAGCGCTCCCCTCGGTCTAACCCAATCCGGCTCATTCCACGGTCTGTCGGCAGCACTTGCTTTCCACATGGGTGCAACAGGCAACTCTGGCCACTTGAGGACGGAGGTGTGGTGCCAGCTGGGAGCCCGCGGGGACAGGATCTCCTCCCTAACACAGAGGCGCAGGGGCAATGGTGCCACCCGCCAGCTCTTGGATGTTGTGTGACGATGCGTATGCGAAGCTTCTGCAGCCACTTTGTGACCATGAGGGTCTTGGCTGAGGACAAATCCAACAGGCTGAAAACGGCAGAAAGGAAGGGCAGAGTGGGAAAGCTAAATTAACCACCCCTCGAATCACCTGATCTTGAGACAGTTCCTGCGTGAGATAATTTCTCTTACTGTTTAAGCCTTTAAATTGTGAGTTCTGCTACCGTATGCCGATGTTTCCTTCCACATGGAAGGAGCCCATTCACGGAACACTCCTGGCATCTCTGCTTTCTCACCCAGCCCTTCCTTCCCAGGGCTGCTGAAGTTAGAGCCAGAAGCTGGGTGTGCTAAGCCCTGCCCCCCTGCCTCCTCTGTCCCTCGGGAGGAAACTGCACAGGAAGTATGCATTCCGCTTTGTTCCTTGGCGTTCTACGCTTTGCAGGGACAGGTTTCTGAGAGGGGAGGCCCGGGTTGGTCCAGGGCTGCCTGTGACAGGGGGGACAGATCTGCCTAAACCTGAGACCGGGTATCAGAACGAACTTGACCTGCAGATACACGGCGCACTGTAACTTACCAGCATCCATCAGGAAAAGGGGATGTCCCTTCTGCTTCCCTCTTGTTTTGTTTTCAACAGGTTAATGACTAGTTAGGAGGTGATGCACCACACCCCTCCCCTGCCCGCATCTGAGCCCTGGATCCGACCCTGTCCCGGGTTTGGGCCTGGATGCCAGCCCCAAGGCTGGCATCCTAGGGATTCGGGTGGGTGATTATCGGACCCCGGCTGTCTTTGAGTTCACATTCGCTCTCCCACCTGGAGAGTGTCCTTGACAGGCAGAGATGGCGGGAGGTCATTTGGAAGGGCAGCGCCCAAGCATCGCCGGGTTTCTGTCCAACCTGGTCCAGTGACAACTTCATCTACACCTCAGTGGCCCTTTCTAGGCATGCTTCCTGCTGCTGGCGTGGCCTCTCTGGGTCAGTGGCGGTGGCCGTGTGGGCAGCCTCCGTTGGCCCAGCCGGTTGGCCGCTGGCTGGCACGCAGCTCATCCATTGGCCGTGGAAGTGGAGACTCTCGGGAGGCCGTGAGGTGGGTGACACGGAGGGGCCATCAGGGGGTGGTGGGCGTGTGGCCTTTCAGGCCGGGCATGGAGATGGTGACAGGACAGCCAAGGTCCTGACAAGGTGTGTGAGCAAGAAGGAAGCTGACAGAGAGGAGAGGAAGCCGGCACACGGTGCGGCAGGGGCAGGAATGCAGCCACCGAGCTTCCTCTTATGACCCAGACGAAGAGACAGAGGCCAGATACTTCCTCGCATCGGCAACAATGAAAAACATTGAGGAATGTGAGGTGAGAGCCTGGCCACCGGGGCGGGGGTGGGGGGGTGGTGGGAAGAAGGGTGTTGTTGCCTGAGAAACGGAGGCAGGCCTGCCATGGCCTGTCCTGCAGCAGGACCGGGGTCCTTCCTCCTCCGCGCAGGCTCCGGGCTGTGTCCCTTCACCTGCCCTGGGTGGTGACAGCCCACGGCGCCCCTCCAGCCCCTCCGCCCTGCAGTCCCCACGCCCTGTCCTCAGCTTTGTCAGTGGTCCTTTTGTGCAGCTCCCCCCAGAGCCCCCGGATTGACGGACCACCGTCCCGGGCCCCTGGGATGCCTGACAACACGCCCTCCACTCGCTTAGGGAGCCCTTCAAAATTCACTTCTCCAAGTGCACGATCCTATTTGCAGAGCAGAGCTCGCAAAACCCGAAATCTGTTTGAAGCTGGCGGCTTTTGGGAGTCCCTGTGCCGGCTCAGAGGCGTTAACGTTCACTGGAGTCGGGCCCCCGTCGTCTGGGGCGGGCAGAGCTCTGCTGAACTCTGGGACCCTGGGAAGGCCGCTCCGTCTCTTAGGGTTTAATTTCCTTTGCAAAGTCAAGGTGGGTTGGAGTCCTCACCAATAATAAAAGGAGCAAAACCACGAAAAGCCTGCTGCCACAGCAGCCCAGCCTCCCCCCTGCGCTGCCCGCCACGCTATCTTTGGGCTCGTGCAGGTACGTATGAGCACTTCCTGGAGGTGTTTGTGAGGCCAGCGGGGTGGCCAGCGTCAGGGGCGGTGCACCGTGGGGGAGGGACAGTTCCACACGGACCCTGTTTCTGTACTGTTGTCCCTGAAATAGAATGGCCCGATCCTGTCCAGTTCGCATCCCGGCGGCTTCACCTCCCGGAGGGTTCCTGGCCGCGAAGGAAGGACTTCCCTTGTCCCCTGGTTTCCTTACCAGGCTTCCTCAGACCCCGCTCGGGGGAATGCCGGCTTGGCAGGAAGACACAAGCGGCCAAGGCCTTTCTGGCCGCGGGCCCCACGTCGGTCCTTGCGGCTCCTGCTCAGTGACTGGACGGGACGTGGCCTCACAGGCCCACAGAGGCTGCACGGTGTCTGCTTTTGCCCAGTCATCCCTCCCTCAGGCCCACTTCCTCAAAGCACGTGGGGAATGGTGGGGGAAGGGTGCATCCTGCCAGGGATCATGCGTTCAGCTCATCCTGTCACCATAAGGAACAGGAGGGCGGAAGGTGTAGGGGGTCCTTGGGAGTCGCACGGGTCTGCCTTCAAGCCTCGGGTCAGCCCCTAACTAGCTGTAAACTTGGAACACACTTAGCGATCGGGGAACTGACTGCATATATGACCTTCTAATTAAATGTAAGACACCCAGGTCACTCTGAACGGCCAAGAAACAATGAATGACTTTTTTGGTACAGCATGGGACACGCTTTTATAAAAACATTTTGCTGTTTATCTAGAATTCAAAGTTACCTGGGTCTCCTGCATTTTGCTGGCTGCCTCCGCGAGCCCGGCTGTGTACCGTGTGGCTGGCACACGGCCAGGGTTGCCTCCCCTATGCGGACTCATTCGACAAATACCGCGAGTCCACGGTGGGCCAGGCCCTGGGGCTGCAGCGGGGAGCAAGACGGTGCCCGTTTCCTGTGGCTCCTGAAACAAACACCACGGATTTAGTCGTTTAAATGATACATGTATTCTCCTACGGTCTGGAGGTCGGAGATACGGCGTCGTCTCACTGGGCTAAAATCAAGGCGCTTACAGGGCTGGCTCCTTCGGGAAGGTCGAGGCGAGACTCTGGTTCCGGCCTTTTCCAGCCCCCGGAGGCGCCGCATCCTGGCCTGTCCACCACCTTCACGGCCCGCCGGAGTGGGTCCAGTCCTCTCCCACTTCCAACTTCCACGACCCTGCTCTCTTCTGTCCCCTTCTTCCGCTTCCAAGGACCCCCGTGGTTACCTCGGGGACACCAAGTATTCCGGCACAAGCTCCCGGGTTCAAGGTCAGCTGATTAGCAGCCCCAGCCGCCCTGTGCCTCAGGGGACGGCCTCTTCGCAGGCTCCGGGGACCAGGACGTGACGTCTCCCAGGGTCTTCACTCTGCTAACAGTCTCTGATCGCACGGAGCTCCCGTCTGGGGCGGGAGAGGCAGGCCATCAGCAAGCCACAACGCAGGGCCCCCTCCTCCTTGGCTTGTGCGTGCCCAGCCCTCCTCCAACCCAGGGGCCCCTGGCACGATCTCAGTTTGCGGGTCACAGAGTCAAAATCCAAACTCGAGACACAGACTAAATAAAAACAGGCAATGCTGGAAAGGAAAAAGCAGGGTGACCGGCTGGCCTTCCCGAAGCTGGATGCCAGCCTCACCGGGAAGCCCGCCTCGGGGCGCAAACCGAGGAGAATGTGTGTGGGGGCCACCAAAACGCACGTGCTGGCGCGTGCGGACCCTGTGCCTCCTGACCGCCAACGACCAGAAACCGCTCAAAGGCCCTTCGTAGCTAAACGAGTGAATACGATGCAATATATCGACGCAAGAACGAACATCTCCTGCTGCGCACGGGAACGCGGCTGGTTAACGTGCCGCGGACGGGACGTACCGCCGAGCCGACAGGCGACCCGGATCCGCGCTCCAACCGTGTGGGTGTCGGGCTGCGAACAGCCCAGACCGCTTCACCCTGCGCGGCTGGAGTTGGCGGAAAGAGGGGTGTGCACTCCAGCCGGAAGGGCTCGGGACGTGTGCACGGCCGGCCTGGTGAGAGCTGGCACCGAGCTGCTGGAGGGTCGTGCCTGGTTCTGCTCCCTCCCCGTCCTTCCCAGCTGCCAGCCTCGCAAACCACCCGCCACAGAAGCAGCTCTCGCCCACGGACTCCTCTGCCTGCCCTCCCATCCGACAGCCCGCATGGGAGCCTGCTTCTCCGCTTTCCCCACAAGCCACGTTGGTCCGCTAGGGACGCTCCCGGAAGGCTGGGCAGGGCTTGTCTCTAACCCTCCGCAGCGCCTCCCACACCCACATACGGTCTAATCCCCACAATAAATCCGTTACTGCACATCACTCATGGTGGCTGTGCCTTCCCAGCTGCGTCGGCCCGATAAGCCTTATCAGGAGGCGGGAGGGCGGGAGGCACAGCTGGAGGGGTGTGGGGGCTCTGGGGGCTGCAGGGGCTGGTCCCAGGGCTCTGTTTATTTGGGAAAATTCACCAAGCTGCATACCTGTGATTTGCACACCTTTCTGGACATTTCAATACGCACTCTTGCGATGGGTGTTTGAAAGTTTTCCTACCATAGTTATTTTCTGTCGGGACGCCCGGTTCCCAAGTTCCCAGAGCAGATGCAAAAAGCACCCCGTGTCACTTAGTGGGTCTGCCAGGCTCCTGGGGTCAGAGGAAGGGACAGGGAGCGCCTTATCTGCTTGTGTGAATTCCCAGGCCCTGGCCGGCCCCCAGCCCAGGGCGGGGCTCAGTAAAGGTCTACTCCGCCAGCCAGCAACGGGCACAGAGCCCCTGGGAACCAGGACCTGGGAGGGTCTGGGAGGAGGGGCGCAGGGCGGTTCCCCTCCCTCCTGGAGCTGCATTTTTGCAGGGTGAGAGGCATCCCAAGCGAGTTCTTTGCATGTTACTAGTGTCTTATCTCGGGGGCACTGCCCCAGAACCTAACAGAACTCATAAACCTCCTGAGGGACACTCGATGTGCTTTCCCACCAACTCTTACAGGGACTCTGGGAAAGACCTTTGCGTTTTGATTAAAAGAGACGGGAGGCCAGGAGGCAGGCCTGGGCTCAGACACAACTCAGCCTTGGAGCTCTCAGCCTCCTGCTAAGAAATGGCTTTTCTCCATTTAAAAGTTATTCCTAAGAGAGCCTTGCTCGCAGTCACGTGCCAGCAGACGAACGCAGGCACACCTGCCCTCCCTGGGCTTTCTCTCCAGGCAGGGTGCAGGATAAGCTCCTTGGAAAGTTACAGACGTTTATTCGTATATTTTGTATACATTTTTGCATCCGAGCAAAAAGTATTTACTTACTTATTATTTATTTTTATAGATTTATTTATTGTGTTCTAGCAATTATTTTATTATGTTTTTATATACTACATGAATAAGTACATAATATATATTATAATTTATTATTATATTCATATTCTATAAAATGTTATTTTTAATTTATGTACTATATAGTTCATTATTACATATAAATGTTTTTACATCTGTATTTATATATATTTGTAATTATATACTTTATAATATTTATATTGTAATTATAACTGATAAGTGTAATAATTAAATATCATTTATTTATATGAAATTATACTTAGATCCATACAAAGTATGGATATGTAACATAAACATATTTATATAATTAATAATGATAACAAGATAATTGATATGTTTAATTTATATACTATATGTAATATAATACAGACTTATATGTTTATTATTTTATTATTTTTAATGCTTTTATTTCCATTTGGGAGAGAGACAGAGTGCAAGCAGGGGAGGGGCAGGGAGAGCAGGGGACAGACGATCTGAAGTAGGCTCCATGCTGTCAGCACAGAGCCACATGCGGGGCTCAAACTTGGGAACCATGAGATCACGACCTGAGTCCAAGTCAGACGTTTAACCGACTGAGCCGCCCAGGTGCCCCATACCTACTTATATATTTATGTATCCTCTAGAAATAAGTGTTTTTATGTAGAACTATATTTAAATACAATATCTATATTATTATAGATATTAAATATATCTATATATATTTATATATATAAATAAATATATATTTATATATATTAAATATATATATATTAAATAAATACACACACACACACACACACACACACACACACACACACACATATATCTCACTGTGCATCTGGCCCTCTACTCCCTGTCCTTTTGCAAATGTAAATTCTACCTGGTTGGAGCCAAAGGGCATGGAGTGTGAGGGCTCTACACCCCTTCAGGTAGCCCTCCAGGAAGAAATGCGAGGTCTTCTGGACGGAACACTGGCAGTCAGGAGTGGGTGGACCAGTCTGTGGGAAGATGGGGCACGGGGCCCTGGGGGGCTCAGGCCTGGACTTACAGCCAGGACACAGGGGTTTAGGAAGAGCCTCTGGGGGGAGATGTGGCCAGGGCGTTGTGCCCCGTCCCCTGCAGGAGGCCAGGCAGGGACGGAGAATCGGCACCTCTGGTGGGGGACCTGTGGGGACAGCACTGAGGAGTCCTGCTGCCCGGGCCTGGCCGCGTTCCCAACCTTCCCTCAGGCTCCCATGGTTGAAAAGTGTCCCCTGAGAGCCCGAGGCCATGACTGCCCTCACCCCACCCCTGAACCTTCTAAACTTGCTCCTTCCCAAGTCTTCCCCATCGTAACTGATGGGCAACATCTCCCAGATGCTCTGGCGGAAAACTTTTGGGTCACCCTTCTCTTCTCTCTTCCCTCCTCCTCCTCCTTCTCTCCCCTCCCACTCAGGTTCCCTCTCTTTCCCTCACCCTCCCCTGCTTCCCCTCAGGCAGAGCCCAGAGCCCTACCATCCCCATCTGGAGTATCAAACAGCCCTCAACAGGCCTCCCGGCTTGTACCTTGCCCACCACCAATGAATTCTCACGCAACAGACAACTGGATTCTTTAGACCTACTCGAACCCTCCAAGGGCTCCCATCTGGGCACAATACAATCCAATTCCCTTAAAATGGCCTGAAGCATGAGCTGGTCCCTGCCCTCCCTGGCCCCATCTGTCCCTCCCACACTTGCTCCCCACACTCAGCCTCCTTGCTGTCCCCCAGTCATGGAGCCATCTCTGCACCCACTCTCCACAAGGAGCTCAGAGCCCCAGACATCCACATTGTGGTCACCACTCTCTTCCAGATCAAATGACTTGATCACAGACTACATGACAGTCCTACTTGAATAACACCGTGCACACTCTCTACCCTGTTCATGCTGCTTGATTTTTCTTCGTAGAAACCAGTGCCTCTGCATGCTGCACATTGTCACCTGTCTTCCCACACCTGAACATAAGCCTCCTGAGGACAGGGTCCTTAATGGCATCTCTAGCACAGACGGCAGAGCCTGGGACACTGTAGGTGCCCACAAGTACTTGTTGAATGAATGCATGGATAGATGGATGGAAGGGTGGATGGATGGAAGGATGAATGCATGGAAGGAAGGAAGGAAGGATGGATGGATGGACGGATGGATGGATGAATGCATGGAAGGATGGATGGATAGACGGATGGATGGATGGATGGATGGATGGATGCATGGATGGATGCATGGAAGGATGGATGGATAGACAGATGGATGGATGGATGGATGGATGGATGGATGAATGCATGGAAGGAAGGAAGGATGGATGGATGGATGCATGGATGATGGATGGATGGATGGATGCATGGAAGGATGACCACATGGAAGGATGGATGGATGGGTGGGTGGATGGATGAGTGGGTGGATGGATGGGTGGATA